>NC_142888.1:6386875-6700156 GCF_051225735.1 Oryctolagus cuniculus | reverse complement strand
TCCCAGGTAATTGGAGTCAAAACAGTGATTGACTCTTGTTTGTTTTTCCTGTGTGTCCTCTGAGAATAACCTCAGGGTCAAAGTAGTTCTCAGAGTCCCTACATTTTTCTCCAAAACAGAAAATATTGCTTCTGTTTTCATTAGCTCTTGTAGATTCTACTATTTTGGGCTTTTTTGTTTGTTTGTTTTTGCTTTGGATTAAGGGTTCTTGTTCTGAAAAGCTTAAGAAAGCAGCTGTCCTTCCTTTAGCAGACTGAGTTGAAAAACACTAGAAAGTGTGGTCATGGGAACCATAAGCCCTGATTTTTAGCTCTGGGTGTGTTGTGAAACCTAGAGCAGTCACTTGAATTCAGAGTACCTCAGGATTCCAAGCTATAAAATAAAATTTGAGACTGGAGAGTGTTCTGTTAAATTGTCCTTAACTCTATATTAGCTGCAAAACTGGTTCTATGGCAGAAAACTTATTCCAGAAGCAACTGGTATCCCAGAGAAGGCTTTCTGACACCCTAGGGAGTTTCCATCTCCTCCTTTCCTCCCAATTTGGGCACACCCTTGTTGCTCTGTTGGGTGGCTCTCTCACTAGGGCTATGTGACCTTTCAAGGCATGAACTGTAACTTACTCATCTTTGTTCAAGAGATGGAGATACTTGAAAACCACAGGTATGTTTGTGGAAGAAGACTTGAGGTGCTGTGAGACAAGAGACAAAGGCATAAGCAAAAGAGGCGTAAGGAGTGGAATACACACATGACTTCATGTCATTTAAGAGATTTAAGAGATGAATTTAAGAGATGGATTTAAGAGATGAACTATGATGGGTCTGTTGGGCTGTGCTTATGAAGGAACGTTTGGAAATACAGTAGCAAAAGGAGGTGACTCAGCATAATTCATAGTATCCGGGGGTCAGAGGCTGGCAGACTAATGGTAAATATAAAGGGTTATTAAGGAAAGCAAAAAGGTTAAAGTCAGAATGAATCTTTTCTTCCCACTACCACCTCAAAGTTGAGGTGCTGGAAACATACTGGCAGAGTAAAATTTTCTAATAAACCAATGCTCAAGGTATGAGTTCCTGCACTTCTCAGTATTTTGTACAATAACTAGACATTCTGATAGAGGCTTCAGTACTTTCATGTGTATCTGGGGCATTTCCAGAATATTATGGGATATCAAAGGAGAGAGACTCAATCAAAGATAGAAAATATTATAGATAGAGGAGACAGGAATATCAAGGGTATGGAGTAAAAAGTATAAATTGTGTGTATCTACAAGATATTTAGTTCTGTTAAAGGAAAAAAATATGAAGTAGGAAATGATGAAAGCTTACTGGTTAGGCAAAAGGTAGGCCATATAGGACATTATTTTTTAAATTTTAAATTTTTATTTTTTCCCAAAGAATCCGTTTATTTAATGAGTAAAGCTTTCATCAGTACAACTTTGTGAATATAGTGATTTTTCCCATCATACACACCCTCTCACCCCACCTCTTCCTTACTCTCCCATTCCCAGTCCCATTCTCCATTAAGAAAAAAAAATTCTTCCTCAACAGTCAAGACAAGGGCTGTTCATGTCATTGCTTCTCAAAGTGTCAATTTCACTTCTACAGATTGCCTTTTAGGTGCTCTATTAGTTATCACAGATCAGGGGGAACATATGGTATTTGTCCCTTTGGGACTCGCTTACTTCACTAAGCATGATGGTTTCCAGATTGAGCCATTTTGTTGCAAATGACTAGATTTCATTTTTTACTGCTGTGTAGTATTCCATGGTGTACAAATCCCATAATTTCTTTACCCAGTCTTCAGTTGACAGGCATTTGGGTTGATTCCATGTCTTTGCTATTCTGAATTGAGCTGCAATAAACATTGGGGTGCAGATAACTCTTTCATATGCTGATTTCATTTCCCTTGGGTAAATTCCCAGGACTGGGATGGCTGAGTCATTTGGTAGGCCTATATTCAGATTTCTGAGGTATCTCCATACTGTCTTCCACAGTGGCTTTACCAGTTAACATTCCCACCAACAGTGGATTAGAGTGCCTTTCTCTCCACATCCACAATAGCATTTGTTGCTACAAAAAATCAAAAACCTTGGAATAAATATAACCAAGGATGTCAAAGATCTCTATGAGAATTACAAAAGTGTAAATAAAGAAATAGAAGATAAAAAATGGAAAAATCAAGCTCTCTGCTACATCCTGGGAAAGCAGTAGAAGTTGGCCCAAACCTTTGGGCTCCTGCACCCACATGGGAGATCCATAAGAAACTCCTGGCTCCTGGTTTTGGATCAGCACAGCTCTGGCTGTTGTGGCCATTTAGGGAGTGAACCAGCAGATGGAAGACCTCTCTCTCTCTCTGCCTTTCCTTCTCTCTGTGTGACTCTGGCTTTCAAGTAAATAAATAAATCTTTATAAAAAATGGAAAAATCCTTCATGTTCATGGATTGGAAGAATCAATATCATCAAATGTCCATTCTTCTGAAAGCAATCTATAGATTCAATGCTGTATCAATCAAAATACCAGACATTCTTCTCAGATTTAGAAAAAAAATGATGCTGAAATTCATATGGAAACACAGGTAACCTTGAATAGCTAAAGCAATCTTATACAACATATAGGACTTTATATGTCACAGAGAAAAGACTGAACTTTATTTTATAGGCAATGGAGATTTGTTTGAGGTGTTAAATAATGAGAAATGGAGTGATGTAATCAAATGTCAGGATAGATAACTTTTCTGACTGTGGTAAAAGAATTGATACAGTTTTAATGAAGCAAGACTAAAGTAAGAATACCAGCTAGGAAACTTGTATACTATCCAACTAAGAAATGATAAAATCTTAAATTAGAGCAGTATAGAGGTATAGAGTGAAAGGAAAGGCTCAAAAATTATGCTGGATGTCAGTTAGTTGATAATTGATTGTGGTAACTAATGGAGTGAAAACAACTGTATAAAAAGCAAGATAATAATAGTTGCAAGTAATCAGTGTTCAACAGTTTGTCAGCATAAAAGAGGTCCCTGAGAACAAAATAGAGAAATGTCTGATGGCTTTGGTGTGAGTGTCACAGGTGGCTTTTGAATAAATTTCAGGGAAGCAGTGGTTGAGGAGTGAGTTAAAGGTGAAGAAATATAGTCAGAATGTGTAATGTACTGTAGTAATCCTTCAAGAAACTTGGATCATGAGGACAGAGAGAAATAATGCACTTGTCAGAGAGAGAATGTAAGGTCAACAGAATGTTTTTAAATTTGGAAGAACCCAAACTTCTTTATAGATAAAAGAAAAAAGACTATCAGAGAAAGAGAAATTGAAGATATAGGATAGAAGAGATGATTGATAGGACAAGATATTGGATTAAACAGAAAACAATAATATCAAGAGTAAATGTATAGATACTGATTTGTAATGGAAAGGGGAGACTGTTATCACATAAAATGGGATTGGAAGAGGAGAATTTGGATGTAGAAGTAAGTATGTCAGTATGGTCAGGAAGATAAAGTTGTTCATTCCTAAAGAAGAGAAAGGGAGAGAGAGAGAGAGAAAATATGCGAAACCCTGGAATGAGAAGTGGGAAGAGATGATGGGCTTCAGTAACTGAAAAGAGAATTCGGTAGGATTGGGACATAAATTGAGAGAGGAAGGTCAGAAGAAAAGTTTAAAATGAGGTTAAAGTGGTAACTGGGACTAGATCAGGTTGGATTTTATAAGCCATATTAACAGGTTTAGGCTTTATTGCCAGCAAGAGGAAAAAGTTTGGGAGTGACATAACCAGCATTCTATTTGGAAGTATCACTCTGGCTGCAATGTGAAGAATGGGTAAAAGGCCAAGACCTAAGGCATGAAGAATGATGTGGAAGCTACTGGACTAGTCCTAGGGATGGATAATAATGAGATTAGAGGAGAGCGAGAGGAATCAAGGATACTCTCAAGATTTCTAGGTTGGAAAACTGAGAGGATAGTGGTGCCATTTATCAACATAGGGAGCTCCAGGGTAGCAGTAGATGTAGGAATCTATGTATGAACTATGGACCTATCGAATTTGAGGTTCCACGAGACGTAAAACACTTATTTATTCATTCACCCAACAAATACTTATTGAATGCCTACTATATGCCAGGCATTATGCTATGTTCTAGGAATATAGTAATGAATAAATTCCAAGACTCATGGAACTTACATTGTAACTTAATTTTTTTAAGATTTTATTTATTTATTTGAGAAGTAGAGTCACAGACTGAGAGAGAGAGAAAGAGAGCAAAAGGCAAAAGGTCTTCCAGCCACTGGCCCACTCCCCAAATAGCCACAATGGCTGGAGCTGAGCCAATCCAAAGCCAGGAGCCAGAATTGTCTTCTGGATCTCCCATGTGGGTGCAGGGACCCAAGCACTTGGGTCATCTTCTACTGCTTTTTCCAAAGCCAGGATCCAGGAGCTTCTGCCAGATCTCCCACGAAGGTGCAAGGGCCCAAGGACTTGGGCCCTCTTCTACTGCTTTACCAGGCCTTAGCAGAGAGCTGGATCAGAAGTGGAGCATCCGGGTCATGAACTGACGCCCATGTGGGATTCCGGCACTGCAGGCAACAGCTTTACCCACCATGCCACAGCGCTGGACCCTGTAACATAAATTTAAGAAGTCATGTTGATATTTAAGTGAAGCTAAGGAAAAAGATTAAGACAATGATACAGGATTGGGATTCATCACTGAATGAAATCACCCAGGGAGCCTCTGGAAAACATCAACATGTATGGGACAGGTTTAGGAAGAAAGCTGAGAAGTAGTGGCCAGAGGGAGAAAGGAAATCAGGATATGTGGTATCACAGAAGCCAAGAGATAGTGATTCAAGAATAGAGTGGTTTTTGTGGCAGATTGGTTGAGAATGTCACTATCCATAAGATTTAGTGATAGGGTGAGCATAGGTGAGCTATGGGGGCGTATCATTGGAGTTGGGTAGGCAGAAGCCCATTTGCAGTGGGCTTAGAAATAAACAGGAAAGGAAATAAAGAAATAAAGATGGGTTTTATAGATAAGTCTTTCAAAAATTTTCACTGTAATAAGGGAATGAAACATCAGTAGCAGATGGAAGAGAAAGGTAAGTACCCTGAGTTAGGCAGACTGTGACATTGACTTTCAGACTGCCAAGTCTGTCCAAGACTTCTGATCTTAACTGCAAGGAGTAAGGGTCTTCTGTGGTTTGAATGTGTCCCCTCCAAAATTCAGACATTACAAATATAATAGCATTAACAGGTGAGGACACCATCTGTAAGTATGGAATTTTCCCATGATTCAATAGGTCACTAGAAGGACTCACAGAATTCCCTGAAACCTGTTGTACTCATAGGTTTTTTTTTTTTAATAGGGAAAGGATACAGATCAGAATCAGCCAAAAATAAGAGACTTACAGAAAAGAGTCTAAAGGGAGAGAGGATTCAAAATGTGAAGCTTTCATTACCCTCAGGATGCATTATTCCCCAGTGCTGATGTATGAAATACGCTAACCTGGGAAGGTTACCTGAGCTGTGGTATTCAGAATTTTTATTGGGGCTTCATTATATACACATGATTAATTGAGTACCCACATAATTAAACTCAATTTCCTGTTCTCCCTCCCTGAAGTTTGGGCAAATATGTGCTCCTAGTGCTCTTGACAGCAATAAAGCTCTTCTTAGCACCCTAGAAATTTCAAAGGTTTATAGGTTACCTCCCAGGAGTTATGGATGAAGCATAGATTGCTCTTTGAGAAGACCAAATTGTTTTTAAGACTTATTTATTTATTTAGTGAGAGAGTAACAGAGAGAGATTCCATCTGCTGGTTTACTCCCCAAATTGTCACATCACCCAGGTCTGGGCCAGGGTAAAGCCAGAAGCCAGGAGCTCTGTTCTGGTGTCCTACATGGGTGGCAGGGGTCCAAGTGCTTGGGCCATCTTCCAGTGCCTTCCCAGGCACATTAACATTGGATCAGATGTAGAACAGCTGGTACTCAAACTGGCATTCTCGTTAGAGAGGCTGGCATCATCACTGGTGGCTTAACCTGATGTGCCACAACAACAGCCCCAAAAGCCAGATTCTTTACCAGACATTGAGACTGAGTGAAGAGTTTTGCTTTTGTGTTTATTGTTCTGCTTTGGATGAATTAGGCTTGGGTATGCTTAAATGCTTATTGCTGATAAAAACTGCAAGGTTGGAGATATAGTTCCTAATAACCTGTTATATATTTTATCAAGAATTAGAAGCAGGCAGCTAAAAGTCTCCAGTCACTAAGTAATGTCAAATAAGGGGAAATTTTAGTTACCCCTATTTTATCAGTACACACTTTATACATGTATTCAAATATTGCATACAATCCACAAACATATACAATTATTTTAGTACATTTTTTAAAAAGTTGGAGAGAGATGGCAGGGTTAATAGAGCAAGATTTTTTTATTCTTATGATGTTAAAGGTTTGTTTATTTATTTGAAAGTCAGTACCATAGAAAAAGGAGCAAGAGATCAAGAGAGAAATCTATCCACTGATTCATTCCCCAAATGCCTGCAATGACTAGGGCTGGACCAGGCCAAAGCCAGGGACATTGAACTTCATCTGAGTCTCACAGGTGGGTGGCAGTGACCCAAGTACTTGAGCTGTCTTCTGCTGCCTCCCACAGTGTGCAATAGCAGGAAGCTATATCAGAAGGGAAGGCAGAATTGGATCCCAGGCACTCCTGTATGGGATGTGGGCACCCCAATACATGCCTCCACAGTGAGAAGGTAGGAAGGGAGAGATTTAGACATGAGGAAAAAGGAATTGATCTTCTGTAATGTAATAGCAGGGAAAAGGGAAACAATGAAGACTGATTTGGTGATAGAACATATAAAGAAGTCTTGCCCATGGCCTCTAATTTCTTTGTGAAGTAAGAAATAAAATTATTTGCTACGAACAATGGCCCAGGAGAAAGTTGGGATTATGAAGAAAATGGAAAGCATTGGAAATAGTTGCTATAGACAAGAAAAACCAGCAAGCCAGGAAAGCTGGGTTAAGGGCCTGTTTGATATTTTAGCATTGATGACCAGGGATTTACAGTGGTACCAATGTGCATGATTTTCTGCTAATTTCGCTGATGAAGTTCAGGCTTAGCGGCTTCTGATGAAGAGACTCAGAAATGGCATTCTGCAACGTTCTTCATTACAGGACAAGGAGAATTAAGTTTCTAGTAAATTAAGGAGATGGAGAAAGTATTCGGTGACAAGTTAGAAGCTACTGGGCACCTCCAAAGGGCACAAACAGTTCTGAGGGAAAGGCTGTAATAAGAGCAGGAGGGAAGAACTAGAAGGAATGCATAATACAGTGCTGTGGGAAAAGCTAGTAATACTGCCCTTCCTCCATGAGAAAGAGCATTCTTTGGTCTGGGTGTGGCCTTCCATAGCCCCTGCCACAGGGTAAATACCTTAAATAGAATCTGGTGGGCAGGGTAAAGGTAAGCCAACTTCAGCAGCAGGCTTGTATCCTTGAGTTGATAACTGTGGAACCTTGAGAACACGACGGTGGCTTTGCTTTGAACACGAATCAACTGTGCTTGTTTATCACTTCTTATTTAATGCTGTGCACTCTGACAATGCAGTGCAAGTTCCTGACCCACTGGCTGCCACTAGTCACTCTTGTAAGTACAATAAACCCATGTCTCTCCCAAAGGGACTTCCTTGTTGCTTCTTTGGAATTAACCAACATTATATACAAGCCCTCTTAGAACCTAAGGTCCTGTAGTGCGACAAGGACAGGGGAGAATTGGAGGTTGGGGGTAGAAAGTTTTCTATTTGGGTGCTAAGGTGTCAATATGAGGTACATGGTTGACTTCATACTCCTTGGCATTGAAAAATGAAGTCTTGGGACAGGTTAATATGATTCTCTCTCGGAGTGTTCTGTGTAGAGTTATAGTGTCAGAATTCAGATGAAAGTTCACCTGTGTCTGGTTCATGGCCTTGAAACTGGGGTAGCTAGGCATAGAGAAAAGGGGTCTAAGATGGCAGCCACCCTGTACAAGTTGAATGAATTGATGTTAGTCACTAATCTATTTAAAGTTGGGAAATAGAATGTCTTTTTGATCAGAAAGCAAAATTAAGAATCTGCAAGAAAGCATATCAAGCTTGGTTCCCCAATTTGTACTAGGAACTAGGAGGAAAGAAAGGAATGATTATTTTGTGAATATTTTTGCAGTAGATGCTATCCATGCACTGCCTCAGATTTTACTTATTAGTGTGCTCCTAACAAGTTCCCCCAGCCAGTATTTCTACCTCTGCCTAAAAGCTTTTTTTCCAGAGCACCACTCTATGCTCCCATAAGCCATAAGAGCCAGCCATAAGCGCTGGAAAATTCTCAACCTCCGAAATATCCCTCAGATAATATCTGTCAGACATGGGTATATAAATGCCCCAGCTTCCTTTATTCCTTAGTGGGGTTATCTGAGTCTGTGTTTTCCGCAGAGAATTAAGCTTCAATCACTCTGGCAGCAGTCTTACTAATCATGCCTTTTTTGGCTGCCTTTCTTCCTCATTACCCATTGCTCTGGCTGTGTTCCTTGTACCCCTTCAATAAATCATATGCACTGACATCCTTGTATTTGGATCTGATTTTCAGGGACCTGAAGCCAAATCAACCTTTCACGAGGCTGTTATTTTGCCTAAATTATCTAATTTTGTTGTAACAACACCTGTGAGCAATAGGTATGATTATTCTCATTTTAGAAATGAAGCAATTAAGGCTCAATATGCTAAGGCAACCCAGGTTTTAAATAGACAGCTGGATTTGAACCCAAGTTTGATTAGGTTTAACTTAGAGCACCACAGTAACAGGACACAGCTACTTAGCATTAAGAGCTTTCAGAATAGAGAAAGGCTTTCATTTAATTTTCTGTATTTTGGAACTTCATATTTTTAAAATACTTATTTTGGGTAGTAGTTATTTGCTTTGTTTCCATAGTTATCTGTAAACTTTCCTTTAAGAATATTGATGGTGAAGTGGAGGAAGAAAAGGTGTTTTGATTTCAGTTACAGGGAGAAGGGATTACTTGTCCACATTGTGGCTGGATGCCCCATTCAGCCTGGCCATGATTATTCTAAAGCTCATTATTGCTCAGACCTTGCAAGATTTAGTTTTACTAAGGAATCCCATTCATTATCCAGAGCATATAGCAAAAATAGATTCTGGGAAGTTAAATATAGAAAGTCCAGGCCATCATCTAGATGTCAGAATCATAAAGAAAATGACAATGATTCATAGAGTGTCAGAACAGGAATAAATCTCCAGCACCACCCTGTTCAGTTCATTTTGTAGATGAAAAACCCGAGACCCAGAGGGCTTAAGTAAAGTGCCAGCAGTCACACTAGGGGAGTACAGGGTAGTAGATTCAGATCCCCTGATTAAAGTTATTTGTCTACCAATGAGATCAGTGACCAGATTTGATTTTGTCAAATTCTTACTCCAAATCCCTGAGTCCAAAGTTCAGATTGCCAAATGGGATACACAAATATTGCTCTCTTCTTTCACTTTGTTCGTAGAGTAGAAACTGGGAGACTTTGAAGAAGGGTGTGAGATGGTGATATTTCTCAGGTGTTTCTTACTTTGAATTTCTTACCCTAGAGATGTGACTTAGACTGATGGAAGAAGAATTGAGACCTGAAGTTGCCTATATCAGTTATGTATTATAGCAGTTTTAGAACATGGTTCCCAATTACTTGGCTTTATTTAGAAAGCAGGTTTTCCATCCCCTGCTCTTGAACATGGTTTCTGAGAATGCTTTAGTGATGTCACATGGCAGAAGTGAGCCTGGGTTAAAAATGAACAATCTCCAATTTCTGTCTTTTTTTTAAAAAAAAGATTTTATTTATTTGAGAGGTGGAGTTACAGACAGAGAGGGAGAGACAGATTAAGGTCTTCAGTCTGCTGGTTCATTCCCCAGATGGCCACAGTGTCTGGAACTGAGCCATCTGAAGCCAAGAGCTTCTTCCAGGTCTCCCACTCAGGTGCAGGGACCCAAGCACATGGGCCATCTTCCACTGCTTTCTTAGACCATAGCAGAGATCCGGAGTGGAAGAGGAATAGCTGGGACAGAAACTGGAGCCCAAATGGGATCCCAGTACCACAGCAGGAAGCCCAGCCCACCACACCATAGCGCCATCCCCTGTCTCTCTTGGTTTTTATTTTTTCTTTTTTATAAAAAATGTATCTAGGGGGCCAGCACTGTGACATAGTAAGTTAAATCTCCACCTGAGGTGCCTGCATATTATATGGGTGCCAGTTCTAGTCCCAGCTAGTCCCAGCTAATACAGTGTTTGAAATCTAACAGAATGTTGTACTGCTTTTCGAAAACTTAATGAAAGTAAATTCAAGAAACAAGAACTTATATGCACAAAATGTTTCATCCTTGAGTGGGTTGGCAAAATATTGAACCCAGAAAAAAGATAATAGACAATACGATTCTCTTTCCCTGCCTGAACTGAACTATATGATATAATCTGGAGGTGAATACTTTTGCTTTTATAAAGTAGATTGTTCCAGGGGAAGTGTTGTTCATTTTGCTAGTAAAGTCTCAGGTTTCTCATGAGGGCAGAATACTATCTTTACAAGAAGTAGAAGGATATAGCATTCTCCTTTGCTTTTCTATAGATATTAAAGATTAAATCAGGAGGCTAATTTATAGTCTGTGAATGCTTCCTTTTAGAGAACTTGATCTGGGGTGATACTGGAAGAGAGCTAACACTATGGATGAGAGATTTGTTCTGTGTCAACTTAGCTAACCTGGAACTGTTTCACAGAATTCCCTTCTCTGCATAGTTTTTGGTTAAGCTGTATCACAAGAGACATTTTGGATAAGATTTCCATAGTGGAAGCGAATCAGCATTCACATTCTTCCTTACACTTGAAAAGGCAGTACTGAATACAGGTGATTTGCTGATCTTGTATCTTGTGGCTGATTTTCTGCCTGTCCTGTTGAGTTGAAGTAGTGGGGTGGGCCCAGAGTGCTTCCAGCTCCCACCTGATCCTCTGCAGCTTCTCCAACTCCTAAAGCTTCTGGGGCAAATTTCAGGTCTGCGGTTCCCCCAACTACTTGTCCCGCACCACCACCACCCAGCTTCTTTCACACCTGCATCAAATCCATATTTAGCTTTGGATGAAAGATGCCAGGTTCTCCTTCAGGTAGTTACATCACTGAATTTACAGGCTTGGAACAGTTAGGGACTGACACACTTTCTAGCTTCTCCTCATGGATTCCAGTTTGGCCCTGCTCTTTCCTTCTTCTTGTCCATTCTTCCTTCGCAACCACCTGTCCTGCTGACTTCAGATCTGGCAGAAGTAAAAGCCATACAAAAACCATTTAATCAGCTTCCAGGATGGTATAAGGTCAAAGTCCTATAGTATGTCACTTATTTTCCTAATTGCTTATGGTTTTGCTTCTCTAATCAAAGTGCCACAGATAAAAGGACCTTAGGTAAATCTCAACATGATTTTTCTATTTTTTCCCAAATAATCACATCCTTTAGTCTCTAGTAATGCTTACTAGAAGACATCACTGTGGCAGGCATTGAACAAAACAAGATGAATGAGACACACAGGTCCTGCTTTGGGAAACTCAGTCTGGGCTCTGCATATTGAGCTATTTAAAGCAAACAATCCGCACTGTTAAATACATAGAATGTTATTATTCAATTTCTAGAACAGGATGTTGTTCTCAAACCACAGTGCTCTCTAGAGATTTTTCTGTAAACTGTGCTGTGTGTCTGGGTACTGTGGCACTCGCTGACAACACACATGTAGGATATACTAGGGTAACATGGCAATTACTTGTTGTGACATGTCACAGTCTTAAGTGGCCTGGAAATAGTGTAACAATTTTTTTTCAATGCCTAGAGCATAAAACCAAAGTGATATAAAAGCAGTATTGCTAATAAAATTATGTAGGTCAAGAGGTTTGAAATCTAGCCCTTTCTTGGGAGAAAAGAAAATGGTTCCCAGGTATCAGATGTCTGGTGACAAAGGTGGCAGGGGGGTGTGCATCAGGATATGGGGTGTTTCAGCATCAAACATAGTGCCCCTGGGAGGAGGCACAGATAACACACAATTTGTGTAGGGGAAGAAAAAAAATGCGATGATTGTGCTCCTTAAGCAATGTGTTAGGTACACATATTTCTAGAAGTTACAGATGGCCTCATAGTTAAATACATTATGGCACATCCATGCCACAGAATTCTGTGCAGCTATTAAAAAAGTGAAGTGTGTGCATATGGACTGATGATGGAAAAAGCTCTGAGACACATAAATCATTCAAGCAAGCAGCCCAGGTGTGTATAATGTGCTACCATTTGGGTTTATGAAAGAGTAAAAATAATCTCTGTACATAATTTCTTATGTAAGCAGGGAATGTCTTTAAAGGATTCAGAAGAAAGCAATGTCATTGGTTACCTCTGAGGGGAGGTCAGGTTGAAGGAAAGGAATCAGAGGGACAATTTTCACCAAATACTCTTGCAGCTTTTTCATCTTTGTGCTGTGTGAATTTGGTACTCTTCCCGAAGTAAGGAAAACAAAATGTACCAGTTAGGAGGAAAGTGATAATACAATGGAAGAGGCATTTAGAAGTTAACTCACTAGCCCTCAAAGCCCCACAGAGAGATACCACTGGACTTGCTACCTACTACAGTATTTGTTTTGATGCCAGGTTTCCAAGTACAGGGACATTGGCGTTTGAAAAAGAAATACCTTGCAAACAATAAAATTCTGATCCAGTCTGGGGTGAAGAGAGCAAGGGTAATTATTTGCTGTTGAAGACTGTTTCAAAGGACACTTATCTGGTAGAGGTAATGTCTCACTTTGAGAAAGCTCCCCAATGTAGTGGGGAAGCTAGAAGCTCACGAGGTCTTTTTCTTAAAAGATTTCTTTATGAATTTGAAAGTCAGAATTACATAGAGATAAAATGAGAGATAGATTTTCCATCTGCTGGTTCACTCCCCAAATAGCTGCAGCAGCTGGAGCCAGACCAATTGAAGCCAGGAGATTCTTCCTGATCACCCACATGGGTGCAGGGACCCAAGCATTTGGGCCATCTTCCACTGCTTTCCCAAGCCTCCAGCAGGGAGCTAGATCAAAAGTGGAGTAGCCACAGCTTGAATGATGCCCACGTGGGAAGCTGGCTTTGCAGGGGGTGGCTTTATCTACTATGTCACAGTGCCAGCCCCCAGGAGGCCTTTGTTCTAAGAGGACCACACTCAGCACATAAATGATCAGAAACAAAACAAAGTGCAACCAAAAATCCAGACAGCAACAGAGAAGCTAAGGGGCAAGTAAGTGCTGAAACAACTGGAAACTCCTGCCTGCCAAGAGCTAAGAACAGAGTTACTTGTTAACCACCTCAGCCACACACTCAACTCAGCAGGATGTAGCCTTGTATGACAGAGCCTCGGGGCTTAAAAAATGTTGTTGAAGGAGAGAATCGCGTTAGAACCTCCTAGGGCCTACTTCAGACACTCCCACGTGTCATACCCATCTCTTTTAGCAGGAATAGGCCTCTAATTTGCTTTCTCAATCACAGGTATTTCCATCTTTATGCCTGTCAAAGCACCAACAGAGAAATTCCAAAGGCAACCACTTTTTCATCTGCAAGAGAAAGGCAGCCAAGTTCTTAATCTCCTCTCACAAAATCCCCCAAGCCCTAAAGTCTAGAAAGCATGTGGCTTTTTTTTAAGCAATGAAAAATGCCCATCCCAGCCCTGTCAGGATTGTAGTCTTGGTGTTTGTCATTATGCAGAGTTCAAATGTTCAGAGGGAAAGGGGAGATGAAAGAATTTCGGACCCTCAGGCTAATCGGAAGTCATCCCACCTCAGTTAGCTTTTCCTTACCCTGTCACTGGGTTTAAGGGGGACTTGAAAGGAAACTGCAGCTGCAGAATGCCCCTTTGCCCATCCCCCCTCCTGGTCCAACCTACTTTCAAATCTTGCCCTAAAAAATAAATAGGACAGTGTGAAGACAGAGGAAGAAAAAGAGAGGCTGGGTCACAAACCTCCCTTTCTACCGTGAATCTGTTTGTCTCCTGTTTCAAGAGCATCTTTACCCAGACTTTCCTCCCCTGCACTGAGCTTTCTTTTAAGGGACTCTAAGTTGATTTTGCTGAATCATAATAAAACACCTAAGGTGGAAAATCTTCTGTAATGGAAAACACACCTGCTTTCTTTTCAGAGCATGGCTTTAGACAAAACTGTAGCAGGTTTGAGCTAATGAGAACTTAGAACATCACCTTTTTTAAATCTATGATTTGCAGGCAACTGAATCTCAGAAAAAATGAATCGACTTGTCTGAGCTAGTTGCTGAGCCGGTACTAGGAGAGTGGTTACCTGATTCCTGTATTGGATGTTTATCAATAGACTTCAAGGTGAGAATTACAAGTTTTCTTTTTTTATACCACATGGCTTATGCTTATATTAATGAAATCAACTAGTCATTACATAGTTAAGAATCAAAGTAATTGAAAAGGATCAAATACTCTAAATAAATGTCTTCATATTTATATACCAAGTTTATTCACTTCAAATATAGGAGGGGTCCTTGGGCCCTCACTTAAAGTGTATTTATTCTAACTTTGCATAGAATTTTAAAACTCAGATAGTGATTTTTTTCATTCACTTGTTCAATAAATGTCTGTTAAATCCTGATGTGGACCTGACACCATTCTTGGAGATGAATGGTTTAAAGACAAATATTTGGAGCTCCTCTCCTAGAATGGTAAGCCTGCATTTGCAAGACAGTGTGCTTGTATGGAAGTTGGTGCAAGTCCTATAGGGGCATGTGATCCAACCCCTGAGAATCTGAGGAGACCTCACAGAGCAGGACTGGGAGGGGAATCAGGTTTTCATTTACCCAGACAAGGACATCTCAGGAAAAGGGAACAACATGGAAAAGAGACATGGAAGAATCTGGTATTTTCCAGGAGGTACAAGCTTTCTATGGCTGAAGAACAGGCAAGGCTTACTATGCTATACATGAGAGTTTAGATTTTGTTCTGAAGACAATGGAGAATCAAATAAAAGTGGTCAGTAAATTTGCGTGTTTGAAATAAAACTTTAATGGACTTGTGGTAAGTGGGTTGAGTATATAGAAAATGTGAGAAAAAAATGAGAAAGGGCTCAAATGTCCTTGTATTGACTATTAGACATAGTTGAATCTTCATATGCAGAATATAGTTGAGACAAGGCTCTTTAAATCCCTTCCAGTCCCCCAAATCCTGAAACTCCTACTGGATACTCCTTTGAGGACAGTAATGATTGTGGTAGACAAAGTGAACTGATTTTCTAGGTCCTGTTACAATAGAAATAAAGCTACACTGTTGGTCTGCTCTTACTGGTAAGGGATAAACCAAATAGTAAGCTCAGTCTTCCAAAAGTTCAGGGGAAATGGGTATTACAAAAATAGAATGCATGAATTCAAATTTTTCCCCCTTAATACTTTGATTTCCATTTTCCATGAACTTTTTGAAATACCTTTATACATACAGAGGTAGCCCAAAAAGGTCTTTAGAAAGGGCCAAAAGTCCAACATCAATAATTTAAAATTCAAGATGAAAGTACAGGAAAAATAGAGCTCCAATAATACTAACAACAAAGAAAAAAATAAATTCCAGATTCAGTAGCTATTAGTCTTAAATCAGAGGTCAGGAACTACCTCATCCTAGAGATACAAACAGTTAAAAGTGACAATGACTGCTTTTATTGAACTGTAGTGCCATCTACGATGCTTTGCTCTTGAAATACATTTGCTCTTTAAGTAAATCTATAACAAGCCTCCAAAAGGAGATGATAATATCTATTATATGGTTTTAAAAACACAGTCAAAAGGATGCTAAGTAAACTACTTAAGGTTGCCATACTATTATAAAGGCAGAACTGAGATAGAGACTCTCTGAAACTAAATTTCACACATTTACTGCACTATTATTTGTTTGCTGAACTTATGTACAATGATTTAGCTGTCGCTCCCCCTCTTCATGGAGGAACGACACAGGACCCTGCGCTGTTCTTTTGTCTGCTCGGCCCACCCCGGGTTTGCTGCTGGTTCTTCCCGGGTTGGCTACCATCCCTTCCACCTCCGTGGAAGGGCAGTTCCCCCTGCCACCTTCCCCACTTCCACGGGGGAGCGGCACACTGCCGGCCGGCTCTCTCGGGGGCTGCTCAGGTGTTCCTTCAGATGTTCCCCTTAGATGTTCCTGGTGCATGTTGTCTCTCTCCTCCTTTATAGTCCTCTTTCACCAATCCCAACTCTGCTACCCACACGCTGAGTACACTGCTCTCCTCCAATCAGGAGCAGGTCCTACAGTTTATTGGTTGAACTGGAGGCAGCTGTGTAGAAGCTGTTTCCTCCCTTCTCAGCGCCATATTGTGGGAGAGCAGATGCATAGAATAAGTCTTAATTCCAGTAACTTAGTCTAGTCCGAGTTGCTCCCAGTTGCTCCCCACATTTAGCTTTCAAACAAATTTCATGTATGTTGTCTCATCTGGACATTATGTATTACAGGATATTGTTATAACCCATTTTGAAAATAAGAGAAACATATTAAAGCCTCACTTTCCTCTGCTGTAAAATGGAATAACAATGTCCACTTTGGGTTGTTATCGGAAACTAGACATTTCTACCTATTCTAATTATTAGTCCATAGTCAATGCATAAGATAGCTATAATTTTGTTATCATTATCATAGTAATGAATTGTTCAAAGCTTAAAGGTGACACATTCAGGACACACATATAGGTTTTCTGGTTTGTCTAGTTTCCAATAACAACCCAAAGTGGACATTGTTATTCCATTTTACAGCAGAGGAAAGTGAGGCTTAAATATGTTTCTCTTATTTTCAAAATGGGTTATAACAATATCCTGTAATACATAATATCCCAGTGCTTCACCTTCTATTGTTGAGTCTGGTGATACCTTGGGAGGGTGTCTGCACAGGCAAATATTGAAATCAGACAAGCAACATAAGATATAGTCAGGAGCCAGGCATCTAAAAGTTGTTATTCCACAGTACTTGGCAGTTTTTCTTGACCTTGATTGGGGAGCTTTATAAGAATCCTGATACCCAGGTCATGCCACAGCCAATGACCTCAGTCTATAGTTTTAGAGCTCCCCATTGTGTTTCCAGGATTCGGAACCATTGATTTAGAAAAGAGCGTGATCAGAAACGTGTTTATCATGAAGTATTCCTGACTTCCAGTGGCCTTGTCACCCGAGACAGCTTCACATTATACAAAGCCAGCTTCAGGTGATACTCTACAGCTGGTAAAGGATTTTCTCATTGTTCTTTAGGCCATCAAAACACAGAGAAGTTGGCCAAAGACTGTCCACCATTTGCCATATGAGAACATTTATTCTCAAACACAGTTTGGATTATCCAAGGCTGTAACTAGTTAGTGGCACAACTCAGTCTAGAAATCTCTGAGCCTAGTACTTAAGTTTTGTGCCCAGACCTCTTTTTAGTGTACTTTTACTCCTTCAAAATACAAAGAGGGAACGAGAGAGGTGTTATGTGGTCCACGTGTTAATTCCTTGAATTTATTTAAAGAATCCCCATTCCATAGGCTGAAAAGGTTTTTTTAAACTGCAGGTTTAATAAACTGAATTGCTGGCAAAAGAAAACTCAAAATAAATTACTTGCTGATCTTAATGGTAAGTGCAATTTGTATGGACAGATATTAAAAACGTTTCTCAAGAACAATGTGATTATTAGACTAATTTTATTCCTGATTCTAGTAGAATCTCAAAATTGAAAAGCAAAATTTCTGATTTCTCCAAAATTGAGACTATTGGTTTTGGGGAGGGGATTTGATCCAGCCTTCTTTGTTACCTCGCTAAAATCTGTCTCTTACACAAAAAAAGTATGTAAACTATAGTGAAACTAAGCATTTCTTTGTTGGCAGTTTAGATGATCCACTCATTGTTTGGAATTTCAACTGAATGAGGGCCTCATGTTTTTTAGTTGAAAGATTACAATGTTTATAGCTACTGCTTCTTTTTTCAAAAATTGCACCAAGCTAAAACTGAAGCTTTAACTGATGCAAACATGTTGTTTAGGTGTTAGCAGTACTGCCCTCACTATGCGTTCATTGGACAGTAATGCAACCCCAAGAAAAGGATCACTGCTGCTTCTAATTAATAAATGTAGACAAGATTAAGTTTTTCTTTTTCAAGGAAAAAATCCCACATGCTAACCAAAGCTCCCTTAGTTGAGACCTAAAGAAAATACAATCAGAAGTATGTTTTCCAATGAAAAGTGAAAATAAACAGCCATGGAGGGACTGTTAGTGGACAGTTGGTAGGAATTTAACATCGGTTTGGAAATGCTACTAGCTTGGTTGTCATCCTTGACTTTTCTATTAGCTAAGTATTTAGGCTGTGTGTTTTCCAAAGTTTAAAACCACCTATTTCTCATCGTACATTCTATTTGCAAAACAAAATGAAGCAAACTAAAACAAACCAAGCAACCCACCTCCCCATTGCTGAATCAAAACAGGGATGTATACTTTGGGTTAGGATAATACTGCATGATGCATGTAACAAAGACAAGACAAGCATCCACAGTTACTGTATAGGGTATTCTCAGTTGGCAATTACAAGAGAGCTTTAGAGGTAATCTGTGCTGTTATTGCCTGATTTTCTCCATTCAGAGTAATTTCAGTATGTCTTCCTCAATCTGGTTATTTGAATGAGTCCTGGCACCTTTTTTCTTAGATTGGAAGGTTTTGGGTGTAAAGTATAGAAATATAGGATGATATACTTTGTCAATTGCCGTCAAATCATTTTTCCATTACTAAGGAGTCATTCTGCTCACTTAATTATTAAATGCCCTGAAATATCAGGTGTGCAATTTGCAGTGGAAGTGTAACAATAGGCCATCTTCTCTAATGGGATTTCAACAGGGATGAAACTAGAGGGATAAATCTGTCTCTGCAAGTCATTAAGAATATAGGGCATTCCAGTTCCAAAGGGGTTCCTAACAAGCAGAATTATGTAGCAAAGAAGTGAAAAAATGCAGGTATTCAGTTACCATAACTACTTATTCCAGAGAAAGATGTAAGTTATAGATTTTGATGAAGCATGTATTTTCCATTCTTGATAAATAAATCATGATCTTGTTCACTTGGGTTTAAGAAAAGATTTCTTCCCCTGGAAAAACCAAACGATGCTTTGTTTTTAGTTTACTGTGAAAATCCATTCCAACTATTTGTTGAAAATAAGCATACAAAATGTACTTGGCTCCAAACCTTGCAAAACTCTGCCTTTATTTTTCAAAGTCGGTGCTGACAGGAATGGGTTTATGTATATGGAAGAGGGATGTCACTGTTACTAGAAGAGAGATGGAATCCCAGAGCAGAACAAGAAACAAACTGAATCCTTTACTGCACACATAAATCATGCTTGGCCTACGGCAGCTGACAATTTGCAAGGCTAACCTATAATTCTTTTCATTCTTGGAATCTCTTCAAACTCTAAACTGGTTTATATAACCATCCAAAGCCAGTAATTTTTGTTTTCTTTTTCTTTTTGTTGTGTGTTTCTACTTCCATTCATTAACAATGATCACAAACAAACAAGAAAATTAAATGGATTATGCTGGATGCATTCATCTCAACAGTGTGGAGATATCCTAAATCAACACCTGAAGGAAGGAAATTCATTTGCCTTAAGAAGAATCTAGGTAGTCCCCAATTTGTGTCTTTTTGCTTTTCAACAAGATACTGTTAACCTTGTTGAGAGAGGTCACACCCATAAGCAACACTCTGCTTCACACGCTCCATTTCCCATTACTTATGAGCAGATTTCTCAGTAGGACAACTTGGTGGTTAAAATGTACATGAATCTGTACCTTATTCTTTGAGAACATAAAGAAATAGGTTTATGAGGTATAGACCTATTTTATGTCTATGGATGGACCAAGAAATTCCATCCTTTTAGCTTTGTTCTTTCAGCTTTTAAAAGAAAAATCATTAAGTGAAAAATGCTTTTCAGGGCTCCATTTGAGATTCCAGATATCAAGATTCTTACTCCAGAAGCCTTGAGGTAACACTTACCCATCTACTGGGAACATGAACCATAGAGATCAGGGATTCTCGTTAGAAGATGTAACATCAATTGCTCCTGGAAAAATAAGGAATTCTTCACCAAGATACATGATCTCTATAGATTTTTTTTCTGTGTCAACTTACCTAAGAAACTACATTGCTCCAGGATTTCCTTACCTATATAGTTTTGGGTTACTATCAGCTATAAGAGATAGATAGCCTCCGATGGGAACAATACAAATGAAGCAGAACCATCTTCTTACTCTTGAAATATCAGTGTATGGCAGGAGGTGCTGTTGCAGCTCATACACATTCTGTCTCATCTGCTGCCTCACGCTTTTGGTGTGGAGAAGCAGCTGGGTTCATACCTCCTCTTCATCTTCTCCAACTCCAGTGACAATTGGGAAATTGAGATGAAGGGTGCCAGATTCTGCAGGAAGCCCCCATCATCGATATCAGATGCTTAAAGTTTGTAGTAAGATCCCAACGTGGTTTCAGTCCATTTTGTGTTTTTCAGCTCAGCCTTGTAGGTTCTAGCTCCTCTTTGTTTTCCCTATTTCATGTTTGTCTTCTCTTCTTGATTGCCAGTCCTGAAAGTCTGGGCTCCAGCATCAGATTCTGAAGCAACAGCCAAACATGGGCCATTAAAATTCACTTTGACAAATTGCAGGAGGTTGAATTCATATAATAAATCACTTAATATAGCTATATATAGTTACAAATACATAAATATATATATATATATATATAGCTAGAGATACAGATGGTAGAAGGGAAAGAGATAGTGATAGAAATGGGGATAAATATTTCCTAATGATTCTGATTGAAATTTGACTGATACTAGAAGCCCTGATGCTTTTAGAGCTTAAAGGACCTCCTTGAGTGTAAGATGCTGAGCTGGTTGTGACTAAGGGAAGCATCTAGGAACTGAATTAGATGTTGGTTCTCTTGCTAATGTCTCAAGCCTGTTTCTACTGTTGATTTCTTCCCTTTGTTCAAGCCTCAGACTATCTTGTCTATTGATCCTGACATCTATCCCCATCCATGATGATATTTAAGCCTGCTCTGTCAACCACTATTGGCTTGACCCTTGTTTGTGACCATTTTTCATTGACCTTATTTCTGGATCTTCTTTATGTCTGTGTAGTTGTAACTTTCACTGAAATCCTCTTGCTCCTCTGGAGCCTATTGCAATGAAGTTGTAGTCACCATCTTCTGCCTCTAACATTCGCTCACTGTAGTTTGTCACTGCCTCTAGAAAGGCAGTACCTTAATTGTCTAATATGCTGACTGCTATACAAAGCAAGTTGTCATCACACAGAAAGCTGAAGGTGGGAAGTGGGAGGGTGGGTAGTTGAGACTGAAGAATTCAGGGTTCTGGTCATCAAAGGCAAGTCTAGGTAGGAGACTATACTGATGGTTTTTGGGTAACCAGGAAATGTCAGGAAAGCTAGAATGTCTTAAAAGATCTTTGGGGTGGGAGGGCATTAGAAAAGGATCTAAGGAAGAGGAGTCAAGGAGCCCAACACAGACCTTATTTGCTTCCTGAATCTGTAGAGAAGCCACCTTACAAACAAACTGGTAGTGGCACTCTTAGCAACAGGGAGTGAACCAAGTCTTTAGATGTGACAAGACATTTCTTTGGCTGAGCAACTCTATGCAGTGGGTAAGCTAGAATTGGGATTTTTGGTGTGTATTTGTAATTATTTGTGATTTCCAAAGTTCCAATCTGAAATTCAAAAAAATGGCCTTTTAAAAAGTTTCTGTAAATATCAAGACTATATAAGAAAAACAATTGCATTTGTAATAGCATCAAAAAGAATAAAATAAGATTAAATTTAACAAATGTATAAAATCAGTAACCTGAAAACTCTAAAATACTGTTTAAAAAATTAAAGAAGGGCTTAAAAGTAGAAAGATACTTTATGATCATATATTGGAAGATTTAATAGTCTTAAGATAGCAATACCCCCTAAATTATCTATAGATTGAATGAAATTTATTAAAAATTCCACTTTCAGCCGGCGCCGTGGCTCAATAGGCTAATCCTCCACCTTGCGGCGCCGGCACACCGGGTTCTAGTCCTGGTCGGGGCTCCGGATTCTGTCCTGGTTGCCCCTCTTCCAGGCCAGCTCTCTGCTATGGCCAGGGAGTGCAGTGGAGGATGGCCCAGGTGCTTGGGCCCTGCACCCCATGGGAGACCAGGAAAAGCACCTGGATCCTGGCTCCTGCCATCGGATCAGCGCGGTGCGCCGGCTGCAGCGGCGGCCATTGGAGGGTGAACCAACGGCAAAGGAAGACCTTTCTCTCTCTGTCTCTCTCTCTCACTGTCCACTCTGCCTGTCAAAAATAAAATAAAAAAAAAATTTTTTTTTAAAAAATTCCACTTTCCTTCTTTTCAGAATTAAATAAGCTTATCCTAAAATTTATATGGAAATGCAGGGGAACTGGAATACCCAAAACAATATTGAAAAATAAGGACAAAGTTGCATGACTCATACTCCCAATTTCAAAATTTACTACAAAGGAACAATAATGAGTAAAGTATGGTACTGGCCTAAAGATAAACATTCAGATCAATGGAATAGAATTGAGGATCCAGAAATCAACCCTCACATTTATAGTCAGTTGATTTTCCACAAGGTTAGCAAAGCAACTCAAAAGAAGAAATAATGGTCTTTTCAACAAATTGTGCTGATACAAGTGGATATTCACATGTGAAACAATTAACTTGGATCTCTAACTCAAACCATATACAGAAATTGATTCAAAGCAAATCAAAGACCTATAAGATCTATAAATATATAATTCTTGAAAGAAAACATGTAGGTGTAGTTCTTCACTATCCTAGATTAGGCAAGATCAAGAGGACAAGCAACAACAACAACAAAATACATCAACTGGATGTCATCAAAATTCAAATCATTTGTGCTTCAGAAGACACCATCAAGAAAGTGACTAGACAATCCACTGATGGGACATGAGTTTTACAAATCTGGGTGAGAAACTGAGAAACGTGTACCTACAACATATAAAGAACTCAATAATAAAAGACTAATAAGGAATTGAAACCCTCATACACTGCAGGTTGGAACATAAAACTACTGCAGCCACTTTTAAAATCAGTTTGAGAGGTTGGCATTTGACATAGTAGTTAAGATGCCACTTAGAATTCCTCCATCTCATATCAGAGTCCCTGAGTTCAAGTCCCGACTCCTTTCCTAATTTCAGCTTCCTGATAATGTGCATCCAGGGAGGTATTAGGTGATGGCTCAATTAGTTGGATCCCTGGCACCTATGTAGGAGACCTGAATTGGATTCCGGGCACCCAGCTTTTGCCTGGCCTATTCCTGGCTGTTATGGGCATTTTGGGAGTGAAACAGCAGATGGAAGCTTTCTCTATCTTGTTTCTTCTCTCTCTGCCTCTCAAATAAGTGAAATAAAAAAAAACAGCTTGATAGTACCTCAAATGGTTAAACATAGTACCATTATGATTCAGCAATTGTCCTAGGAATACACAGAAGAGAAATGAAAGCATGTTCACATGAAAATTTGAACATGGATCTTCATAGCAGTATTACTCCTGAAAGCCAACAAGTGGAAATGATTCACATGTCCATCAACTGACAAATAGATAAATGATATATCCACACAATGGAATATTATTTGCCAATAAAAAACAATGAAGTACTGCTACATGTGGCAACATGAATGAATTTTGAAAATATATTATAAATGAAGAAAGCCAGTCACAAAGGATTGTATGATTTCACATATCTAAAATGTGCAGAATAGGCAAATCTATAAAGACATAAAAGATGTTAGTTTTTGCTTAGCACTAGGTAGGATGAAATAATTAAGGGGATAGTTAAGGGTATAAGATTTCTTTATAGAATGAGAAAAATGGCCTAAAATTGGCTGTGGTGATATATGCAGAGCACAGAATGTACTATCATCCATTTATTGTACACTTTAAATGGGAGATTTTTGTAAACTGTTTCTTAATAAAGCAGTTTTTAAAAGAAAATAGTAAAAAAAAAAAAGCTTAGAGAAAAAAAATCTTCCACCATCAGACCCATCTGGATCACTGGGAATGAAGAGGCCAAAAAAGCTGGCAGATAGAGTATTGAGGATGCAGAGTGGGCGACTTGCTTGTTCACAGGTGCAGGTAATAAGCATGTTTGTCAGGTTTGCTCCCCAGGGGATAAATTAATAGCTAGAATTAACCCAAGTCCAAAAAGGGCATTCTTAGCTAATTGAGATTGTGAAAATCTGTCATTTTCAGTAGCATGGTGGATATGTTTTCAAAGTGAATGTAACTATATTATGACTACAAAAATAATTTTACAAATTACAAGCAATAATATTTTAGGTGTTTTCTCTTAATTGATGAGTAATAACAAAAAACCTGCCAGACATATATGATTAGTTTGTCCTTTATCTGTCACATGCAGACTTACAGTTAATTCCATTAATTTTGTTTCTTATGTATGATTATTAAAATTAAAATACTATCTGAAGCCATTCTCTGACTGCAAAGAATTGAAACATGCTGTCTCATTCAAACACGAGAAGAGGGTTTAAAACAACTATTAGTGGATTTTGTATCTGAGTAGAAAATAATTCTGATGTAATGTGGAAAATCCACCAATGCTAGGCCTGCTAAAAGACTGATTGTGACCCTTGCAACAATGCCATCCTCATGGAGGCAATACTGCTATAATATTTGATCAAATTTCAATTCCTCCACTAAGTGTTTTTCTGACCAAGAGATTTGCCTGACACTGTTCTGTCTTCAATTCTGTGATGCTAGATCTCATGGTTCCATGGTGGAATTTGGAGCTGTCATGGACAATATGTTTTGGGTGTACACTGTCTCTCCAGATAAACTAGAAAAAATATTAATAGTTTCATTGAGTCACTTTTATTTTAATTACCTCATGTATATAATTTTTTTCTCCATACAGCAAGCTGGTAATGAAAGAATATTAATTATAGTCCCATTTTAGTAATGAATAAACTGAAGTTTAGTAAGGTTAATTAGATTCTCCAAAAAAACAGTGATAGTTAAATTAGTTAGGCTAGTTTTAAAACTGCTTGCGTATCATAATCCCTGATTAGAAAACTCATACTGTTAATTGTGTTTCCCAAATGGGGGCCATGGAAAAACTTCCTGCTTTGACCAGAACAGTTCTTATTTATACTTGGTGACCTGGTGAAATTGCTAAGATCATCCCCATTCTCCCTTGTGGTGGTGGGGAGAATATACTCTCAGATCTTGAATTTTGGGAAGTACAATTTACTGATGACTCTGGGGACTGGGCTCTGAAATCTATCCAATGTTTGCATTGAGGCCACTTCTGCTATGACAGGACACATGGCCACTTCTGGGTGTTGCAGGGATTCTCTAATGCCTGGCATTGACTTGGGGATTCCCCCATGGTCTTGTTGAACTTTCCTTAGAACTACATTATGCTTCTACCCAGCCTTATTTCTTTCACTTGGTTCAGACCTTTATTGAAATCTGATAGCACATGCTGCCTCTTTGGGCTTCCTCCTCATTTTCTCTCATAAGCATTTCCCTTAATATGTTTCTTTCACATCTAATTCCATTTTATAATTGATTCTCAGAGGCTTAGACTAACACATGTCTTAAAAAAACTCACCCCAATATGAACTATAAATGATTGCCCTTTACAGTGTATCACTTTGCATCAAAACTACCTGGGGAGCTCATCAATAAGGAAAATTCTTGGACCGTATTCAACCCCTGATTGGAAGTCTCTGGAGTGGGAACACTAGGGAAATTGCCCAATGTTTTCCTCAAACTTCCTTGGTAGCTCTGATACACACTCAAGTTGGAAAGTCACAGTGCTATGCTTATGTATGAGGGACCATCCACTCTGGTTGCAAAGCATAATCACCTGAACCCATTCTAGGCTTCCTGAATTAAAATTTCCAGAATGAATTTTTAAAAATGTATTTGTGTGAGAGGCAGAAGGATGGTGTTGGGGGGCGGGGAGAGAAAGTGAGTTCTCATCCACTGAAGGGTTCACCCTTCAAATGCCTATAACAGCTGGAGCTGGGCCAGGCTGAAGCCAGAAGCTGGGATTGCAGTTCAGGTCTTTCGTGTGGGAGGCAGGAACCTAGTTACTTGAGCAGTCACCACTTCTTCCCAGGATCTGTATTAGCAGGAAGCTGGAGTCAGGAGCCAGTGCTGGGTATCAAACCCCTGTACCTTGATGTGGGATGTGAACATATTGCCCTAAGTGTTTGAATTTTTATAAGGTATCATAAATGATTCCAATGACTAGCAAAGGATGAGAAGAGTTGTGACCATTCTTGTTTTATTTCTTTTTCCCATTAGTTTTCATTATTCACCCAAGCCCATCATACATCCACATAACACTAGCAGTTAAACCGAGGAGGAAATCCATAACAATTCATTTTACTATAACACCCTGAATTTGTGTAGTCTTTTAAAGATCTCCACAAACCTTACATTATTTCATTCTCACAACTACCTTATAGAACTACTGCAGATACAGTTAATATCCCCATTTTATAGGCTTAAAAAAAATTGAGTCTTAGATGTTAAGTGGCTTGCCCAAGGGCCCAAGGCAAAAAGCCATAAAAATCAAGGAAACAAAAGCAGTTGAGGACCCAAATACTCATATTCTTTCTTTTACATTAGGCTGCCATATCTTGTTACTGAGTCTCACTTAGAGGGACTAATAGAGTGGATTGAGGGAAAATGTGAGCATTAGTCCCTAAATTATATTTCTAAGGAATCAGAGCCAAACTGTGGTCTGAGGAACAAGAAATACCTGGTAGTGCCTATTATTTATATTCTACCCAAAGCCTAGAGTTACAGTATACCTCATGGAACTTTGCCTAAGGCTGCTTTTAGCTTCAGTACAGTGCCTCTCTATATATACTGCCAATATAGGACAAGGGATTATTGTAGCAGGAATTATTTCTCTTCATGTTTTATAAGGAATCACTCTGAAGCCAAACATTTAATAGGTTTGAAAGAAACAACCATTTGGGGTAGTTATTTGAAGTATAAATGTTTTGTAGGTGCTCTAACAACCACAAAATATCAATTATTTGCCATAATAAAAGTTGATTTCTTGTTCACATCATGGTCCAGAGCAGGTCATCCAGTTCTATTTCATGTAGTCATCTAGAAACTCAGGCTTCTATAATGTGGCTCCATCATCAGACAAAGGAAGGGAAAAAACATAAAAAAGTGTGGGAAGACTTGGGAACCAGGATGGATGTGGAGTCCGCACTTCTGTTCACATTCTCTTGTCCATAATTCAATTAAGGGATGCTGGCGGATGTCTGGTCTTGTTACAAAGCAGAGGATAACATGGATATTGGTAAACAAATAGCCAATGCTTCTATAGGATGTAATACTTTTATTGTGCCTAATATATCTGGCATCTTATTTTAAAATTTCAATGGAAAGAAAAACTACCTAACTGCTACATGCCTAGAGTACAAAGTGTTCATTTGTTTGCAATTATTTTGTGTATGCTGAACCTACCTGAGATGGCATCTTGGAGATATCAATCTTTTGTCTGTTTTTATCAGGCACTTTGGTATTTCCTATCCCTCTATTCTTCCTAAGCAATCTAGCTCTACTCTGAAAAATAAGCACATCCAGTATTAAAAGTTCTGAGAATCTTTCCCTGGTGCCACTTTAGAGTAAAGGGGGGAGAGTTAGTTGGAATGAAATGAGGTGGCCCTGAATCTTTTGGATTCCTTAAAAAATGGAAGTCTGGGAGTCTGTGTTGTGGAGTAGCATGATAAGCCACTGCCTGTGACACCAGCATCCCATATGGGCACTGGTTTCTATCCCAGCTGCTCCATCTCCAATCCCGTTCCCTGCTATTGTGCCTTGGAAAGCAGCAGAAGATAATTCAAGTTCCTGGGCCCTTGCCACCCACATTAGAGACATGGATAGAGTTCCAGGTTCCTGGCTTCATCCTGCCCCAACCCTGAATTTTGAGACCATTGAGGTGTAAACCAGCAGTTGGAAGATCTCTTTCTGTCTCTGTTTCTTACTCTCTCTGTATAACTCTGCCTTCAAATTAATAAATCTTTAACAAAATGGGAACTCTATAGGTCAAACTTAACTTTTTCTTGATAATATAGACCACCACTCATGGCATAACTTCCATGTGTTTTATATCCTAACAAGTTAACTTAAATGATTCTTGGCCCATTAGTTCTGTTTTGAGAAATTGATCTAAAGAAATTGATCATAATTTTGGAAAAGAGAAATAAAGATGTTTGACTGAATTGTTTAAAGTGAAGAACCAGAAACAATCTAAATGTCTGAATAACTTGCAATAGGAAAGTATTCTAATATGTTTAGTACATATATACAAAACATGGGGAGTAAGTGCACAGTGACTCCTGTTGTTGACTTAACAATTGACACTCTTGTTCATGGCATCAGTAATCACCCTAGGCTCTTGTTATGAGATGCTAAGGCAATGGAAGCCTCTTGAGTTCGCCAACTCCAATCTTATTTAGACAAGGTCATAGTCAAAGTGGAAGTTCTCTCCTCCCTTCAGAGAAAGGTACCTCCTTCTTTGATGGCCTGTTCCTGGGATCTCACTCACAGAGATCTTTCATTTAGGTCTCTTTTTTTTGCCAGAGTGTCTTGACTTTCAATGCCTAAAATACTCTCAGGGGCTCTTCAGCTGGATCTGAATGCCTTAAGGGCTGATTCTGAGGCCAGAGTACTGTTTAGGACATCTGCCATTCTATGAATCTGCTGTGTATCTCGCTTCCCATGTTGGATGGTTCTCTCCATTTTTAAATCTATCAGTTAGTATTAGCAGACACTAGTCTTGTTTATGTGATCCCTTTGACTCTCAATCCTATCATTATGATAAATTGTGAACTGAAATTGATCACTTTGACTAGTGAGATGGCATTGGTACATGCCACCTTGATGGGAATGACTTGGAATCCCCTGGCACGTTTCTAACGCTACCATTTGGGCCAAGTCTGATTGAGCATGTCCCAAATTGTACATCTCCTCCCTCTCTTATTCCCACTCTTATATTTAACAGAGATCACTTTTCAGTTAAGTTTCAACATTTAAGAATAATTGTGTATTAATTACAGAGTTCAACCAATAGTGTTGAGTAGAATAAAAAAATACTAAAAGGGATAAAGTATTAAGTTGTTCATCAACAGTCAGGGCAAGGGCTGATCAAGTCACTGTTTCTCATAGTGTCCATTTCACTTCAACAGGTTTCCTTTTTGGTGCTTGGTTAGTTGTCACCGATCAGGGAGGACATATGATATTTTTCCCTTTGGGACTGGCTTATTTCACTCACCATGATGTGTTCCAGATTCCTCCATTTTGTTGCAAATGACCTGATTTCATTGTTTTCTATTGCTGTATAGTATAGAGTACATGTCCCATAATTTCTTTATCCAGTATACTGTTGATGGGCATTTAGGTTGATTCTAGGTCTTAGCTATTGTGAATTGAGCTGCAATAAAAATTAAGGTGCAGACAGCTTTTTTGTTTGCCAATTTAATGTCCTTTGTACACCCACTTTTTTTTCATTTCTGTTGGCATGGAATATCTTTTTCCAAACTTTCACTTTCAGTCTGCATGCATCTTTATTGGAAAGATGTGTTTCTTGTAAGCAGCAAATAGATGGGTTTTGTTCCTTAATCCATTCAGCCAGTCTGTGTCTTTTAACAGGAGAGTTGAGGCCATTAACGTTCGATGTGACTATTGATAAGTAGTAACATTGCCTGCCATTTTCCCAAAGATTTTTTTTTTATCTTTTATTTAATGAATATAAATTTCCAAAGTACGACTCATGGATTACAATGGCTCCCCCCCCCATACCGTCCCTCCCACCCACAACCCTCCCCTTTCCCACTCCCTCTCCCCTTCCATTCACATCAAGATTCATTTTCGATTATCTTAATATACAGAAGATCAGCTTAGTATACCTTAAGTAAGGATTTCAACAGTTTGCTCCCACACAGAAACATAAAGTGAAAAATAATAGATGATTTTTTTTAAATGATGATGAAATCAGATCAGACCTATTGTCATGTTTAATCCCAGTGAGAGTCAAGTTGGGAAATGATAATTTCTTTTTTTTTTTTTTTTACAGAAGATCAGTTTAGTGTACATTAAGTAAAGATTTCAACCTTTTGCACCCCCATAGAAACACAAAGTGAAATATACTGTTTGAGTACTCGTTATAGCATTAAGCCTCAGTGTACAGCACATTAAGGACAGGGATCCTACATGAGGAGTAAGTGCACAGTGACTCCTGTTGTTGACTTTACAAATTGACACTCCTGTTTATGGCATCAGTAATCTCCCTATGCACCAGTCATGAGTTTCCAAGGCTATGGAAGCCCCTTGAGTTCTCCGACTCTTATCTTGTTTAGACAAGGTCATAGTCAAAGTGGAGGTTCTCTCCTCCCTTCAGAGAAAGGCACCTCCCTCTTTGAAGACCTGTTCTTTCCACTGGGATCTCACTCACAGAGATCTTTTTGCCAGAGTGTCTTGGCTTTCCTTGCCTGAAATACTCTCATGGGCTTTTCAGCCAGATCCGAGTGCCTTTAGGGCTGATTCTGAGGCCAGAGTGCTATTTAGGACATCCGCCATTCTATGAGTCTGCTGAGTATCTCACTTCCCATGTTGGATCACTCTCCCCTTTATTTATTCTATCGGTTAGTGTTGGCAGGTACTAGACTTGTTTATGTGCTCCCTTTGACTCTTAGTCCTTTCATTATGATCAATTGTGAACTGAAATTGATCACTTGGAATAGTGAGATGGCATTGGCACATGCCACCTTGATGGGATTGAACTGGAACCCCCTGGTATGTTTCCAACTCTACCAATTGGGGCAAGTCAGCCCGAGCATGCCCCAAGTTATACATCTCTTCCCTCTCTTATTCCCACTCTTATGTTTAACAGGGATCACATTTCAGTTAATTTTCAACACTTAAGAATAACTGTGTGATAATTGCAGAATTAAACCAGTCATATTAAGTAGAACAGATAAAAAAAATACTAGGAGGGATAATGTATTAAGTTGTCCATTAATAGTCAGGGCTATGCTGATCAAGTCATCGTTTCTCATAGTGTCCATTTCACTTCAGGAGGTTTCCTTTTTGGTGTTCAGTCAGTTGTCACCGATCAGGGAGAACATATGGTATTTGTCCCTTTGAGCCAAGATGGCGGAATAGTGAGGGCGCGCACCAATAGTCCGGGAAAATTTAGTTTAATAAAAGGGGAGTTACGGTAGCCGCAGAAAAGGGAACCAGGAAAGTACTGCAGGGGAAACTCTTCTGGATCCAGTGGCCGTGAATCGGAGGACCTACTGGGAGAACAGGGTCGCCCACCGCACGGAGGCCAAGCCGTGGGACCGAGCCGCGGAGGCCCCAGGGTCTGCACGCCAGTGCTCGAAGGGGAGTGCATGCCACACAGACAGCAGCGGGGAGACTTGGGACGCTCAGGGCTCCGAGTCCACACATCGGCGCTGGAAGGAGAGGTGAGCTCAACGACCCAAGACATTGGTGGGGAGACGGGGGTCAGAATCTAGAGGGGGGCCGGAAAGTGCAGCAAACTCATTACCGGAAAGAAGGAAAAAAAAGCTTCGGGGTTTCTCTTCCCCCTAACCTTGCAAAGGTTACAATGCTGCAAGGCTTGAAGAATTCCCAAGAGACAAAGAGCAGGCCCCCCTCTCTGGATTTACATATCAATGGGGGAGAGCTAAGGAACTGAGTCACTACAATTCAGTAGCCTAGGCAACCCAGTGGGAGACCAGAGGAGCCTAAAGGGACTCTGGGACTCTGCGGGTAGAAGCCAAAGACTGAAAGCGAAATACCATTAATTCTGCACAGCCGTGCCGTGCGGTGTTACTTACGCCCTGAATAAATAAAATACATAAATAAATAAAAAGAGAGAGATTTACCATGCATAACCTGAGGGTGTCACCTTTCCACACCCTTAACCAGGAAGAACCAGGCAGAGCTCTCAGGCCGCACGCATCTCAAGCCTCCAAGGCTCCTCCAACAGCAGGCAGTCCACTTAACACGGACACAGTATAAAAAAAAAAAAAAACGCACAGTGACACAAGAAGAATTAACTATGCCGAGTAACAAACACAGAAATCGAGGGAACAAGATCAACGATGACACTATGATGTCTCCAGATAAGCAAAACACCCCAAGCCAAGATTATGAAGATGATGAGATAGAAGAAATGCAAGATATGGATTTCAAAAAATTTATGATAAGAACATTTATAAGTTTTCAAAAGCAAATCCTTGAACTACAGAAATCCTTAATGGACAAGATTGAAAATCTCTCTCGTGAAAATGAAATTTTAAGGAAGAGTCAAAATGAAACTCAGAAACTAGTAGAACAGGAAAGTGTGATAGTGAAGAGAAATCAAAATGAAATGAAGAGCTCAATAGATCAAATGACAAACACATTAGAAAGCCTTAAAAACAGAATGGGTGAAGCAGAAGAGAGAATATCGGACTTAGAAGATAGAGCACAGGAAAACATACAGTCAAACCAAAGAAAAGAAGAAGAAATTAGAAATCTAAAAAATATTGTTGGGAATCTACAGGATACTATTAAAAAAACCAACATTCGAGTTCTAGGAGTTCCTGAAGGCATGGAGAGAGAGAAAGGATTAGAAGGCCTTTTTAGTGAGATACTAGCAGAGAACTTTCCAGGTTTGGAGAAGGACAGAGATATCCTAGTACAGGAAGCTCATAGAACCCCCAATAAACCTGACCAAAAGAGATCCTCACCACGACACGTGGTAATTAAACTTACCACAGTGAAACATAAAGAAAAGATCCTAAAATGTGCAAGAGAGAAACGTCAGATTACTCTCAGAGGATCTCCAATCAGACTCACAGCAGACTTCTCATCAGAAACACTACAGGCTAGGAGGGAATGGCGAGACATAGCACAGGTGCTAAGAGAGAAAAATTGCCAGCCCAGAATATTATATCCTGCCAAGCTCTCATTTGTGAATGAAGGTGAAATAAAGACCTTTCATAGCAAACAGAAATTGAAAGATTTTGTGGCCACTCGTCCGGCCCTGCAAAAGATACTTAAAGATGTGCTACACTCAGAAACACAGCAACACGGCCATCAATATGAAAGAAGGGAAAGGAAGAACACCTACCAGTAAAAGAGCATGGGAAGCTCAAATCATATACTAGAAAATATCTCCGGGAAAATGGCAGGGCAAAGTCACTACGTATCAATAGTCACATTGAACATTAATGGTCTGAATTCTCCAGTTAAAAGACACCGTTTGGCTGACTGGTTCACAGAACACAACCCAACTATTTGTTGCCTACAAGAAACACATCTCTCTAACAAAGAGGCATGCAGACTGAAAGTGAAAGGTTGGAAAAAGATATTCCATGCCAACAGAAACCAAAAAAAAAAGAAGGTGTAGCCATGTTAGTATCAGACAAAATAAACTTTAATACAAAAACTGTTAAGAGAGACAAAGAGGGACACTATATAATGATTAAGGGTTCAATTCAACAGGAAGATGTAACTATTATAAATGTATATGCACCTAATTACAGGGCACCGGTCTATTTAAAAGATATGTTAAGGGACTTAAAGGGAGATTTAGATTCCAATACAATAGTACTGGGGGACTTCAATACTCCACTCTCAGAAATAGACAGATCATCCGGACAGAAGATCAACAAGGAAACAGCAGATTTAATTGACACTATTGCCCAAATGGATCTAACAGATATCTACAGAACTTTCAACCCTACATCTACAGACTTCACATTCTTCTCAGCAGTGCATGGAACCTTCTCTAGGATTGATCACATACTAGGCCATAAAGCAAGTCTCAGCAAATTTAAAAGAATTAGAATCATACCATGCAGCTTCTCAGACCACAGCGGAATGAAGCTGGAAATTAGCAACTCAGGAAACCCCAGAAAGTATGCAAACACATGGAGACTGAACAACATGCTCCTGAATGAACACTGGGTCATTCAAGAAATCAAAAGAGAAATCAAAAACTTTCTGGAAGTAAATGAAGACAACAACACAACATATCAAAACTTATGGGATACAGCAAAAGCAGTATTGAGAGGCAAATTTATAGCAATAGGTGCCTATATCAAGAAATTGGAAAGGTACCAAATAAATGAGCTTTCAGCGCACCTCAAGGACCTAGAAAAACTGCAGCAAACCAAACCCAAATCTAGTAGGAGAAGAGAAATAATTAAAACCAGAGAAGAAATTAACAGGACTGAATCCAAAAAAACACTACAAAAAATCAGCCAAGCGAGAAGCTGGTTTTTTGAAAAAATAAACAAAATTGACACCCCATTGGCCCAACTAACTAAAAAAAGAAGAGAAAAGACCCAAATCAATAAAATCAGAGATGAAAAAGGAAACGTAACAACAGACACCACAGAAATAAAAAGAATCATCAGAAATTACTACAAGGACCTGTATGCCAGCAAACAGGAAAACCTATCAGAAATGGATAGATTCCTGGACACATGCAATCTACCAAAATTGAACCATGAAGACATCGAAAACCTAAATAGACCCATAACTGAGACAGAAATTGAAACCATAATAAAGGCCCTCCCAACAAAGAAAAGCCCAGGACCAGATGGATTCACTGCTGAATTCCACCAGACATTTCAAGAAGAACTAATCCCATTTCTTCTTAAACTATTCAGAACAATCGAAAAAGAGGGAATCCTCCCAAATTCTTTCTATGAAGCCAGCATCACCTTAATCCCTAAGCCAGAGAAAGATGCAGCACTGAAAGAAAATTACAGACCAATATCCCTGATGAACATAGACGCAAAAATCCTCAATAAAATTCTGGCCAATAGAGTACAACAACACATCAGGAAAATCATCCACCTAGACCAAGTGGGATTCATCCCTGGTATGCAGGGATGGTTCAACATTCGCAAATCAATCAATGTGATTCACCACATTAACAGACTGCAAAAGAAAAACCATATGATTATCTCAATTGATGCAGAGAAAGCATTTGATAAAATTCAACACCCTTTCATGATGAAAATTCTAAGCAAATTGGGTATAGAAGGAACATTCCTCAATATAATCAAAGCAATTTATAAAAAACCCACGGCCAGCATCCTATTGAATGGGGAAAAGTTGGAAGCATTTCCACTGAGATCTGGAACCAGACAGGGATGCCCACTCTCACCACTGCTATTTAACATAGTTCTGGAAGTTTTAGCCAGAGCCATCAGATAAGAAAAAGAAATCAAAGGAATACAAATCAAGAAGGAAGAACTCAAACTATCCCTCTTTGCAGACGATATGATTCTGTACTTAGAGGATCCAAAGAACTCTACTAAGAGACTATTGGAACTCATAGAGGAGTTTGGCAAAGTGGCAGGATATAAAATCAATGCACAAAAATCAACAGCCTTTGTATACACAAGCAATGCCATGACTGAGAAAGAACTGCTAAGATCAATCCCATTCACAATAGCTACAAAAACAATCAAATACCTTGGAATAAACTTAACCAAGGACGTTAAAGATCTCTACGATGAGAATTACAAAACCTTAAAGAAAGAAATAGAAGAGGATACCAAAAAATGGAAAAATCTTCCATGCTCATGGATTGGAAGAATCAACATCATCAAAATGTCCATTCTCCCAAAAGCAATTTATAGATTCAATGCAATCCCAATCAAGATACCAAAGACATTCTTCGCAGATCTAGAAAAAATGATGCTGAAATTCATATGGAGGCACAAGAGACCTCGAATAGCTAAAGCAATCTTATACAACAAAAACAAAGCTGGAGGCATCACAATACCAGATTTCAGGACATACTACAGGGCAGTTGTAATCAAAACAGCATGGTACTGGTACAGAAACAGATGGATAGACCAATGGAACAGAATTGAAACACCAGAAATCAATCCAAACATCTACAGCCAACTTATTTTTGATCAAGGATCTAAAACTAATTCCTGGAGCAAGGACAATCTATTCAATAAATGGTGCTGGGAAAACTGGATTTCCACATGCAGAAACATGAAGCAAGACCCCTACCTTACACCTTATACAAAAATCCACTCAACGTGGATTAAAGACCTAAATCTACGTCCTGACACCATTAAGTTATTAGAGAACATTGGAGAAACCCTTCAAGATATTGGCACAGGCAAAGAGTTTCTGGAAAAAAACCGGGAGGCACAGGCAGTCAAAGCCAAAATCAACTATTGGGATTGCATCAAATTGAGAAGTTTCTGTACTGCAAAAGAAACAGTCAGGAGAGTGAAGAGACATCCGACAGAATGGGAAAAAATATTTGCAAACTATGCAACAGATAAAGGGTTAATAACCAGAATCTACAAAGAGATCAAGAAACTCCACAAAAACAAAACCAACAACCCACTTAAGAGATGGGCCAAAGATATTTTCTAATATATGCTTTTAACTTCCTGTGATCTTTTACTGTGAGGTTTTCTTCCTTTACCTTCTTTCATATTGATGGCTGTGTTACTCTGTTTCTGTGTGTAACACATTTTTAAGCATCTTTTGCAGGGCTGGACGAGTGGCGACAAATTCTTTCAATTTTTTGCTATGAAAGGTCTTTACTTCACCTTCATTCACAAATGAGAGCTTTGCAGGATATAATATTCTGGGCTGGCAATTTTCTCTCTTAGTACCTGGGCTATATCTCGCCATTCCCTCCTAGCCTGTAGGGTTTCTGATGAGAAGTCTGCTGTGAGTCTAATTGGAGATCCTCTGAGAGTAATCTGACATTTCTCTCTTGCACATTTTAGAATCTTTTCTTTATGTTTCACTGTGGTGAGTTTAATTACAACGTGTCGTGGTGACTATATCTTTTGGTCATGTTTATTAGGGGTTCTATGAGCTTCCTGTACTAGGATGTCTCTGTCCTTCTCCAATCCCGGGAAGTTCTCTGCTAGTATCTCACTAAAAAGGCCTTCTAATCCTTTCTCCCTCTCCATGCCTTCAGGAACTCCTAGAACCCGAATGTTGGGTTTTTTAATAGTATCCTGTAGATTCCCAACAATATTTTTTAGATTTCTAATTTCCTCTTCTTTTCTTTGGTTTGAATGTATACTTTCCTGTTCTCTGTCTTCTAAGTCTGATATTCTCTCTTCTGTTTCACTGACTCTGTTTTTAAGGCTCTCTAATGAGTTTGTCATTTGATCTGTTGAATTCTTCATTTCATTTTGATTTCTCTTCACTATCACAATTTCATGTTCTACTAGTTTCTTCATTTCATTTTGATTCCTCCTTATGATTTCATTTTCGCGAGAGAGATTTTCTATCCTGTCCAGTAAGGATTTCTGTAGTTCAAGAATTTGTTTTTGAGAACTTCTTAATATTCTTATACATTTTTTGAGATCCTTTTTCTTGCATTTCTTCTATCTCGTCATCTTCATAATCTTGAATTGGGGTGTCTTGTTCATTTGGGTGCGTCATAATGTCTTCCTTGTTCTTGTTTCCACGGTTTCTGTGTTTGTTGCTTGGCATTGTGGAGATATTCTTTTGGTTTCTTCGCTGTAGTCGTTTTTCTCATTTATACTATCACTCTAGATTAAATGGACTGTCTGCTTTTGATGGATTTTTTTTTTTTGACAGGCAGAGTGGACAGTGAGAGAGAGAGACAGAGAGAAAGGTCTTCCTTTGCCGTTGGTTCACCCTCCAATGGCCGCCGCGGCCAGCGCGCTGCGGCCGGCGCACCGTGCTGGTCCGATGGCAGGAGCCAGGATCCAGGTGCTTTTCCTGGTCTCCCATGGGGTGCAGGGCCCAAGCACCTGGGCCATCCTCCACTGCACTCCCTGGCCACAGCAGAGGGCTGGCCTGGAAGAGGGGCAACCGGGACAGAATCCGGCGCCCCGACCGGGACTAGAACCCGGTGTGCCAGCGCCGCTAGGCGGAGGATTAGCCTAGTGAGCCGCGGCGCCGGCCTGCTTTTGATGGATCCTTAGAGGCTTGTGATGGGTCTGGCCAGAGAGCTCTGTTTGGTTCTTCAGGGTTAAGGGTGTGCCAAAAGTGACACACCCAGTTTAAGAGTGGTAAATCTTCTCTCTCTCCCTCGCTCTGTCTCTGTCTCTCTCTCTCTTTCTCTTGCTTTCTTTTTTTTTTTTTTCATTCATAAGGGAAGTAATTCCACATAGCTGAGCAGAATCGAAAGTAGTCAATGTCTGAAATGTGGCCCCTGTGGGTATCTCTGCAGTCTCCCACCGGGTTGCCAAGGTTACTGAGTTTGTGTACTCTCTGGAGAGTACTCACGTCTCTGTGAGTTCTCTCCCGCACCTTCAGTTTTTCACAGTCTCAGTTCATTAGCTCCACACATTTACTAGGTCCTAACCTCCTATTATTTCTTCCCACCAGAATTAGGTTTTTCTGCTTGGGTGATGTTGGGTGCCGCTTTACGTATGTCCAAAACGGCACCTGCTCTTTGTCTTACTCGCCTTTGTAAGATGAGTGTAGAGAGAGACTCGTGTCCGTGCCAGTCCCTTTTATTTATTTATTTTTTCTCTCCTCTAGTTAGGTTGCTGAACTTTCCCCAGTGGGGCTTCAAGCCTTGTTCCCTCTAGGCTCTTCCTGCCATTTCCCTGCCAGTGTCTCGGGCTACTGAGGTTTCGCCTCAACTCCCTTTCCAGCGCTGGTGCATAGTCTCTGTGGCTGGGCTCTCAAGGTCCACCATGTCCCCCTAGTTCTGGAAGAGTTTCCTCTGCAGTTTTTTCCATGAACCTTTCCCTGAAACTACAGTATCTCCACTTTTATTAAACTATCTTTTCCCGGACTATCAGTGTGCGCCCTCACTATTCCACCATCTTGCTAAAGGATCTTTGAATTCTTTTGTGTGAGCATTGTTCCTGCTCAATAACCTACTTCAGGCAATCAGGAAGATCTGAATGTGTGAAACTGCTCAGAGTAATTGCGCAGAGACTCAGCTTCCTGTACCCTCTACTGAGGCCCTAGAGTTCCCACAGTCTCAGCACACAGGGCTTCCATAGTCACAGGGTACAGAGGATCCACTCCATCCCACTAGCCTGTCCTGACTTCAGAGAGGCAGAGACATTCCCAGAGCCAGCTGTCTGTGGGTGCTCTACCTAGACAGCTTGAGCCCTGGAGCCTGTGATATATTAAGAGGCTGAGAGAGAGAGATCTTCCATCTGCTGGTTCACTCCCCAAATGGCTGCAGTGTCTGGAGCTGTGCCAATCTAAAGCCAGGAGCTTCTTCCAGGTCTCCCACATTGGCACAGGGGCCCAAAGACTTGGGCCATCTTCTACTGCTTTCCCAGGCCACAGCAGAGAGCTGGATTGAAAGTGGTACAGCCAGGACTTAATCCAGTACCAATATGGGATGCTGGCACTGCAGGTGTCAGCCTTACCCACTACACCACAGTGCCGGCCCCCATGTTATTTCAATATTGCTTGATTTATTTCTTTGTACTTCTTTTTTTTTCCTCTGTACTTCTAAAAGGTTGTCCAAATTTAGTACTTACACAGTAAGAATAGAGAAATAAACTATGGAATCAGAGTTAAAGTGTCAGAAGGTGGTCTAGTTTGGAGGCATAGTGCTGACATTTTCTGTGGTATATATAAAAGAACTTGTGTCCCAATATTTCCCACTCATTCTCTCACTAGTCTCCTCCACTTCAAGAACTGTTAAAGGCAAATTCCCATTTGACAATTTCACTAAAATTGAAATCTAACAACATAATATAAACATATGTAAGCTAATTTAGCCAAAGGCATACAGTAAAAATTTTTTGGTGATTATATCCTTTGTCAAGTCACTTCTTTTGATTTTAATACATTCTGAATAAAAATAATCTTATAATGTTTTTCACTTTCGTCAGACATTAAAAAAAAACCATCATGTTTGGAAGAACAGGGCCAATTATTCACTTTTCACTTGAGCAAAATTTAACAATAAAAATATTGACTGATTTAAAAGACAGAAGGCTAATGAAAAAGTGTGGTAGCCACAAAATGCATCTTCTAGTATTGGAAGCACAATTGAGTGGCAGTCTTAGGAACTATTTTATGAAATCCATCTGCCTTCTGCCCACAGGCTACACTTCCCAGGTAATGGCAGTATGGTAGAGTTCTGCCCAGCTAACAACTGATCACAGCAAGAATATTCCTGGGAGATGCTAGATTCCTCTGATGGGTGATTCAAACAGAAAGGCTCTCCTTACAGTATTTCCCAACTCTTAGAATAGTATTACTAAAATATTGCCACCCAAGATTCCTCCCTTCCTTCCCTCTGACCTTCAGTTGAGTTCAGGCCTGCATTTCTGTCTGATGGTTCTTATAGTCTCTCCTATTTGCCTCCCCGTTTTCTTTTAAAGGCATATCTTCCAATACATTTCTGACACTCTGAATCTCATTTTGGTATATGCTTCTTCGAGGACCTAGGCTATCGCAAATCATTCATAATGTGCTTAAGAGGTTAAAAGTTCAGGGCCTGCACCTCTGAACTCAGGTTCTATTAAGATTTACTTCATTTTGATTGGAGTTCTAAGAGCAGTCTACTAATAACTCAATATTTAGAATGACTAACTACCTTAACAAAGTCAGAGCTTGGAGGCTACAATATGGACACTGATTTGAGTCCTGGCTGCTCCACTTCTGATCCAGCTCTCTGCTGTAGCCTGGGGAAGCAGTAGAAGATGGCCCAACTCTTTGGGGCCCTGCACCCACATGGGAGACCCAGAAGAAGCTCCTGGCTCCTGGGTTAAGATCAACGCAGCTCCAGCCATTGCAGCCAATTGGGGAGTGAATCAGTGAATGGAAGACCTCTCTCTCTCTCTCTGCCTCTCCTCTCTCTGTGTAACTCTGACTTTCAAATAAAATAAACAAATCTTTTAAAAAGGAGGTTAAAAGTTATGTGCGTAACCACACTTGCCACAATTCAGATGCAGAACTGGAACCAGAAGTAAATATTTTCCCTTGTACCTGTTTTTGAGGGTTTCCATTAACCCCTGAACTCAGGTTCTACTAAGATTTACTTCATTTTGATGGGAGTTCCAAGAGCAGTCTACCAATAACTCAATATTTAGAATGACTAACTACCTTAACAAAGTCAGAACTTTGAGGCTACAATTATAACCATCATCCAACAATATTACTGATTTTTAAAATGACTCTATCTTAGAATATATACTCTGATCCATCATTGGCCTTAGACATGCACTTTAATTTCTGAAGGATTGTTTTCTTCATTTTGAATCATTAATGTAAGGGACTCTCTATCTCAGATTTATTGATTTGAAAGGCATATTTACAGAGGGAGGGGGAGAAAGAGAGAGAGAGTGAGAGAAGAGAGAGAGAGAGTCAGCTTTCTACCCACTTATTCACTCCCCAAATGGCTACAATAGCTAGGGCTGGGCCAGGCCAAAACCAGGATCCAGTATCTCCATCTGGATCTCCCATGTGGGCACAGGACCCCAAGCACTTGGACCATCCTCCACTGCATTCCCAGGTGCATCAGCAAGGAGATGGATCACAAGTGGAACAGCAGGGACTCTAGGGACTTAACCCAGCACTCATATGGAATGCCAACGCTGCAGGAGGCAGCTTTATCCACTGTACCACAATGCCAGCCCCATCCAGCACTTACCATCTAACCTTGGGTAAGCTCCTTGGTATCTTTGCCTCTGTTTTCTTATCTACAAACTGTTTAATGAGAATACATATCTCCTAGAGTTGTTACAAAGAAAACAGTGTTTGATGCATAGTGCCTTTTCAGTAAAACTAGTAATTCATTAATCATCTCCTATGTGCTGGGTAATGCTCTAGCATTAGGGAAAACTATGACTATGATACAATGTGGCACAGACACTTACTGAACATTAGAAAAGGCTGGATGTACAAGGGTTCTTCAAAAAGTTAATGGCAAGTGCATATTATGAAACACTGTGGATGGATTTTAAAAACCTTTGCAGCAAATAGTAAAAATTACAAATTATTATGTTTACTATGCTAGAAACTAATTGCTGTAAATTGATTATTTCTTTTAATTCTCAAAAACCCTGTCAGAAACCAATATTTTCTCTATTTTACAAATAGGAAAACTGAGTCTTTTTTAAAAAATTTTTTATTTATTTGAAAGGTTGAGTTAGAGAGAGAGAGAGACTTCCATTTGCTGATTCTCTCCCCAGATGACTGCAACAGCCAGGCTGGGTCAGGGCAAAGCCAGGAACCAGGAGTTTCTTCTGGGTCTCCCACATGCTTGCAGGAGCCCAGGACTTGGGCCATCTTCTGCTGCTTTCCCAGGCACATTAGCTGGGAGCTCTATCAGAAGTGGTGCAGCCAAGACTCGTCCATACTGGATGCCGACACTGCAGGCGGTGGGTGAACCCGCTGTGTCAAAGCGCTGACCCAAGAAAACTCAGTCTATATTAAGTAACATGCTTAAGCACACACAACTATACAGGGAACCATTCCATGTCTAACTTCAGTGCCTATGCTCTCAAACTGTTCTTTTTATATCCATAGAACTGTAGACATATTTCAAAATTTCTTAAATAGACATTACTGTCTTGTCATAAGACTCACAGCTCCAGTTGTGAATAAGATGTTTAGCAGCAACTGGAGCCTTTGAATAGGCAATTCATTCTCTATTCATTTAACTTCCTTAGAGGTTTTTCATATATAAAGCTAACATTACAATCAGTCCTTCACTTGTGGCTGTACACATCAATACATACATAAATTGCAGACATTGTATACAACAATGCCAAATCATTAGTCATGTTGCAGTAGAACTGACTTCCTGCTATCTTAGCCTAAGTAGAATGAAGCCACACTGAAGTTTTGTGACCTCTGGTCCTAAACATTGTTCTTCATTATCCAAAGCATGTAGATATATTGAAACTTTGTTTTTCTAGAACCTTTTGGAATCACTTTCTAGGGCTCTCAAACCACCAACTAGTTGATCAAAATAAGTAGCAACAAGGACACTACTAGGGCTTCTCATTTTGTGGTGCTGAATCTCACTACAAATCATCTGCATGTTATACACATAGATTTGCTTTAAATTCTGCTAAGACAGTTACATTATTTATCCAAGAAATATCATTCCAGGACCATCAGATAAATAACTCTAGTCACCATCTTCAGGATCAGCACAACCAAACAGAGGCACTAACTAGAAAGCTTATTCTCAGGTTTGGAAAATGAGATTCATTATGTACTCTTATGAAGACTTATATAGTACCATAAGAAACAAGATCCCTTGGGGCGGGTGCTGTGGCATAACAGGTAAAGCTGCCACCTGCAGTGCCAGCATCCCATATGGGCGCTGGTTCAAGTCCTGGCTGCTCCACTTCCAATCCAGCCCTCTGCTATGGCCTGGGAAAGCAGTGGAAGGTGGCCCAAGTCCTTGGGCCCCTGCACCAGCATGGAAGACCCAGAGGAGGCTCCTGGCTCCTGGCTCCTGGCTTCGGATCAGCACAGCTCTGGCCAATTGGGGACTGAACCAGTGGATGGAAGACCTCTCTCTCTCTCTCTGCCTCTCCTCCTCTCTCTGTGTAACTCTGACTTACAAGTGAAGAAAAAAAAGAAAAAAGAAACAAGACCCCTTGAGGTTACTACTAATCTGATTTTAGAGAGTAAGTTAAGCATCTGTTCTTGGGATTTGGGCCAATAAAGAAAGAAAAAAAGTTACAAGAAGCTTAAAAACACTACTGTAGATATACTGATATCAGACAAAGTAGACTTCTTCAAAGAAAAGTTTACTGCCATTGTTACCAGGGAGAAGAGGGACATTTTATGAGAAGAAAAAATTCTTTGTATTAAGAAGACATCCTTACAGTGTATACATCTAATAACAGAGCCCCACTATATGTGAAATGGAAACTTAGAAAACTAAAGGGAAGAGGGGTGGTGCTGTGGCATAGTGGGTAAAGCTGCCACCTACAGTGCCGGCATCCCATGTGGGTGCCAGTTTGAGTCCCAGCTGCTCCACTTCCAATCCAGCTCCCTGCTAATGTGCCTGGGAAATCAGTAGAAGATGGCCTAAGTCATTGGGCCCTTGCACCCAGAAGAGGCTCCAGGCTCCTGGCTTCAGATCGGCCCAGTTCAAGCCATTGTAGCCATTTGGGGAGTGAACCAGCAGATGGAAGATTTCTATCTCCCTCTCTCTCGCTGCCTCTCTGTAAGTCTGCCTTTAAAATAAAATAAGTAAATCTTTAAGAAAAATACTAAGGGGGAGAACATAAAAAATCATATCAGAGTTTAAAAAACCAGATTTTTATTTTTATTTATTTTTTGCGAGAAAAAGCAAAAGCAAGAGAGTGAGTGAGAAAGAGCTCCCACCAATTTGTTCACTCCCCAAAGGTCTTCAATGACCAGGCCTAGGCCCAGCCAAAGTTGGCAGTCAGTAACATAATCCAGATCTCCTACGTAGGCAGTAGGAACCCTGTTACTTGAGCCATCACCTGCTTCTTCCCAGGATTTTCAGTAACAGGAAGCTGGAATTGGAAGCTGGGGCTGGGAATTGAAACCAGTTGCTCTGATGTGTTATGCAGGCATCTTAACATCTAAAATGCCTGACCCTAGAATTGGAAATTTTAACTTTTAGTAATTAACAGCAAAACTAGACAAAACAATAGGGGTATAAAATGTCCAGACAGTGCTATCAGTTAACTTGTTTTCTTAGTCCTCTCAGGCTATTGTAACAGTATATCTTAGACTGAGTTATTTATAAACAATATCAGTCTGGAGGCTGGAAATTCCAAGGTCAAGGCACCAGTGATGTGATGTCTGGTGAGAGTACTCTGATTCATAGATGAAGACTTCTTGCTGTGTTCTCACATGTGGAAGGGCAAAGGGGCTAATAAGGTTCCTCAGGCCTAACAGCATTAATCCTATTCATAAGGGCTCTGCCTTCATGACTAATAATTCCAAAGACTTCATCTTTGAATACCATCATCACCTAGTGACTAGATTCCCAAATATAAATTGAAAGGAGGGGCACAAAGGACAATAGCTCTTGATCTGACTGATAGTGCAGAATAAAATACCTAAAAATAGCAAGTTGTATATTTGCAATGTGTACATTTATAACAAGTACAGAGATTGAACTAGAGATGAAAAAATTATCTACAAATAAAAGCCTATGTCTAGATGCTTTCCAGGTGAATTCTACCAAACATTCAAAGACGAATGAATAGCAATCTTTTTCACTCTTCCAAAGAATAGGACACTTCTCAAGTCATTTTTTGAGGCCAGTGTTACTTCAATACACAACCAGAAAAAGATATTATTAGAAAGGAAACTATAGGAAAATATCTGTTAGGAATAAAGACACAAAATATTCAACAATATATTAAAAAATCAAATCCAATAACATCTGAAAAGAATTATGCAGACTGGTCCAATAGGTATTTATTACAGCAATGCAAGCTTGTTTTAGCAAGTGAAGACAAGTTAATGTATCACACTATATCATTAGAATTCAAATTTAAAAATCACCTCATAGACATAGAAAAAGTACTTGATAACATCTAAAACCCTTTTCATGATAAAAAAAAATCCAACAACTTCTCCAGCCTGATGAAGGGTATCTACAAAACCCCATAGGTAATAACATATAATTAAAAAAAGACTGAATTATTTTCTCCTAATATCAGGATTAAGACAAGGATATCTGTTTTTGACACTTTTTTAAAAAAATTATTTATTTATTCAAGAAGCAGAGCTATGGACAGAGAGAGAGAAACACATAGAGAAAAGCCTTCCATCCATTCGTTCACTCCCCAATGGCCACAATGGCTGGAGCTGGGCCAAACTGAACTCTGGAGCCAAGAACTTCTTCTGGGTCTCCTACTGCTTTCCCAGGCCATAGCAGGGAGCTGGATCGGAAGAGGAGCAGTCAGGACTCAAAACAGCACTGCAGGCGGAGGCTTAACCCACTATGCCACAGCACCAGCCCATGTTTTTGCCACTTCTATTCAACATAGTATTGGAAGTTATAAGTAGGAAACTTAGGAAAGAAAATTCAATAAAAGACATCAGGTTGGAAAGGAAGAAGGATATTTATCTCTATTCACAGATGATATGATCTTGTATACAAACAAAATGTATAAGAATGAAACCAACATTGTATGATTTGATTATTATTTTTAGTCTTTGTCTATACTCCTGTGTAACAGTGGTCTTTCTGCTTTTGACTAGTTGAACATTATGGTTAGTGGTGCATTAAGTCAATGGTTATAAAGTAAATTGAAAATTTTTAAAATGCTGAGTAATCACTAAAAGTATTACTAGAACCAATCAATTTGTTCATCAAGGTTGTAGGATACAAAAATCAATATGTAAGACTCAGTTTTATTTTCTATGCAATTGCAATGAGAAATTCAAAAATGAAATTAAGGAAGCAATTCCATTTACCATAGCATCAAAAAGAATTTAAAAACTTAGGAAAAATGTAACAAAAATATGTGAAACAAATACTCTGAAAACTACAAAACATTATTGAAAGAACGTGTAAACAAATGTAAGCTATCCCACATTCAAGGAAAAGAAAACCTAATATAGTTAAGATGGTAATGTCCCCTAACTTACACACAGATTTAATGGAATCCCTGTCAGAATCCCAGCTTGCTTTTTGTTGAAATTTACAAACTATCCAAGAATTCTCACAAAAATTCAAGGGAAGCAAAATAAGCAAAATAATCTTGAAAAAGAACAAGTTTTGATGAGTCACTTATACTTCCTGATTTAAAACTTACTACAAAGTAACAGTAAACAAGAAAATGTGGTACCAAAAAGGATTAACAGAGATTAGTAGAACAGAATTGAAAGTCCAGAAATAAACCTTAACACTTATGTGATTTTCAACAAGGTTGCCAAGGTTGTTCAATGGAGAAAAAGCAACAGTTTTCAACAAGTGGTGCTGGGACAACTGTATATCCACTTTTAAAAGAATAGACTTGGATTCTTAACTCACACCATACATAAAATGAACTCAAAATGGATCAAAGGCATAAATATAAAAGTCGAAACTATGAAGCTCTTAGAAGAAAACAGAGGTAAATATTCATTGCCTTGGATAAGATAATGACTCCTTAAATAGAACACCAAAAGCACAAGCAAAAAAAGAAAAAAAAAACAGATGAAGTAGATGTTATGAAATTAAAAACTTTCATGCTTGAAAGGACACTAGGAAGAATGTAAAAAGACAGCCTATGGGATGGGAGAAAGACTCACCAATATCTGTATGATGAGAGTCTAATAACAATATACAAAGAATACTTGAGGTGAATGTTGTGGCACAGTGAGTTAATCCACCACCTACGATGCCCACATCTTATGTAGGTGTGCCAGTTTGAGTCCTGGCTACTCTGCTTCTAATCCAGCCCCATGCTAATATGCCTGGGAAGCCGTGGATGATGGCTCAAGTCCCACCCTTGTGAGAGATCCAGATGGAGTTTCTAGCATCTGGTTTGAGCCTGGACCAGCCATGGCTGTTGCAGCCACTGGAGTGACCCAGTGAATGGAGGATTTCTTCCTCTCTGTCTCATACCTCTCTCCTTGTCATGCTGCCTTTCAAATAAATAAATAAATCATAAAAAAAGAAAAATGAAGAAATTAAATCAATGAAGTTTAGGTGGAAACTTGACTTAGCACACCTTTGTAGTGGCACCAGGACTTTTCTGATGTATAAATAACATAGAATAAAATGTACCAATCTTTTCTTGATCATCCAAATCAGGATTAAAAAAACCCATTCAGTCATCCTAGAAATATTCCCCTTGGCCCTTTCCGGTTAACCTCCTTCTTTACTCAGAATTATCCCAACAGTATTTATAACAGTAATTCTGAAAGTGAAATTGTTCAGTAGTGTCAACTTTGGCAAAGATCAAATAAGGATTTAAGAGGGCATTGCAAATGATAAAAGTGATAAGGGCAGTTTCCAAATTGCAATAGATTTTGAAAAGAATGGGAGATAGCGGTTGGTGCTGTGGTATAGCAGGTTAAGCTGCCACCTGCAGCACTGGCATCCCATATGGGCTCCAGTTTGAGTCCCAGCTGCTCCACTTCCAATCCAGCTCTCTGCTAATGTGCCTGGGAAATCAGTAGAAGATGGCCTAAGTCATTGGGCCCTTGCACCCAGAAGAGGCTCCAGGCTCCTAGATTCAGACTAGCTCAACTCCAGCCATCATGGCCATTTGGGGAGCGAACCAGAAGATCGAAGATCATTCTCTCTCTCTCTGGCTCCACTTTTCCCTCTCTCTAATTCTACCTTTCAAGTAAAATAAATAAAAGAAAACTTTTCTTCAACAAATAATTAGGGAATGAGCTAGAGAATATCAAATATTGAGCTGCAAGCATTTTATTGAGATAGCATACACAGACAGGGGTGGTCCTGTCTCTGAACTGTGTTTAACATTATATGAGTTTTTTTTTTTTATTGAAAAAGGAGGTATATTCTAAAAAGGGGGAGGAATATTTATGGACTTTTTGGGAATTAGGTGGAAATTTTCCAGAATCTAGTTGCTACCCCTTTTTGCCTCTTGTGTGCTGTGATGTTTCCTGTCATAGAGCTGGTAGGTAGGTGTGCCATTTAGCATGCTAGTATATTGCAATGAGAATATTAGGAGCTTTGGTCAGTCTAGGTTATCCTTTGCCCCCTAAATTAGTATGAGCCTAGTCTGGGCAAGAATCTGTTTATTTGTATACCATATCCTGTAGGTCTTGAGACACCTTCAGGTGGCTCAACTGCTCCCTCCAAGTCCATGTCTCAGTTCTACCCTTTACAGCTGAATGGATATTAGAATTCCCTGCGTGGTTGACATTTACAGGTAAGAAGGGAAGAAAAGGACATTTTAAAAAGCATAGCAAATGTGTTTCTCACCATACCCCAAAGGAAAAGGAGCCAGTAAAAAGGTAGGGAAGGGTATCCAAATTCCACAGCCATATCCTCTCAAATCTTCACTTACCTTTGAGGATATCTTCACAATATGCACAGGTCTTTTTCACAGCCCAGGATATCTCTGTACTTCTAGCAGTTTCCCTAAATCCAAAATATTCCATATATCCTAGAAGCATCCAGTTATGCATTGACACCACTCTTATGTCTAATATGAACTTCTCCCACCAGAGTGAGCTGCAGGTAATCTGGTTTTCTGATTGCCCAATGTTTAACTCTTGGAACACGTACATACATGTTCACATATATACTCACTCATAGTCCTTGAAGAACAAACACTCTTTGGCAGAGACAGTATAAACAAACCCAGTAAGAAGGAAAAGACTATAATTCTCTAAGCTTCCATAATTTGCAAGGTCACCTCTCCCACAATGGTGTTGATATGGCACATTATTTTACAAAGAGGTGTTACTTCCTTTCTTGTATCCCCTTCTATGAAATTGAGCCGCCTTGAGCCTGCCAAGAATAAAAAATGGCCTATTACTAAGGCATATAGCTCTTAATGACCACTCTGTTAACTACACAAAGACCTGGTCAAAGCTTGAAATTGCTTCTTGAAATTTTCCAATTAGCTATTAGACAAAGGATCATCCTTCTCCAAAGTGTCTGGGGAGGAGGATTTCAGTGCTTGAGAAGTCTGGGAAGTTAGTATAATCAGATTTGCACTTTTTCAGAATATCCTGAGGGTTAAGTGGAAAGTAGATGGAGGAGGAGGATGCAAGTGCATGCTGGGGAACCAAGAGGAGACAAGAGGCAAGGCACACTGTGGTATTCATTTTGCAGTCAAACAATAAACAAAAAAGGGAGTTCAAGAAAAGGAATGTTGTCAAGCAACATAGGTGCTGCTTTACATGATGAAAATTACAATGAGAATGTGGTATCTTAAAATTCGTAGAATTTCATGAATGGGATTACCACTATTTGGTAGAGGAAAATATAATGAAATGGCCCTGTCGCCACCCGCCTTTCTCCCCCCAATTCATGAAACAGTGATATATCTAATAAAATGTTTTCCTCATCATTTAACAAAGGCAGACTCCCACCAAGGAAAGGAAAAATTCTGGAAACTGTATGTGACTGTAACCATCTTAAAAGCATTTAGTTCAAATTGATACAGCTGGAAAAGCTGGATTTTTTTTTCTAAAATTAAATATAGCAAATGGTTATTCAGAAAAGCACAACCCCACTCCTCAGGTACTCTTCCAAAAAAATGAGATTTCAACTTTCCTGACACCTAATTGGAGCAGAGGTGTCAAATCATTATAATGACTACAAGCTGGCCTTGCCTAAAATAGCATTTTAACAGCCTGCCACTGGCGTATAACCAACTTCATACCCACTGCTGGACTTGATATACAATTGTGGCACCAAAAAATGATTAGAACGTACCTCTTGGTGCCAAATATTGCAATGTTACAAATTAGCATTTGACCAGAATATTTATTTTTCCACTCTCTGGATGTCTGAGTCAGTTAAGCATTTTCAGATCAATGAAACCATACGTTTACCTATAACACTTATGAAATCAATCCGTATTTGCAGAATAACTCTTTTGTCTCCCAAAGGATATCATGTTTCCCAAATCAGAAGAGAGGACAACTGCCTGCTTCAAAGTGTTTGACACACACAGTCCAGAGGTGCTTAATGTATTTGTATCATGTTGAGGTATCATTTTTAAACATATCTCACAAAGTGACCCAAACCAGTAGTCCTCTACAAAGTATTTTTAATTTTCTCAGAATTGTCAAGATCAATATTTTCTCTGCATCATATATCTTTTTTGCAGTAATTAGCTCTGTAGAATTGTTGTTAGAGCAAAGTGGGTTTCCATGGAGAAGAAGAAAGATCTACAAGTTGTTATGCATGTAAAAGTAATTTCAAGAAGAAAATGGTATAGAGTAGGCAGCTGCTGTAAATAGTCTAGATTTATTTCTTAGAGCCCAATGTTTCTAATTTTTGTATTTTGGACTTTCAGTTGAGTACAACACTATTATTGTTAAATTGCCCGTTATAGTCATCTTTTGTAGAAATGTAATTTATATCTGGTTGTAACATTCAGATTTGCAAGTATTCCAGTTTATTTGCAGCTTCCATAAAATCATGGGAATCTTACTGCAGGGCAACCCCTCAAAAACAGTATCCCATTTTCTGTCAAATAAATGTAAAAATACTAATGTGCTTTCCTTGAAAGAGACCAATGGGACCAAAATAAGTCACAAACAACACTCAAAATAATGATAAAAATCTTGAGTCATGATGCTTAATTGGGTATGAATGTATTGAGTATAAATATCCTGTTTAAATTCTGAATACAGTTATAATTATTGAAGTTTTATTCATGGGAGTTTAATATCATAAAAAAAAACCTTTTGAAAGAAAAGTTAAGGCTTGAGGGCTCTAGAAAGCCATTTAGCTTTGAGTAGAAGCACATACAGGAGTGGATTTTTAAGGCCTAAGAACACATCAACTACATCATTCCTTCATGATGGGAAAGGGATGAATGTTTTGGAATTAGAAACGTACGAATTCAGCCACTAGTTCTATGACTTCATAGCAATTTAAGGCTCCTTTTTCTCAAGTGTAGGCAAAGGATAAAACCAACTAGAAAAGATTACTGTAAGAATTAAGAGATATGTTCATGAAAGCACATGGCTTAAGGTAAGTATTCAATCCATTTTGGTACTTTGACCTTTAAAAATAAAATTTTTACTGAATTTAAGTGGAGTTCACAAGAAGTCCTGTTCCCTTTTTACCCAGGAATGTATTGATTTCATAGAAAATATCAAGGAAAAGAGGAATGTATTCATTTCTTCTTTAATTAATTCATAAATACCGACATCCTCACGTTAACCAAATCCATCAATTATAAAGATCAGCAAATGTATTATATCAGCTGTACTGTTTCTATTGGCTCTAGAATGAACACAGAATAATATTGACAACAAGATAAACTAATAATTACTAAATATTAAAAATTTGGAAAACAGAGTCTGAAAAACACCAACCTCATTATACTCTTTCCACTATAAAAAGAAATGATACGTGGTTAGTACTAGAGTTTGGTTATCACAGAAGTGTATACTAGGATTTTCAGAAAGTTAATAGAAAATGAATGTGAAAAAATTATATGTATTTGAAAAGTTTCATACCATGAACTTTTTGAAGTGTTATCATATTTTGGAATTCTTAAATATAATATATTTACTTATGACAGAAAAGTAACAATGCATGCACACATGCACACTGCATAGTTCTATGCTCTTGGAGATAACAATTGCCAGAAATTTGTAGTTTATTGTTCCAATATTTTTCTATACAAAATTATATAGTATTCTGAATTTATTATGTGAGTTGTTCAGATCCATGCACCATTCTAACTCTCCTCAGGTATCTTTAGGTTTGTTTTGTTGGGCAAACTACCACATCCCATGCTAGTTTACCATCTTATATGGAATTGGGAATTCCCATACTACTTCCTGTTCACCTTTTCCATATATTGTAAGCTTATTACCTGCAATGTACTGAATACTTGTGTTCCCTATATTCATATGTTGAAACCCTAATCTTAATGTGATGCTGTTTAAAAGTGGGTCTTTTGGAAGGTAATGAAGGTATGAGGGTGCTGTCCTCATGAATCGGATTAGTGCTCTTAAAAGAAACCAGAGAACTAGCTAACTCTGCATGTGAGGTCACAAGAAGAAGTTAGCAATATGCAACCTGGAAGAAAACCTAATAATATTGCACCTTGATCTTTCATTTCCCAGCCTCCAGGACTGTGAAAAATGCATTCTGTTGTTTATTAACTACTTAGGCTGTGATATTTTATTAAGAGTAGCCCACTAGTTAATGGTAAGCACTATCATTCTAAACTCTGTTCAGAAGCCAAAAATCAGATTACCCTCATTTGAATCAGAAACTGTTTGGTACCATTGTATCTGGGGGCTTTATTTTGCCTACAGCATGGTTAGAATTCAGGCTAGCTCAAGGTTAAATAAATGTTCAAAATTCATTAGACAAGACTCTATTGATCACGAACTGTCCCATTTGGCTATATATCTGATCTTTTTCATACAAGAGTTCTGTCTAGATGTACTCATTAATTTTCGTTAGCTGAAAGAAGAGTCTTTCTGTCTGATTGAGCTTGAATTCCAGCATGCTTAAGAGTTAGTTAAGGGGCCGGTGCTGTGGCGCAGCAGGTTAACGCCCTGGCCTGAAGTGCCGGCATCCTATATGGGTGCTGGTTTGAGACCTGGCTGCTCCACTTCCTATCCATCTCTCTGCTATGGCCAGGGAAAGCAGTAGAAGATGGCCCAAGTCCTTGGGCCACTGCACCCACATGGGAGACCCAGAAGAAGCTCCTGGCTCCTGGCTTTGGATCGGCGCAGCTCCGGCCATTGAGGCCAATTGGGGAGTGAACCATCGGATAGAAGACCCCTCCCCCCCTCTGTCTCTCCTCTCTCTGTGTAACTCTGACATTCAAATAAATAAATAAGTCTTTAAAAAAGAAGAGTTAGTTATAACAGAACATGGAATGGTCAGCATAGAGGCCCAGAAGTTGAGATTGATAAGGGTGTGCTTCTGTAGGACTTTTTCCACAGGATCTTTGCTCTTTATACTCTAACTCTTGGGTAAGAAATCACTCTATTTTATTAGTCTGTTGCAAAAGGCTAGCCTGTTGACTTATGAAGCTCAATCAGTTTGATATATGGCAATATTTTTACCAATATTAGTATAATAAGTATTCTAAAATTCACCCACTGAACTATGTGTTTTAGTGAGTGTTTCATGGACACCCCCAAAGGCTCTGAAATACTCATCCTGAGAGAAGATTTTTCCCTGGAGGTAGCTAGATCATACTCCTACTTACCACATAAGCCTTTTTACTTTCTCTTCTTTCTTCTCACTTGGATTTTGATTTTTCCCCTCAGCTTACCACTTTTCCTACATCATTATAGATGTTCTGATTTCATTCTCACCTGATTATTTTGTCATATTTAGTGTACTAGCTTTGGGCTGGCAGACAATGCCTGCCAAAACTCATAGGCTTCACAGAGGTCTACAAAGGAAGCTAAAGAGTCATATCCACATCTGATAGAATTTATATGGGAAATTTGGAAGACTGAATTGACTCTTGATTTTTAACAGCCCTTGTCTTGACTGCTGAGGAACAGTGTTTTTTTCTAAATACTATTTTTTGAACTCTTTACATAGTGTAGGGTTATTCTTATGAATATAAAGTAAACTGAAAATAGATCTTTGTAAAAAGTAAGAATGGGAATAAGAGAGGGAGGAGAAAGAAGGGTGGGAGCAGGGAAGGGTAGAAAGTATCACTATGTTCCTGAATCTGTGTATAGGAAATACATGAAATTTCTATGCCTTAAATAAAATTTTTTTAAAATGAAGCATGAAAAAATGAAAAAATAAGAAGAAGAAAATGGAGGGCAAGGGAAGGAAAGTTTTTTTTCAGGGGACTTTGAGCCTAGACTAGGAGCAAGAAAAGAACTGTCCATGGTTCTGAGTACCTTTACTGAAGATCTAGAAAATAAAAATGAAAGATAGAGGTGGTCAAAGCAACTCCTCTGACCACAATTAGAGGTTTACCACATTGCTTCTCTGTTTGTGGTGTTATTTTCTTTTTTCTTGGGTTCCTATGTATAAGCCTACAAAATCAGGATACCAGCTAAAGAAGCTCTATGATCTCACTTCCTGAAGATCAATGTCTCACCATAACCATCGCATCATGGACCCTGGAAGGGAAATTTGATGCAGGGACTCTCAGATCCTACCTCAGGGATAACTCCTAGGGACTTATCTAGCTATTTGATAACTGAAAACCTTGAAACTTTTTTTTCTCAAATTCTCATGTTAATATATTAATACAAAAAATAGAGTCCTTGTAGTTCATAGATATATTTCTAAGAATATAAAGATATTTCCCTTTTTCTCTCCCTCACTTTCTGAAAATATTCTTAGAATGTGTCTAAAAGTGGACTTAATTGCCAAAATATGCAAGTAGGCATTTATTGTTTGCGATGCTTTTGATGTTTCTCAGAATTGGTTACCATTTATGAAAGAAGAAAAGCCTAAAACTTTTTTCCCTGCAAGCTGCTGTTACCTCAGTTGCCTTGAACCACATATATCTGAGGGGAATTTAATATATTACCCTTCATGAGCTATTTAATAGGAAATCATTTAAGTCATTATAGAATCTTCTTAAAATCCAAAAAGATGTAGTGTTTACAAAGGACAAACAAATCTGGAATGCTTGCACATTTTATTTGAATATAAATACAAAAACCATAAGTATTTTGGAATGGGACACAAAGCCTGCCTATTCTCTTCCAAGAAGAAAGGCCCAATGCAATAACACCTAAGATAATCCATGTTAACATCATATGTGGAATCTTGTACATACATCATTCATTTTTATGGTCTGAGTTGAGTTATAGTTTTGTGAGTGTGCTGTTTTTAGGGAGATACCTGTTACAAAAGAAAGAACATTAGATATGGGCTCAGATGACCACAATTTGAGCCCCTAATTTTCTAAGGTGTGTGACTTTGGTAGAAGCACAGAACATCACTGAATCTCATCTATTCTACATATTTTGTGAATATGGAACACAACAAAAGTGATAATTCATCTAAACATAGTCCATAAACTAAATGATAGTTCCAGGTAATTGCCATTTTCCATTAAATCCACGTAATTTCTGCTTATTTACACTTAGCATTTTAATAAATATTTTATATTTATCGTATCAACAAGTATTTTTTAACATCCAACAAGTATTTTTTAACATCCAGAACAGAAACATCATGGGGAAAGAGAGAGAAATATGGAAAAAGAGGGGAGAAGTTTTATTTTCAACAGCCATTTCTTTTTATGCCAAAGTGGAATGCCATTATCATAATAATTTTGTGCTATTGCATACCCTGTCAAGACAATTTCTAAACAGATAAAGGGAAAACCTAGCAAGTTCTGGGAAGCTAATTTTTATAAATGTCTCCATATTATACATTTTAACATATTTTATGGTAAGTTAGTTCAAACTATTGTGATTTTCAAAAAATATACTAGTTAATTTTCTTTAAATTATTTATTACTTGTACAAAATAATTCAGTATGTAATTACACAAGAGACATTTTAAAATAAAATCTTGATTTTTGTATTTTGCTTAAAATTTTATGTGTCGACATATTTTAGAAATAAGTACGTCACTTGCATTTTCTACTTTTCACAAGAGAGGAAGTAAATGTGTTTGGCACCACATGTGATCTCCCAGGAGGGTGAATTTTATTCTGGATGTCAAATTTTAAGTGGAGGAATAACAGGGTGCAGACATATTGAGAATACACTCTTGGTAGCTGATGTTTTTCACTCCAGTGGGTGCTGAAAATTAAATCCCCAAACAGTTCTTTCTGGGATTTTTACTAATTAACCTGACATCTGTGGTGAAGCAGAACACAGACTAACCTTGTTCATTTCCAGTCCCACAATTAAACTTCTGGTAGTTCAGGTCGGAAGTTTATCTCTAGAAATTTGAGAGTAAAATAGTTGCAAATGGACAGAAAATATAAAGCAACTTCTTTGACATTTATTAAAGTTTTCAGGAAAAGGAGAGTCTTTAAGGTAGAGTAAAAATTACACTCAATCTATCTTAATTCTCTACTGTATTTAATGTGATTTTTACATCTGTGGATGCCAGAATGTAAAAATCCATGAAAATATAATCATTGATGTAAAAACCTTTTATATAACATGGATAAATGCAGTAATGCTATGATTGAGATGTGATACATTAGAGTTGGGGAATGGAAAAACCAAGCGGGCAGATTGGAAAAATCTAGGGAAGAATAGGAAATGATTCTCTAGGAAAAGAAATTGAAAGATTAATATACCCAAAAGGTGAAAGTATTAGATTGCCCTCATTTATGGTACTATCAGAAAGCATTTGATGACATTTGTCAGTAAAATGGAGCCTAGCCAGAAAAAAACATTGGTGACCTATCTCTTACCTGAAGGAGGAAGTAAAACCTGGAGGCGTATTACATTTTATGTACAGATGAGAATATATATGAAAGGAAAGTGTTACTGGCCACAAGAACATCATGCCTGGTGTTTCTTTTAAATATTTCATAATTTTTAATGTTATGTATTGAAATAAATTATATATGCAGTATGGAGAAATAAAACATTGCGTTGAGCAAAAGAATATTACACAAAAGAACATGTAATTTATGATCCCATTTATATGATGTTCTAAGCTAAGCTCATACAAAATCACAAAAGTGGTTGGATCTTGGGGTGGGGACTCAGGCATGAATTGACTGGAAATGGTTAAGGTTTTCTAGGATAATGGTTATGTTATATATTTTATATCTTTTCCCCCCAGAAAACTTAAAGAATACAAACATCATGAATTTCATAAATACAACTTTAGGAATATAGTGATTTTTCCAGGCATACCCACCCTCCCACTGAAACTCCCTCCCCAATTTTCCTCCCTGTCCTATCCCCTTTGTTATTTTTTTACTGAGATCTAGTTACAATAAACTTTATTCACATACAATTAACTCTATACTCAGTAAAGACTTCAACAAATAGTATGAGAAAAAAGTGTTCCTCAACAAGTGCTGTGCAAAGTCATTGCATCTTGAAGTTGGGTTGATTCCATGTCTTAGCTCTTGTAAATCAAGCTATAATAAATATGGGGGTACAGATCACTCCCTCATATGCTAATTTCCCTTGGGTAAATTCCCAAGAGTGGGGTGGCTGGGTCATATTGTATGTCTATATTCAGATTTCTGTGGTATCTCTATACTGTCTTCCACAGTGGTTGTACCAATTTACATTTCCACCAACTATGGATTAGGGTACCCTTTTCCACCCATCCTTGCCAGCATTTGTTATTTGTTGATTTCTGTATACAGAAAGTCATTCTAACTTGGGTGAGGTGAAACCTTGTTGTGGTTTTGATTTGCATTTCCCTAATGGTTAGTGATCCTGAACATTTTTTCATATGTCTGTTGGCCATTTGTATTTCCTCTTTTGAAAAATACCTGCTTAAGTCCTTTGCCCACATCTTAACTGGTTGCTTGTTTTGTTGTTGTTGAGTTTCTTGAGCTCTTTATATATTCTGGTTATTAATCCTTTATCAGTTTCATAGTTTATAAATAATTTCTCCTTTTCTATCAGTTGCTTCTTTACTTTGCTGAGTGTTTCCTTTGCAGTGCAGAAGCATTTCAATGTGATGTAATCCCATTTGTCAATTTTGGTTTTGATTGCTTGGGCCTCTGGTGTCTTTTCCAAGAACTCTTTGACTGTGCCAATGTCTTTCAGGGTTTCCCCAATGTTCTCTAATAATTTGATGATATCAGGTTGTAGATTTAGGTCTTTAATCCATGTTGAGTGGATTTTTGTGTAAGGTGTAAGGTAGGGGTCTTGCTTCATAGTTCTGAAAGTGGCGATCCAATTTTCCCAGGATCATTTGTTAAAGAGACTGTCCTTGCTCTGGGAATTTGTTTTAGCTCATTTGTCAAAGATAAGTTGGTTTTAGATGATTGGATTGATTTCTGGCATTTCTATTCTGTTCCAGTGGTCTATCCATCAGTTTTTGTACCAGAACTAGGCTGTTTTGATTGTAACTTCCCCGTCATATGTCTTGAAATCTGGTATTGTGATGCTTTTTGCCTTGTTTATGTTGCATAAGATTGCTTTAGCTATTTGGAGTCTCCTGTGTTTCCATATGATTTTCAGCATCATTTTTTCTATATCTGAGAAGAATGTCCTTGGTAATTTGATTGGTATTGCATTGAATCCATAAATTGCTTTCAGTAGCATAGACATTTTGATGATATTGATTATTCCAATCCATGATCATGGAAGATTTTTTCCATTTTTTGTGTTTTCTTCTATTTTTTTTCTTTAATGGTTTGTAATTCTTTCATGGTTTGCGGAGAACTTTGTCATCCTTGGTTAAATTTATTCCAAGATATTTGACTTTTTTGTAGCTATTGTGAATGAAATTGACTTAGAAGTTCTTTCTCAGCCATTGCATTGTCTGTGTGTACAAAAACTATTGATTGGGCTGGTGCCGCGGCTCACTAGGCTAATCCTACCCCTTGCGGCACCGGCACACCGGGTTCTAGTCCTGGTCGGGGTGCCTTTTCTGTCCCGGTTGCCCCTCTTCCAGGCCAGCTCTCTGCTATGGCCCGAGAGTGCAGTGGAGGATGGCCCAAGTCCTTGGGCCCTGCACCCGCATGGGAGACCAGGAGAAGCACCTGGCTCCTGGCTTTGGATCAGTGCGATGCACTGGCCGTAGTGCACCGGCTGCGGCGGCCATTGGAGGGTGAACCAACGGCAAAAAGGAAGACCTTTCTCTCTGTCTCTCTCTCTCTCACTGTCCACTCTGCCTGTCAAAAAAAGAAAGAAAGACATCCTGAAGAAAAAAAAAAACTATTGATTTTGTTTATTGATTTTTATATCCTGCCACTTTACCAAACCCTTCTGTGATCCAATAGTCTCTTAGTGGAGCTATTGAATCCCCTATATATATATAATCATGTCATCTGCAAATAGGGATAATTTGACTTCCTCCTTGCCAATTTGTATCCCTTTGATTTCTTTTTCTTGCCTAATGGCTCTAGCTAAAAATTCCAGGACTGTGTTAAATATCGATGGTGAGAGTGGGCATCCTTGTCTGGTACTGGATCTCAGTGGATATGCTTCAGATTTTTCCCATTCAATTATATGCTGGCTGAGGGTTTGTCATAAATTGCCTTGATTGTGTTGAGAAATGTTCCTTCTATACCCAATTTGCATAGAGTATTTATCATGAAAGGATGTTGTATTTTTATCAAATGCAATTTCTGCACCTATTGTGTAATCATATGGTTTTGTTCTTTAATTTGGTATGTGATGTGTCACATTGATTGATTTCCTAGATAAATCCCACTTTATTTGGGTGAATGATATTTCTAATGTGTTGTTGGATTTGATTGGCTAGTATTTTGTTGATGATTTTTGTGTCTAAGTTCATCAGGGAAAGTGTTTTGTAGTTCCCTTTCTCTGTTGTATATTTTTCAGGTTTAGGAATTAAGGAGATTCTGGCTTCATAGAACGAGTTTGGGAGGATTCCCTCCCTCTCAATTGTTTTTAATAGCTTGAGAATAATTAGATTTAGTTCTTCTTTACATGTCTGGTAGAATTCAGCAGTGAGGCCATCTGGTCCTGGGCTTTTCTTTGTTGAGAGGGTCTTTATTACTGATTTAATTTATGTTTTGGTTATTCATCTGTTTAGGTTTTCTATGCCTTCAAAACTCAGTTTTGATAGATTTTACTTGTCCAGGAATCTATTTCTTCTAGGTTTCCCAGTTTGTTGGCATACAGCTCTTTCTACTAATTTCTTATGTTTCTTTTTATTTCTATGTTGACTGTTGTCGCATTTCCTTTCTCATCTCTAATTTTATTGAATTGGGTCTTCTCTCTCCTTTTTTGGTTAGTTGGGCCAGTGGTGTATAAATTTTTTTTTTCCAAAAAACAGCTTTTCATTTCACTGATCTTTTATATTTTTTGTTTCAATTTTTTTTATTCACTAATTTTAATTATTTCTTCTCTCCTACTAGTTTCGACTTTGGTTTGCTTTTGTTTTTCTAGGTCCTTGTGATGCATTGATAGCACATTTATTTGGTACCATTCCATTTCTTGATGTAGGTACCAATTGCTATAAACTTTTTTTTCTTAACACTGATTTTGCTGTATCCCATAAGTTTTGATAAGTTGTATTATGATCTTCATTCATTTCCAGAAATTTGTTGATTTCTCTTTTGATTTCTTCACCAACTCACTGTTCATTTAGGAGCATGTTGTTCAGTCTCCTTGTGTTCACTTATGTTCTAGAGATTCTTGAGTTGCTGATTTCCAGCTTCATTCCATTGTGGTCCAATAAGATGCATGGTATGATTTTGATTTTTTTTGAATTTGCTGAGACTTGCTTTATGGCTTAGTATGTGGTATATCCTAGAGAAAGTTCCATGAACTGGTGATAATGTGTACTCTGCACCTCTAGGATGAAAAGTTCTGTATATATCCATCAGGTACATTTAGTCATGGTGTCAATTAACTCTGCTATTTTTTTTTCCTGATTTTCAGCTTGGTGATCTGTCCATTGCTGAAAGTGGAATATTGAAATCCCCCATTTGTATAGTGTTGGAGTCTGTCTCATTTTAAATTTATTAATATTTCTTTTAAATAGCCAGGTGACTTATAATTACATGCATAAACATTTACAATTTACAATAGTCATATCTTCCTGATGAATTGATCCCTTAATCATTACATAGGGCCCTTCTTTTTCTCTTTTTGTTTTAATGTCTTTTTTTGTCTGATATTATGATGGCTACACCAGCTCTTTTTTGGATTCTGCTAGCATGGAATATCTTTTTCCATTCTTTCATTTTCCATCTGCATTTATCTTTGTTGATAAGATGTGTTTTGTGTTTTGTGTCTGTATCTTTTAGCTGGAGATTTGAGGCCATTTATAGTCAAGGTGTCTATTGATAAGACTTGGCCCTGCCATTTTTCATGTTGCTTATTTTTGATTTCCTTTGTACTTTCACTGGGATTTTTTTTGTCTTTGCCTTCTTCCATAGTGATGGCCATGTTTCTGTGTTTCTGTGTGTAGCACATCCTTAAACATATTTTGTAAGGCTGGATGAGCAGTTTCAAATTCTCTCAATTTCTGTTTGTTATGGAAGGTCTTTATTTCACCTTCATTCATAAATGAAATCTTTGCAGGGTAGAGTATTCTGGGTTGATAGTTTATAGTTTTTTTCTCTTAACATTGGACTATGTCTCTGCATTCTCTGCTAGTCTATAGAGTTTCTGATGAAAAGTCTCCTGTGAGTCTAATTGGAGAACCTCTGAAAGTAATCTGGTGTTTATCTTGTGCATATTTTAGAATCTTTTCCTTATGTTTTACTGTTGGAAGTTTGACTACAATGTGCAGATCTTGGGCTGCTGCAGTCTGGTCTCACCTCACTCCAAAGTTGGTGCTGAGGCTCTCGGCTGCTGGGGTCCTGAGTTGTGTGGATCCACACAAGCTGGCACAGCTGTTATGTATGTTCAAAATGGCGGCCGCCTTCTCTCATGTAGAGAGATGTCAAAACGAATCAAATGATGCACTTAAGATTTGTGAATTTCACTGTAAGTAATTTTTACCTCAAAATGAAGAACTTTAAATGCAGTCACTAGGCCGGTGCCATGGCACAATAGGCTAATCCTCCGCCTGTGGCGCCGGCACCCCGGGTTCTAGTCCCGGTCTGGGTGCCGGATTCTGTTCCGGTTGCTCCTCTTCCAGGCCAGCTTTCTGTTGTAGCCCGGGAGTACAGTGGAGGATGGCCCAAGTGCTTGGGCCCTACACCTGCATGAGAGACCAGGAGGAGGCACCTGTCTCCTGGCTTCGGATCAGCACAGTGCACTTGCCACAGTGGCCATTGGGGGGTGAACCAACAAAAAAGGAAGACCTTTCTCTCTGTCTCTCTCTCTCACTGTCCACTCTGCCTGTCAAAAATAAAAAATAAATTAATTAATTAAAAAAAAGCAAGGCCAGCGCCGCAGCACAATAGGCTAATCCTCTGCCTCGCAGCACCGGCACACCGGGTTCTAGTCCTGATCAGGATGCCAGATTCTATCCCGGTTGCCCTTCTTCCAGGCCAGCTCTCTGCTGTGGCCAGGGAGTGCAGTGGAGGATGGCCCAAGTCCTTGGGCCCTGCACCCGCATGGGAGACCAGGATAAGTACCTGGCTCCTGCCATCAGATCAGTGCGGTGCGCTGGCCACAGCACGCCGGCCGCGGCGGCCATTGGAGGGTGAACCAACGGCAAAGGAAGACCTTCCTCTCTGTCTCTCTGTCTCACTGTCCACTCTGCCTGTCAAAAAAAAAAAGGCAGTCACTAATTCTCTATCCTGAAATACATGGGGGAAATAAATTGATGTCTGCATTTTAGAAATAAGTCAAATAAAAGAGATTGTTGGGTGACAGATAGATAGATAGATATGAAATAAGTACAGAAAAAGGTTAATTGTTGAATCTATGTGGTGGATATATAAGTGTTCACTTTAGAATTTTCTAACTTTTCTATATATTTGGACATTTTTATAATAAAATTTTGGTGAAAAGTAGAAGGAAGCCATGAAATAAGGTTGGTAAAAATTGCAAAGAACTAGTGAAGTTCTTTGGTTTACTTTCCATATAATTGTAATTTTTTCATAATAAAAAATTGATAAAATCTCTCATTCCTCTCTCTCTCTCTCTCTCTCTCTCTGTCTCACACACACACACGCACAAAGATGACAAGGGTTTGTCTAAGTTTTATGAAGTATTTATGTTATGTAAGTATATATTTTCCCACTTTTTCTAACACTGTCTAATTTTACCTTAAAATAAGGGAAAAATAGAGAGAAAAGTAAGTTCAGGTATGGATCCATGGAAGTTATAAAAGGATCCAGAACGTCAGCCCCGTGGCTCATTAGACTAATCCTCCGCCTGTGGCGCTGGCGCCCTGGGTTCTAGTCCCAGCTGGGGCACCAGATTCTGTCCTGGTTGCTCCTCTTCCAGTCCAGCTCTTTGCTGTGGCCCGGGAGTGCAGTGGAGGATGGCCCAAGTCCTTGGGCTCTGCACCCACATGGGAGACCAGGAGGAAGCACCTGTCTCCTGGCTTCGGATCAGCGCAGTGTGCCAGCCGCAACGCGCCGGCCATAGCAGCCACGTGGAGGGTGAACCAATGGAAAAAGGAAGACCTAGACCTTTTTTCTCTCTCTCTCTCTCTCACTGTCTAACTCTGCCTGTCAAAAAAATTTAAAAATTTAAAAAAAGGATCCAGAACTAAAATGTCACCTCTGAGGCAATGGCATTGTGGTACAGCAGTTTATGCCATCTCTTTCAAGGCTGGCATCCTGTATCAGAGTGCCAGTTGGAGTCTTGGCTGCTGCACTTCCAAGCCAGCTTCCTTCTAATATGTCTGTGAAGGCAGTAGAAGATGACTCAAGTGGGAGACTCAGATGGAATTCCAGCTCCTGACTTTGGCCTGGCCCAGCCCTGCCCTGTCTGTTGCAGCCATTTTAGGAGTAAGCCAGAAGATGGAAGTCTGTCTCTCTCTCTCTCTCGATCACTTTGCCTTTCAAAAAAATATAAAATAAATAAATCTTTGTAAAGAGCTCTGTCAAAAACTACTGTTTAAAAGATTTATTTTTTATTGATTTGGAAGGCAGAGTTAGAGAGAGAGCTTCCATCCTCTGGTTCACTCCCCGAATGGCCACAATAGCCAGGGTTGGGCCAGGCTGAAGCCAGGAGCTTCATCTGGGTCTCCCACATGGGTGCAGGGTCCTAAAGACTTGAGCCATCCTCTGCTGATGTCTCAGGCCACTAGCAGGACCTGGATCACAAGTGGAACAGACTGGTCTTGAACCATTGCCCATATGGGATGCTGTCATTGTAGGTGACAGCTAAAGACATTATGCCACAATGCTGGCTCCAAGATTATTTTTTTCACAAATCACTTCTCTTTACTTTAATTCAACTCTGTATCCTAATCCCTCCTTAGAAAAGTGTAAAGACTAGAAAAAAAGTAGTTTAAGATGAAAACAGACACAGGAAAAAATGCTAAGGCTCACAAGCCTTCAGGAAAATGCAGATAAAAACTACAATAAGGTATGACTTCACTCCAGTTACAATGACTATTATCCAAAAATAAAATGCTGACCATGCTGTAGAGAAAAGAGTAGCCTAATATACTGTTGGTGGTAATGCCAATTGGTATAATCATTATGGAAAATAGTTTGGAGATTCCTCAGAAAACTAAAAATTGATCTCTAATAGAACCCAGCTATCCCACTCCTGGGAATATAACTAAATGAAGTGAAATCAGCATATGAAAGAAATATTTGTATTCCCATGTTTACAGTAGCTCAATTCACAATTGCAAAGATATGGAATTAACCTAAAAGTCCATCAACTAACAAAATGAATAAAGAAAATGTGATGTGTATATACTCAGCCATTAAAAAGAATGAAATCCTGAGATTTGCAGCATTATTGATAGAATTAGATATCATTATGCTAAGTGAAATAATTCAGACCCAGAAAAACAAATATCACATGTTTTATCTTATTTGTAGAAGTTAATATGTGGAGAATATGAAAATTGTGTGGATATCATATTATTTGGTATATAGTTATAAATATTGCTTCACTGAATCATATCATGTGTATAATAATATTCCCTTTTTTGCCATATATGATCATTGCCATGAACTTCATATTAACCTCTGTTTTCAAGAAAAGGTAGTGTATATGTATATGCATAGAATGTCTGATTATGATGTGAATGTTGCAAAATGTTAAAAAAAAAACCTTGAAATTTAAAGCTAAAAAACTTAGAATAAAAAGAAAACAGACTCTTAAACCACATGAAAAAACGTGGTGGACACTGATGCCAAAATGTAAACCTTCTGCTTTTCTACTACTCCACCTCCCAACTTTTGTTTCTCTTTCCACGATGCTCAAGTAGTATGTAAATGTGTTACTGAATTGATTTATTTCCTTTATCTCCTCATTTTACTGACTAGCCCTGATACCTGCAGGTCTTTCTCTGCTACAGATTCTCATTTCAAGCTTTCCCTTTGATCAATATTGTCTTCTGAATTGATATCTCAAGAAATGCATTTACAAAACTACCTTTAACCTTATATCCTTATCATTTAAATAGGACCAGTATTAACAATGAACATATGAAGAAATTCACAGTTGTTGCAGAATTATTATTGAAGATATTACACATTACATGGTTCAAAATTCCCAACCTTTGTGTTCAGTTTCTCTCAGAGATACGTGCTAGATCATTGATCTCTCCTGATAACTTGGTGTCTCCCATTGTTACATAGCTTTGCAATTCTTAGGTTTCCCTTTTTACCTTGGCTTCCAGGAAGCTTAGAGTTATATTTGATTCATTAAACACTATATCCCTTAGTTGTGTTTTATGTTTTAACTATTCCCAGCTCCATATCAACTTGTTCCCATAGCTTAGTACTTCCGTTTTGATAGATTTGTTGACTTAATAGTTTTCATAAACTGCTCTCAGTTTGAGAGTAAGTAGAGAACACATTAAGCTGCTGCCTGCAGCATTGACATCCCATGTGGCTGCTGCTTTGAGTCCCTACTGCTCCACTTCTGATTCAGCTCCCTGCTAATGCACCTGCTAATGCAGCAGAGAATGGCCCAAGTACTTGGACCCATGCAGCCATATCAGAGACCTGGAAGAATCTCCTTGCTTCTGGCTTTGGTCTGGCCTACCTCTTGCTTTTGTGGCCATTTGGAGAGTGAACTAGCAGATAGAAGACTTCTCTCTCTGTCTCTCCCTCTCTCTCTGTAACTCTGCCTTTTAAATAAATAAAGCAAATCTTTAAAAAAAAAAAGAGAATACATGATAAATAAATTCTGTAAATCTCCTAATGCTATTAATAAATTATGTCACTGTTGCTCAAATTTTAGTGTGATGATATCAAGCATATTGTGATAAAGAATGAATTTAGCTAATATTTTCAGAAAATAAAATTCTTTTTACATCACAAGGCACTAAGAAAGCAGAAAATATGCAAAGTCTAGGGTGATTTCATTAAAAAAGGCCAGCTTCCAATGTACCATACTGTCTATCCATTCCCTTGAATGTTCATGTGTTATGAATTTCTCATCACAGTGGTCAGACTGATCACTGATGTGGAAAGGGATCTCACACCTCTCAACTGGCTTTTGTCAGAGAGAATGAATCTAGGTCATCTCTCTTGGAAATAGTGCTGTATCTCTGTGGATTAGAGAGAAAAGTTCAACAGTATGACAGAAAAAATTCTGTAAAAATTAAATATATTTTAACTTCGTTGCAATTTCCTAAGTCTATATTGCCTAAGAGAAGAAAAAGGATGAGTCCCCACCACAATTTATCAGGGATAATTCATTATTCCCAAACACATAATCACTAGGAGCTAGAAGCAGTAAAAAAGAAAAAAAATTAAACATATAAAGACACAGAAGAAAATGGCTGAATAGTTATCTAGGGATAAAGAAACTAACAAAACAAGCAGAAATTTCACCAGATATGTCCACATAACAATGTAAGACATCTGTTTAATAACGTTTGAAGGGGGCCGGCGCTGTGGCTCACTTGGCGAATCCTCCGCCTGTGGTGCCAGCATCTGACATCCCATATGGGTGCCGGGTTCTAGTCCCAGTTGCTCCTCTTCCAGGCCAGCTCTCTGCTGTGGCCCAGGAGGTCACTGGAGGATGGCCCAAGTGCTTGGGCCCCTGCACCTGCGTGGGAGACCAGGAGGAAGCACTTGGTTCATGGCTTTGGATTGGCGTAGCGCCAGCGGTAGTGGCCATTTCGGGGGTGAACCAATGGAAGGAAGGCCTTTCTCCTTGTCTCTCTCTCTCATTGTCTATAACTCCCTGTCAAATAAAAAAAAAGCCCTATTCTTTAAAAATAAAATAACGTTGGAAGTCAAACAACAATCTGGGAATATTATATGTAAGAAATATGGGAGAAAAGATTAAAATCCTTAATAAAGAGTTCTCAGTAATTAAAATGGTTTTAGAAATGGAGGAAATAACATCAAAATATTTTTCCAGTATGAAAATGAAAATTGGTAATACATATCTGGAAAACTATTCAACTTTACTGACAATAAAAATGTAAAATAAAGCAGTAATATTCCTTATATGTCTTTCAAAATAGCCCAGATTTTAAAATAAGCATATACTTAATGCTGGTAAAGTTTCATTTAAAGAATATCTCTCATTCATAGCAGCAAGGAATCAGAATTAATGCCATCATTTTGAGAAGTCAACTTGACACATTTCAAAAACTCTAAAATATTAATAACTTCCCAACTGAGGATTCTGTTTGGAGCATATATCCATGGAAAATATCTAGAAACATGAACATATGCACAGAGATTTATGCATTACTCATATCAATTTTAAATGTGAGGGAAACTAAAACATGTTATTTTATTGGATTATAATCTAAAGTCATTAATAATGGAGTAGAATATTATATAGCTATGAAATTGCTTTCTAAAATTTTATGGAATGTATATATATATATATATATATATGTTTAAAGGTTTATTTATTTACTTGAGATACATAGTTAGAGAGAGAGAGAGAGAGAGAGGTCTTCCATCCACTGGTTCACTCCCCAAATGGCTCAATGGCCAGACTGAGCTGATCCAAAGCCAGGAGCCAGGAGCTTCTTACGGGTCTCCCACGTGGGTGCAGATGCCCAAGGACTTAGGCCATCTTCTGCTGCTTTCTCTGGTGCACTAGCAGGGAGCTGGATCAGAAGTGCAGCAGCTGGGACTAAAATCGTGCCCATATGGGATGCCAGGATAACAGACGAAAGCTTTATGCACTACACCAGAATGCTGGTCCCACATTTTTAATAGAAAGCTTTTATTTAATAAATAATAATTTCATAGGTACATCTTTTGGATTATAGCAGTTCTTTACCCCATAGCGGCCCTCCCACCCCAAACCATCCCACCTCCTACTCTCTCTCCCATCCTATTCTTCATTAAGGTTCATTTTTAATTATCTTTACATACGGAAGATCAACTCTATACTAAGTAAAGATTTCAACAGTTTGCACCCACACAAACACACAGCATATAAAGTACTGTTTGAAGACCAGTTTTACCATTAATTCTCATAGTGCAACTCATTAAGGACAGAGGTCCTACATGGGGAACAAGTGCACAGTGACTGCTGTTGTTGATTTAATAGTTGACACTCTTAGTTATGATGTCAGTCATCACCCGAGGCCCTTGTCATGAGCTGCCAAGGCTATGGAAGCCTCTTGAGTCCATAAACTCCAACATTATTTAGACAGGGACATATTCAAAGCGGAAGTTCTCTCCTCCCTTCAGAGAAAGGTACCTCCTTCTTTGATTGGCCCCACATTTAATTCTTATTGAATGAATACCTGCATTTGGTTTAAAAATTCAAGTAGTATTTGGAGACTTAACAAAAAAGTGTATTATCTTATTTCATATGTCTTCTCCCCATTCACAAGTACACAGAAACCTTCACATTCCCTAGAAGCAAACTCTATACACTTTTTATTTTATTTTGTTAAAGATTATTTACTTATTCAGAAAGCAAAATGATACAGAGAAAAGATAAGACAGAGACATTTGCTGGTTCAGGTCCTCAAATTCCTGCAACAGCTGGAGTTGGGCCAGGCCACAGTCAGGAGGCAGGAATTCCATCCAGTTCTTTCATATGGGTGGCAGGGACTGCAGTACTTGATTCATCATCTGCTACCTCCTCCCATGTGCATTAACAGGAAGCTTAATTGGGAGCAGAGCATCCAAAACTCAAGTCAGGAACTCCAGTATGGAATGTGGGTGTTCCAAGCAGCAGTTTAACCTGGTGTTCTACTTGTTAAAAATATCTTCTTTAGAAATAATATAGATATAATTTTTACAAACTCATCTATGTTTGGCATTATATATTGTGACAGGCAAAAAGTGAACTCACAATCTTTCTATGCCCTAGTCCCTAGAATGTGTGAATATGGACCTTACTTAGCAAAAGGATTTCATTGATGGTTAATGTTAAAGGCTTTGAGATAGAAGCTTATCTTTAATTATCTTAGTGGGCTCAGTCTAATTACATGATTCCATAAAGTTGTGAAAGGAAGCAGAATAGGGTATCAGAAAGATGAGATGTGATGATGACTCCCTTCTTTCTACCCCCCCAACACACACACACACACACACATACACACCCTCACCCGGGCCTTCGACATCTTTAAAGATAGAGGAAAGTGGCCATGAACCAAGGAATGTGATGACCTTGAGAAGATGAAAACAGCCCTCAACTATTACTCAGCAAGAGAACAGGGACCTCAGCTCTACAAGCACAAGAAGCTGTCCTCTGCCATCACCTCAAATCAACAGGAAATAGATTCTTCCTTAGAGCCTCTAGAAAGAAAAGCAGCCTGCCAATACCTGGATTTTAGGTCAGTGAGAGCTGTAAGATAAATTTGTGTTGTTTTATGCTACTGAGTTTGTGATAAATTTGTTATGGCAGCAAGAGAAAACCCATACAGGCTTTGACTTTCTTCTGAAATAGAGGAGAGTTTAGTGCTTCCACACGATGTGTTATTTCCTTCTGTGTTTAACTACTGGTTATATCGCAACTATAGTAAAGTTTATTGTGTATTTTTAAAATTATTTTGCTGTTGTAAAGGATATTTATACCTGAACCAAGGATAATACAATGAATACATTTTCTTTCACTCACAACTCATTCTTATTCAAACTCCACTCTCCTCCTCTTTTTTGGCATTAGAATTGCTTACCTTGCTCAGTTTTAATTTAATCTGTGGATTAGTCTTTTAACAACACTGTAAAATGAGAAAAACGTCCCTTACAACAAACATTTCTGAGGTCTGGAATTATAATAGGACACTAAAAGCATGGACAGTAGAGCTGGCAGACCACCTGGCAGTTGAGGCATTGTGCCTTCTTGTTAGCATATGTCATCTTACTCTGCCTGGTATTCACAGCAATGAACTTAGAGTGCTAGGCAAGTACATTGCTTACAAGTCTGGCATTCAAATATTAAGAAGTTCATAATGTAATAATGAAAAATGATAATTTCCTTTTTCTCACATATATAATCTTTTAATTATTATACATAATTCAGCATTACCCTATGTAACTATTCAACAATTTCCTTTGAAACCAAATTGGAATGACAATTAAGCTTGCACAGGTAAGTACATATATATATATATATATTTTTTTTTTTGACAGGCAGAGTGGACAGTGAGAGAGACAGAGAGAAAGGTCTTCCTTTTGCCGTTGGTTCATCCTCCAATGGCCGCCGTGGCCAGCGCACTGCAGCCAGCGCACCATGCTGATCTGTAGGCAGGAGCCAGGTGCTTCTCCTGGTCTCCCCTGCGGGTGCAGGGCCCAAGCACTTGGGCCATCCCCCACTGCCCTCCCTGGCCACAGCAGAGAGCTGGCCTGGAAGAGGGGCAACCAGGACAGAATCCGGCGCCCCGACCGGGACTAGAACCCGGGGTGCCGGCGCCACAAGGCGGAGGATTAGCCTATTGAGCTGCGGTGTCGGCCATTACATATATTTTGAAATGATAAAAACTTGCTGTATCCAGGAATCAGTCATGGTTTACAACAAAAATCTCTAGATTCCTTTTTTTAAGATTTATTTATTTGAAAGGCAGAGTTACAGAAAGGCAGAGGCAGAGAGAGATAAATCTTCCATCCACTGGTTCACTCTCCAAATGCCCACAACAGCCGGAGCTGGGCTCATGCAAAGCCAGGAGCCAAGAGCTTCTTCCGGGTCTCCCATGTAGGTGCAGGGGTCCAAGGACTTGGGCCATTTCCTACTGCTTTCCCAGGCCATAGCAGACAGTAGAATTGGAAGTAGAACAGCCAGGACTTGAACCTGCGCCCATATAGGATGCTGGCACTGTAGGCAGCGGCTTTACCCGCTATGCCACAGTGCTGGCCACTCTCTAGATTTCTTGTAAATTGGAAAATATCACTCCAAATAAAATAATTATGACACACTCTGCATATGAACCCTCTTGCTTGCTGAGTAGGTTATTTAGAATAGTCTGGGCTGGCATTGTGGCATAGTGAGTAAAGCCACTACCTGCAATGCTGAGATCCTGTATAGATGCCAGTTTGTGTCCCAGCTACTCCACTTCACATCCAGCTCCCTGCTGATGGCCTGGGGAAAGCAGCAGAAGATGGCCTACGTTTTTGGGCCACTGCCACCAATGTGGGAAACTTGAATGAAGCCCTTGGTTTTGACCTTGCCCAACCCTGGTGTTGTGGCCATCTGGGAAGTGAAACAGAGGATGGAAGATTTTCTGTCTTTCTTCCTTTCTTCCTTTTCTTCCTTTCTTCCTTCCACCCTTCATCTTTTTTCCATAACTCTTTCAAATAAATAAATACAAATAAATCTTTAAGAAAATAAAATTAATTATTTTCAAATTTAACATATACTTGAGCTAGAGCATTAGTTAGTATTAAAAAAGTATGGTGCGATAACTACATTGCTGAAATAATGTATCTCAGTGGACATAAAATGTCATCCATTGTGGCATTTAATAGGAATAACTGAATAGTGTACTCATCACGACTTCAAGTTAACTCTTTATTCCTGTTGCTTAAAGGCTCACTCAAGCTTTCACTGGTTTGTGAAAAATTAGGCAATTTCCCACTATCTTATCCTTTTGAAAGCATCTGATACAGATGCTACTCCTTTCATTCATCATCAAATTTATTATTGAACCATCAGAATCATCAGAAAGTATTTTGTAGATCAGAAAACAGGGTCTTTGCATTCTAGAGATTGCCAATATTTTCAGATATACTTTTATACAAATAGGCATATCATAGTAGTAAATTATGAACACATAAAAGATAGCCTTAAAACATTTACACCTGATTCAAAAAAAAAGAATAAATGTCTCACCAAAGTGGCATGAAGATAGGGTAAATGATAGTATCTATAGGAACAGGTAAGTGCTCAGAAACTGAAGACCCAGGATGGATCAGGAGATGAGGCTTGGGAAGTTAAGTAGGGACAGAACATAAAGATTCTTAGACCATGCTAAAAAGTTTAGATTTTATTTGGTAATATTTGGTGATCCATTGGATTATTTTAGGCTGGATAGTAACCCGATCACATTTGCCTTTTAGAAAGATTACCCCAGCTTTATAGCTTTCTGCTGGATGGGATAGAGGTAAAAGTGAATGGAAGTATGAAATCCAATGAGGGGTGGCAGCAATAGACCATGTGAGAGCTGATGAGGGCCAGAGCTAAGGTAAGAGTTGAATTTGGAGAGAAGAGTTGTTTGAGAACTTCTGCCATTGATTTTTAAAATTCTTCTGGCTCATTCGTCATTTGTCAGAGGTTTTTAACAGCTCATCTTACATTGCTTTACTGTGATCTCACTCTGTCTGATCACTGTCTTTGATTTCTCCCTCAGTTTCTGGCCTAGCCCTCTGATAAGTCAATCTTAATTACAAAAATAAAAACAAATTCTGACACAAAAGATATTTTTAAAGGATATTGAATTTTCTAGGAGAGCCAGATAACCAAGTTTGAGTCAAGATAAATGTCCAAAATGACATTTCAGAACTGACTGAAGGTATGCTGTCACTATACTCAGACCCAGTGGATTGCATAACCAACATTGCGAATACTGGACATTACATTACTGCTTGGAGTTATGGCCAAAGGTACTTCTGGAAAAGATTAGCAGGCCTTGTTTATTTTTTTTTAAAGATGTAGTAATTTATTTGAAAGGCAGAGTTATGGAGAGGGAGAAACAGAGAATGCTGGTCCACTCTCCAGATGGCTCCAACAGCTAGGGCTGGGACAGGTCAGGCCAAAGCCAGCAGCCTGGGCCTCCTATGTGGGTGGCAGAGGCCGAAACACTTGGACTATCTTTTGCTGCTTTCCCAGGTGCATTAGGAGGGAGCTGGATTGGAAGTAGAGAAGCTGGGACTTGAACCTGCACTCATATGGAATGTCGGCATTTCAGGTGGCAATTTAACTCCTATGTCACAATGCTGGCCAAAGCCTTGTTTCTTTATTCATTAGCTTCATAGTCTGGAGAGGGTATAAATGATTGGAAAGCATATGGCCACATCTCAGCAGCAAGGTAAGCTGAAAAAGTTAATGTCTGGTATTTTTAGCTTTCATAACAGTAGAAAAACTAAATGGTAGACCTCATGTGTAGCAATTTTCTTTTCTTTTCTTTTTTTTTTTTTTTACAGGCAGAGTGGACAGTGAGAGAGAGAGAGAGAGAGAGAGAGAGAGAGAGAAAGGTCTTCCTTTTGCCGTTGGTTCACCCTCCAATGGCCGCCACAGCCAGCGCACTGCGGCCGGCACACCATGCCTATCCGAAGGCAGGAGCCAGGTGCTTCTCCTGGTCTCCCATGGGGTACAGGGCCCAAGCACTTGGGCCATCCTCCACTGCACTCCCAGGCCGCAGCAGAGAGCTTGCCTGGAAGAGGGGCAACCGGGACAGAATCTGGTGCCCCAATCGGGACTAGAACCTGGTGTTCCGGCGCCGCTAGGCGGAGGATTAGCCTATTGAGCCGCCGCGCTGGCGCAATTTTCAATATACAGAAATTTCAGGTCTCTTGAAAAGATAAAATGATGAATAGTTATTCCTATCCTTCTGTCCATTGCAGGTGTATTGCTGCTTGCCTGATTGCTATGCAACTCTTTTCTTCATACCTAACAGCATGAATCAATATTGTCTCTTTCTTTCATTCATTCAACACTTATTTGGTAACTATTGCAAGTGTCTACTACTTTCTCTTTTGTGTCCCTACCAAAACTTTTACAGGCTATGATTACAATCTCCTTTAACTCTTCACTGGCTTTGCTTAGGAGTTGAGTTTTTTTTTTTTTTTCCTGTAAGCTTCATATTCTCAGTTCTAGTATATTGCTAACTGAATAAACCAATAAATCAAAGCATCAGAATTTTGGTTTAGGAACACTGATTTCTTGCTTAACAAGGCTTGAACTCTTCTCAGTGATTTCAGTTCAGTCTTTGGTTACTATGGTTCATTGCCATTATTGGCCCTTATTATTCACTCTTCTTGTATCCAATGTCTTTGCTATGTAATTTACTTGTAGCTCCACTTACTGAACATATTATGTCTTCCTTTCCCATTTAACTTTGGAGCTAACCATGTGACTTGATTTTGTTAAGGTAATGGGACAGATATGGCTCTTAGCTTACACCATAAGATTTCATATATATTTCTACTTGAGCTCCTATATGTTTACCATTACTGAATAAGTGCATCCCCCCAACTATCCTGCTGATGCAGAGAAGATGAAAGACAATTGGAGTAGAGCCACCTCCCTGGAATGTGGAACTTTGAGTTTCGGGGGTGGTTTGTTATATAGCACTACTGCGACAGTGGCTAATATTTTTGATAATGAGGAGCTGATAGGGAGCTTTAAAACAGAAAATCAGTATTTTTATAACCTTGTAAAAGGCACAGCAAAGCCCACTGGTGGTAAACTAGTGGCCTATAGAAGATCATTAAGTTTGAACTAGCGCTGGATGTTGTTAAGCAGCGTTGACTATGATTATTTAAGAAAAGTGCGCCAACCAATAGTGAGAACATAGTAGATTAAGACAAGGCACCTAAAATTATGGAAGATTATTATTGTTAGCATCATTGGTATCCTCTGCTATTTGAGCACTTACTGTGCTCTCATAGTAGCATTATTAGCTCCACTGTCCAAATGAGGAAACTGAGACTAAGTGGTGTTAAATACATACAGCTAGTACTTAGAAAAATAAAAAAAAATTTTTGCCTGGGCTTTCTGATCCCATAGTCTATAACTATGCACTTTATTCCTCAACCTAGAAAGAATGCTAATCCATAATCAAATAACATATGCAATATGTATATGGTAGTTTATAAAATCTTTTCAAAGATAGTATCTTATAGGTTTGTACACTGTCTTTGTGAAATGAAAATATTATGTATGTGATCATTTTAAAGGGAAATACCAAACTTCTGAAAGATTATATGATTCTATCAAAAGGTTAAATTGCCATTACATCCTGACCCTAGTTACAAACCCACAAAATATGGGAGATGTAAGTCCTAGTGTCATATTGAACCATTTGAGAAAAATCTTAGTACAAACAATTGAGTACATGGTTCAGATGAGTGAAATTCTCTGGGTAGTTGGTTAAAATATTTAAAGAAAAAATCATCTAAGAGAACAACTAAGCCAAACAACTGATGCATTCATTCCTACTGAAGATTTTAATTCACTTTCCCTTTTCAACTGATGTGCAAAAAGAACAATCAGAAACATATTCTGTTGATACTCCCAGGATACATCTGAAATTAGCTATTTCTTTTTACATTTAATTTATAATTATTTAGCTATGGCTCCATTTCAATTTCATTTAATAGTGTGGAGCTGTTTGCTCTTACAATTATTCTGTAAATCATTGTGGGCCACCACTGTGTCTTTCATTCTGCCTTTGTTTCCCCTCTCATAAATATTGTTGTACAATACCATTTATAACGACAAGCTGTTAACATCAAGTTAAATAATAACAAGTGTGTTTCTCTTTCTGAACATTATAATTCCAGTGTTCTATTTTTTAAAATAAAGGTTCTTGCTTTGGTGAGTATTCCATTTTGCATCTGTCTCTTTCAGCTTTGCTACAATGAAAATAAAATTTTCAATCAAAACAATATTGAAGGTGAATTCTAGGCAATGAATTTTCAAAGGCAGACACATTCAGAGAAGGAGACAAAGAGGAAAGACTATTCTTATTTTTTTAAAAGAATGAATCATTAGTGATTATCTGTTGCCTGAAACCTGAGCATGATTACATTTTTGTTTCATAAATATCATATAAAGTAAACTGGAAATAAATGTCTACCCTCCTCTTTTTTTGTAAACATGAGTGTGTAATTTAGTAGGGGAGAGAATTGACCCAAGAACCAAAAGTAACTTGGATTTAAGGTTAGGCATACACCTGTAATGATTAATGAGGTCTTGGACAATTTTTCCACTTGTAGATGCAACCAGTTCTCAATTTTTAACATGGAAACACATTTTAGATCACATGAATAACTTTTTAAAGGTTTTAAATACAAAAGAATCTACCCATTTAAGTTGGATTAACCCAAAACTGTTCATAAGACAAAGTTTCAAGGGCAGTTGTGTATTTGAGTTGTAATGCCAGGAAATACTGGTGGAAAAGTAGACAAATGAGACAAGGAAGGGAAGAAAGCTAATATAGGGCTTGCTATCACAGCAGTTAGCATACAGGAAATTGGAATTCAACCCCTCCTGGGGGATTCTGTGAACTATTATAAGAATATGCCTCAAAGTCATCCCACCTGAAGTCAAAGAAAGTTGCAATATCGATCTACCACCTCTTCCCATTCTCAGATGAAGGACTGCTTCTGGAGCCATAAGCTCTGTGGCACTTCTGGCTCACTTGAGCAGGCCAAGTGCTTCCCTGACAGGACAAACAGTCCTAAAGTAGACTTTTTTTTTTTTTTTGAGGAAAGCAGCCTTTGATGATGTGTGAAGGTAAATTCTGAGGGGATAAAAGCAAAGCACCATGAGATGTGCTTTATCTTTCAACAAGATTTTAATTGAGGGGATATAATGGAAATGAGTCATTTGTTTTAGTCTTCAGATTCTGAGCTATCCTGCTATGTTTGAGAGATTGCTACCACACGAATTTTGGTGAAGAGCAAATCCCACCTTTTAGCATATAAGCTGAAAATGAAAAATACTCAATTTTCCATGCCTCTCTTGTAGTTAGTGCTCCACCAAGCTCCTGCTTAGGCTGTTGAATCTGGAGCAAGAGACACAAAGAAGGTAGGGTAATGGAAAACCACATCTTGAAGACATTGGGTGGCACTGGAAGCAACAGCTAGTCTCCGGGACAGCTGTGGAAAGAGGTGTCAGTGGTGTATCCCAGCATTCAGAGTTTCCTGCACTAGCAGTACAGGCGTTTGGGTATGGGGGGAGAGGGAGCTTGGCAGTAGCCATAGTACTGTTCACACTTAGTACTACTTTAGTTTTCCTTAGCAGTGTTCATTTTCTGTGCTTTATTTTTTTGTCTTCCTGGTGAGTCTGTGAGCTACTTTTGACTTAATAATACATTTGGTAAATCATCAACCCTACTGCTTGCAACTGAAAATCTTAACTAAGCAGGTCTTTGGTGTAGCCCAGGAGCTGCTGCTTTTAACAGCATCTCTGATGAATGCAGACTTTGTAAACAACTGCTCTGGTTTCATTCCCCACAAAGGAAAAAACAAGTATAACAACATAAGCTCAGTGGAGCCCTCGTGACAGGAGCTTCAAAAGCATGAATAAGATGATTTCACAATTGACAGCATCAACTAAATTATGATTTTGAAGTAATTTTCTACTAGATATGAATGAATTTCATTGAAGTATTCCAACTGCACTGTGAAGGAATCTATTTGAATACTGCTATATTATAGAGAATTACCTGGCTGTCCCTGTCCCCATGTCCCTCTAGTTTTCATATTTGGAGCCAATGAAATTGTACTAGATTTAAAAAATGACCACAATTTGTCACCCTTCTCTGTATCCAGTCCCTTTGCTTCTATCTTAACTCTGGTGTACACTGCCACTTTCAGTGACTGGGTCCTTCTGCCTTGGTTAACTAAGTTCTCTACCCAAATCTCATCATATCTTCTTGATTAGGTTTTTACTAGATATACTCCAAATATACATCTTGCAGAACATCAAATGATCAACTTTCAAAATCAACATTAATCTAAAGCTGAATATCACCATAATAGTATTATATTTTGGGATATACGTTAATTACTGTAGTTATAATTTCGTCATTAAAATATAGTAGCTAGATTTTAAGTGTTTATTAAAGCACAATGATTAATAACTAATTCAGACAGTCCTCGGCTTATGGTGCTTTGATTTAACAATTTTTCAGTTTTCTGATAATATGAAAATTATACACATTCAGTAGAAACTACATATTTTGAATTTTAATCTTTTCTTGGGGTAGTAATATGCAGAATAGTACTCTGCATGCATTATGTTGTTAAGCTGTGATTTTTAGTAGATTAAATATGTTAAATGCATTTTTAATGAAGATGGAGTTATTGGGACATAACTCAACCAGAAGTCAAGAAGCACCTATGTAATTATTAGTCAATTACAACATCAACGTTTAAGTGCTAATATAGAACCGGAATGATTATTTTCTTAGGATTGGTTTGTTCACATGATATTAAATAGACTTTCAGTCTCAACTGAAGTTGGTAGAGGGATAAGAACACTTAGGGTAGCTTTGCCAATGTAAGATACTGTTGGTGATGTGGCCACCAAGTTATTATGATTTTCTTCCTCACAAATAGTAAATAGTTAAGGTAAAGAGTAGCTCCTTTTCAACTCCTGGTCATAATTATTGGCTATGGTGAAAATGAAAATGCACTAAAACAATCCTATAAATGGAAATGTTGTATACTACTAGAGGGAAAAACTGGCTGAATGTTTTCAGAAGCAAAAATACAATTGATGTCAACATTGTATTATTTATTTATTTTTACTCATTTGCTACTTGAAGCAACAACTTGAGTAAGAAATATCTATGAACTTTGAGTGTGGAATGAAGCAAAATAATTGTCTTTGGAGCTAATAATTGGTTATCAAGATAAAATGAATTTACATCTTCACTTCACCTTTCATTGCCTGTGTACCATCTTATGATAGAAGTATTTTTTCATTAGCTATCATATAAGAAATACTTTTGTTCTCAAGGCACAATGTTATTTTTCCACAGGTTCAAACAACTTTGAGTTACTCCACAAGCAAGCATTAGTTGTTATCAAACACTGTAACATCATTGTTCTTATTTAGAAAGTATGATATCAAGGATTTTTTTATATTCAAACTGCCTTTTAAAGTGTATAGTCATGATTCTTCCAGAAAATTTGGACATCTTGTAAAGCACGTGGCAAGGCAATTCCAAAACAGCTTGCATCTCATAGAAAAATTCCAAAATATTTTAGGATATTTTATCTTTTTTTAGTTTTTGAAATAAATATTTTAATTTGTATTAGTCAAATGCTCAATGCTCCACTAAATAGAGTTCAACAAATTAAAAAAAAGACCATGGTTCAGCAAAAATACAGGCAAGATCAAACAAATTGTTAAGAATTATATTCTGCTACAGTTTAATGACCTGAGACTGTTTTAAAAATTTACTTCATATGAGTGAAGTTGAGCATCTTTTTATTGATTATTGTTTATACTCCTTGCCTGAATTCCAAAATCTTATGACGTGAAGTCTATATGTTGTTGAAGAATGATCAAAGTGTCACAGTAGCTTTCTGCTGTCATAAAATATCTTTTTGAATACACATCTAAAATTAGTGGAAAAATCATCCCATCATGTGATTGTGTGTCCTAACTTATGCGTAGCTTTCTGAAACACAGTTAATGAAACTTTTATTCACTGATTTCCATACTGTAAGTAGCTTTTCTTTTTTAAGGTTTTTATTTAATGAATACAAATTTCATATGTACAGCTTTTAGGAATATGCTTCCCCCCCCATTCCTGCCCTCTCACTCCCTCTCCCATTCCATTTTTCATTAAGATTTGTTTTTAATTCACTTTATATATGTAAGGCCTACTCTATACTAAGTAGAGATTTCCACTGTTTGAACCCACACAGACACACAAAATTATAAAGTACTGCTTGAAGACAGGTTTTACTGTTCATTCTCACAGTACACCTCATTAAGGACAGAGGTTCAACATGGGGAGTAAGTGCACAGTGACTCTTGTTGTTGATTTAACAACTAACACTCTTAATTTTGATGCCAGTGACTACCTGAGGCTCTTGACATGAGCTGCCAAGGCTATGGAAGCCTTTTGAGTCCATAAATTCCATCAGTATTTAGACAGGGCCATATGCAAAGTGGAAGTTCTCTCCTCCCTTCAGAAAAAAAGTATATCTTCTTTGATAGCCCCTTCTTTCCACTGGTGTCTCACTCACAGAGATCCTTCATATAAGTTATTTTTTGCCACAATGTCTTGGTTTTCCATGTCTGAAATGCTCTCCTGGGCTTTTCGGCCAGATCTGAATTCCTTAGGGGCTGATTCTGAGGCCAGAGTGCTATTTAGGGTATTTGTCATTCTATGAGTCTGCTGTGTTGCCTGCTTCCCATGTTGGATCATTCTCTCTTTTTTAATTCTATTGTTATTACCAGATATGTGGTCATATTTATGTGATCCTTTTGACACTTAATCCTATCTATGATCAGTTACACACTTAATAAGATCACTTTAACATGTGAGATGGCATTAGTACCTGCCAACTTAATGGAATTTGGAATCCTATGGCAAATGTTTAGATTTACCCTTAGGTGTAAGTCCGTGGTGTTGATTAAATCTGCTATTCCCTTGTTGATTTTTCTGTCTGATTGATCTGTCCATTGCTGAATGTGGAGTATTGAAGTCCCCCAATACTATTGTATTGAAGTCTAAGTCTCCCTTTAAATCCTTTAATGTTTCTCTTAAATAGCAGGTGCCTTGTAATTAGGTGTATATACCTTTATAATAGTTACAGCTTCCTGTTGAATTGATCCCTTTATCATTATACAGTGCCCTTCTTTGTCTCTGTTAACAGTTTTTGTGTTAAAGTCTATTTTGTCTGATATTAAGATGGCTACACCAGCTCTTCTTTGGTTTCTGTTGGCATGGAATATCTTTTTCTATCATTTCTTTATCAGTCTGCATGCATCTTTGTTGGTGAGATGTGTCTCTTTTTGTCAGCAAATAGATGGGTTTTGTTTTTTAATCCATTCAGCCAGTCTGTGTCTTTTAACTGGGGAGCTGAAGCTATTTACATTCAAGGTTACTATTGATAAGTAATGACTTTGCCCTGCCATTTTTCTAAAAATATTCCTAATTTATTTGAACTTCCTTTGATCTTTTACTGAGAGATTTTCTTCCTTTACCTTCTTTCGAATTGATGACCATGTTTCTGTGTTTCTGTGTACAACATATCCTTAAGCATATTTTGCAGGGCTGTATGGGTGGTGACAAATTCTTTCAATTTCTGTGTTACGGAAGGTCTTTATTTCACCTTCATTCACAAATGAGAGCTTTACAGAGTAAATATTCGGGATGACAGTTTTTTTTCTTAGGACTTGGGCTATATCCCACCATTCTCTCCTAGCCTGTAGGGTTTCTGATGAAAAGTCTGCTGTGAGTCTAATTGGAGATCCTCTGAAAGTAATCTGGCATTTCTCTCTTGCACATTTTAGAATCTTTTCTTTATGTTTCACTATGGTGAGCTTGAATACAATGTGTCCTGGCAAGGATCTTTTCTGGTCATGTCTATTGGGAGTTCTTTGTGCTTCCTGCACTTGGCTGTCCCTATATTTATTCAAAACAGGAATTTTTCTGCTCTTATTTTGCTAAAAAGGCTTTCTTTCTCTCTCTCCATGCCTTCAGGAATTCCTAGAACCCATATCTTGTTTTTTTTGTTTGTTTGTTTGTTTTTTTAGTTTTCTAATTTCCTCTTCTTGTCTTTGGTTTGACTGTATACTTTCCTGTGCTTTGTCATCTAAGTCCGATATTCTCTCTTCTGCCTCACCAGTTCTGTTTTTAAGTTCTGTTGAATTCTTCATTTCATTTTGATTTCTCTTTATAGTCTCAATTTCATGTTCTATCGAATTCTTCTTTTCATTTTGATTCATCTTTAGGCTCTCAATTTAATGGGAGAAATTTTCTTTCATGTCCTGCATGGATTTCAGTAGTTCATGCATTTGCTTTTGATTACTTCTGTGTAATCTTATGATCAATTTTTTCAGTTCCATTTCTTGCATTTCTTCTGTCTCCTCAGCTTCACAATCTAGTATTGATGTGTTGTGTTCTTTTGGGGGCATCATTTTGTCTTCCTTATACTTGTTTCTTGGATTGTTGCATTTGTGGTTTGGCATTTATGGAGATAATCATTGGTTTCTCTCTCTCTCTCTCTCTCTCTCGTGTGTGGCAGCTTTTGTTGTTGTACTTTGACTCAGTAGATAAGTGGAATGTCTGCTTTCAGTGACTCTAGAGTAGTGGGTGTGGCCAGAGAGCTCTGTTCAGTTCTCCAGGGTTATGGGCATGCCTAACGTGACACCCAGGTTTGCTGTGGTAAATATGTCTCTATCTCTCTTTTTTTAAATCAGAAGGGAGGTGTATTCTGCTCAATTGAGCTCTCCTCAATAGAGACCAGTGCCTGAGCGCTGTGGGTATAATATTCATCTGCTCTGTCTCAAGGGCCACACAAATGACCTGTTCAGTCCTCAGTGTAAGTTCAGATTCCCCAGCAATATTTTACACCAGGCAACCAGGAACCCCTGAGCTTGTGGTGTCTCCCACTGATACTGCTCAAAGTCTCAGCTGCACTGTGAGTCCTCCCCCACACTCTCAATTGTGATTTTTTTTTTTGGACAGGCAGAGTTAGACAGTGAGAGAGAGAGAGACAGATCTTCTTTTTTCTGTTGGTTCACCCCCCAAATGGCCACTATGGGCAGCACGCTGTGGCCGGCACGCTGCGCTGATCCAAAGCCAGGAGCCAGGTTCTTCTCCTGGTCTCCCATGGGGTGCAGGACCCAAGGACTTGGGCCATCCTCCACTGCACTCCCGGGCCACAGCAGAGAGCTGGCCTGGAAGAGGAGCAACCAGGACAGAATCGAGCACCCCAACTGGGACTAGAATCCAGGGTGCCGGCACCGCAGGTGGAGGATTAGCCTAGTGAGCCGTGGCGCTGGCCAGTTTTTTTTCACAGTCTTGGTTCAGAAGCTTCACACAGTCACAGGCTCCTAGCCCCCTGTTAGTTCTCCCCACCCGAGTCAAGAGTCTCTGCTCAGCTGGTTGCCAGGTGCCAACATGAGCTGGCACAGCTGTTAAGTATGTCCAAAATGGCACCCACGCTACAGCTTGTATGCCTTTGTAAGGTGATTGGAGAGAGAGAAACGTGTTCATACTGTCCTCTTTTTTTTTTCTTCTCTCCTCTAGTTTGGCTGGTACACTTTCCCCCACAGGGCTCCAAGCCTGATTCCCTCTAGGCTCTTCCTGCCACTTTTTCGCCAGTGACTTCAGCTGCTGCAGTCTGGTCTTACCTCACTTTCTGGCACTAGTGTGTAGGCTCTCGGCTGTTGGAGTCCTGAGCCTTGGGCGCCCATGCCCTCCACATAGGTCCACCATGTCCCTCTAATTTCGGTAGTTTCCTCTGCCATTTTTTTCCCTAACTCTTCCCTGAGATGACACTATTTCCATATTTTTTTAAACTATTTTCTCCTGGGCTAGAGCAGTAAGCTCCCTCCCTACTTCACCATCTTGGAACCACCCTGTAAATAGCTTTACAATCCATTTTGATGTTAGCTATTGTGTAAAACCTACAAATCCCTTGACAAACAAGTGAAGCAAAAGCACAGTTGAATTCATCATTCACTTAAAAGAGAATTCTGCTGATTTCTAAATTACCAGTTTTTGACATACAAGATGTGGGGAGCAACTTGGACTAGACTAAGTTACTGGAATTAAGACTTATTCTATGCATCTGCTCTCCCACAATATGGCGCTGGGAGAGGAGTAAACAACTTCTGCACAGCTGCCTCTCACCAACTTGACAAGCTGCAGGAGCTGATCTTGCTCCTGATTGGAGGAGAGCAGCGTGCTCGGTGTGTGGGTAGCAGAGTTGGGATTGGTGGAAGAGGACTATAAAGGAGGAGAGAGACAACATGCACCAGGAACATCCAGATAACATCTGAGCAGCCCCTGAGAGAGCCAGTCGGCGGTGTGCCACTCCTCCGTGGAAGTGGGGAAAGTGGCAGGGGGAGCCACCCCTCCACGGAGGTGGAGGGGACGGCAGCCAACCCGGGAAGGACCAGCAGCAAACCCGGGAAGGGCCGAGCAGACAAAAGAACAACGCAGGGTCTAGTGTTGTTCCTCCACGAAGAGGGGGAGCGACACAAGATACAAAGGTCAGGGCTGGCGCTGTGGCACAGCAGGTTAAAGCCCTGGCCTGATGCGCTAGCATCCCCTCTGGCTGCCAGTTCTAGTCCCAGCTGCTCCTCTTCTGATCCAGCTCTCTGCTATGGCCTGGGATAGCAGTAGAGGATGGCCCAAGTCCTTGGGCCCCTGCACCCGCGTGGGGGTCCCAGAGGAAGCTCCTGGCTCCTGGCTTCGGATCAGCTCAGCTCCAGCCATTGTGGCCATCTGGGGAGTAAACCAGCTAATGGAAGACCTCTCTCTCTCTCTCTCTCTCTCTCTCTCTCTCTGTGCCTCTCTCTGTAACTCTTTCAAATAAATAAAATAAATCGTAAAAAAAAATACAAAGGTCACATATTCAACAATAGCACTAGAAACTTTGTGGATAGCAGAATATAATTCAGGATTTTTTTTTAGTAATATGTTTTATAGATGAAACTGTGTACCTAGGATTTTTTTGTCAAAATTTCTAGAACACAAAAATCCTAAAAATGATTGGTATACTATATATATAATTTAAATAAGCGTTTTTATTGAAAGGCTTTAGACTCTGAAGACTTAAAACTCTAGGGAATTATCTTTTCAAATATATTAAAGTACCTTACTTTGAAATTTGACAGTGAGTAAAACATGGGTTTATGTACCTCACTTTTGTTTAATGTTTTCTTATTTCTATCATTTATATTCTTGATCATATCTGGATAAAAAGTTATTAAGTTAATTTTTAATTTTTTCTGCTTATGATATTTTGAGGTAGCAAAATTTACATTCTTCTTTTAAACCATCCTCCCAATATGTCATGAATTTTCAATTAGACTTCTGTTTTTCTTGAAATACTCTGTCCAAATAGAAGTAGAGAACTACATTTTAAATGAAGTTTTTATGATGTTATTTATTTGGTGTTATAATTATTCATACATTAAACAATTCTTGAAAAATTAGAATTTACATGTAATCTACTCTTTATAATGCACTTATTATTATTCAAATTGTATAATTTTAGTCATACAGAAATTTCTTTTTAAAGTTATTTTCCTTGTGTACCTTCATAATATTTATAATAACTGTCAATCTTTTCATTTATTCATTTTACTCTCTGAAAATTCTTAACTGTTTTGTACATAAGAATTATGGATTTCACAATCATCATTAATTATTATAGCATTTTATTTCTGTAATAATAAAAATATTTATACACAACTGTTAAAATCTCTGGGGTACTTTAATTATTGAAATTCTAACTCCATATTATACCTGGTATGCTTATCTATATTTGAAAGTAAATATCAGTTAAGTAACAGTAAATCCCATTGATCTATTCTACGATCATTGGGCTATTCTTTGTATTACTATTGTTATTACACTGAGAACATAGAGTGGCAAGCTATACAATTGCACAACCTTTCAATCAATGTTAAACTAGATATGAGGATATTTAACTTTCCAAAGACCACAGCCAAAGCCCAAGCTGAAAACTAGATTTTGGCTGAATTTCCAGGTCAATATCATACTTACATGTCTCCTTGTTTTGTATATTTAACACCTCCATCTCAATAATTTCAGACAGATTATAGAATTTCCATAAAGGCATTTATGTCCACATAATCAATTCCTTTCTACCCAGGAGCAGTGAATTAGTTTGTATGTTCATAGAGTTTGGAAAGTTAAATTTAAAAGCTGAAAATACTACATCTTTCTTTGTTGGCCACATGCTAAGGAATGTGTGACAGGTAGTCACCAAATATGGTTGCCAATAATTCCTCCCCAATCTAAACACACAAGCTTTTTTTCTCACTCTTTTCATTAAGTCATAGGGTCTAGATAAGGGTATTTGGTGCAGCGGTAATATCAGCTCTTGGGACTATTGCATCCCATGTCAGAGTGCCTGTGTTCTAAGCTCTGCTTCTGAGTGTAGCTTCTGAATAATGCACACCCTGGTAGGCAGCTGTGATGTCTCAGGTATATGGGTCTCTGTCACCCATGTGGGAAATCCATATTGAATTCCAAACATCTAGCACTGGCCTAACCCAGCCCTGGCCATTGTGTGAGTAAACAGGGAGATAGAAGATCGGCCTCACCTCACTTCGCCTCGCCTCACTCTCCATTTCAAATATATCTGTATATCTTTAAATACTCATATATATATATATATAATATATTTATATAGAGAGTATGTATTTTTATTTTGGAAAGTAGCATCTACTTCCCTTTCCCTTGAATGTAAGCTTGCTGGTAACTTTACCAGTCCCATGCCTAGCCTTTCAGAGGCAGCTTTTACTTTTGCTGTTTTGGAACCCAGATTGCCGTAGTATAAGTAAGTCCAGGCTATCCTACTGGAGGAAAAGGACGTATGGAAAGATGTTAGAACATGAGGAAGATGAACTGCCATATAGAAAGAAGACACATTGGATATAACTGAGTCTTCAATTGACAAGCAATATTGAGACTCCAAAAATGCAAGAAAAGTTATCTAGATCTTCCATCCTGTGTAATTACATAGGTGATCCCAAATAACACGTGAAACATAAGAATAATCACAGAACACAAAAAAAAATCAAAAGAAAGAGTAAATACTTGTTTTAATTCATTAGGTTTGGGGACAGTTTGTTATGTGTCCATATATAACAAAAACAGATATTTATACCTAGACTGGACTAAATAAATTCAGGCAGTGTGATGTTGGATTTGAGACTGTGAAGAGGATAAAGGATGTAAAAGCAATGACAAAAAATGTTATTGAAGACTGGGAAAAGTAGAATCGGTTATCTATTGGCAAAATATTTGGCAAGATTAATGCCTGAATTAACTTGGATGATAGAAAGGAACCTAGTAAATTTATGCATTATGATAAATTTCAAGAAAGAATGTTGAAATGCCTATTGACTTCTCTTAGCTCTATATAATGGATAGAGAAAAATACTTATTTTTATTTGTTTAAATAACAGAAAAATAAAGAATAAATAGATAAGTTTTATAAATTAGAAGTAATGTGGAGGGTTCAATATAGTTTCAGATTTGGAATAATTCAAGAAAAACATTGAAATCAGTATGCTACCAGTAAACCATGGCATCGAGGTGAAGATAAAGTCTAAAGAGGGGCAGCATTGTCGCGCGGTGGGTTAAAGCGGGGGGCTGTGGTGCCAGCCTCCCATATGGGTGCTGGTTTGAGTCCTGGCTGCTGCATTTCTGATCCAGCTCCCTGCTGATGTGTCTGGGAGAGTGGTGGAGGATGGCCCAAGTCCTTGGGCCCCTGTACCCATGTGGGAGACCTGGAAGAAGCTCCTGGATCCTAGCTTCTTATTGGCCCAGCTCCAGCCATTGAGGCCATTTGGGAAGTGAACCAGCGGATAGAAGACCTCTCTCTCTGTCTGTATACCCTCTCTGTAACTCTGTCTTTCAGATAAATAAAATCTTTTTTAAAAAAATCAAAAGAGAGGTTAAATTATTTCAAAAATTTTCTGCAGCTAGGCAAAGGGACCTCAAAAATCACAACACATTAATTCAGTCTGATGCCAAGTAAACCTGTTTAAAAAGATTTTTAGGAAAGGCTTTTGTCTACAGGAGTAGATTATCATTCGATATGTAGAAAAACTGCAAGGTTCTCCAGAGTATGGGTTCCTTACAACATACATGAGGCTGGGTGGATTTTCAGTGACTTCCACATGTTCCCCATCCCTTCCTTTGGATGGATGTCTCTGTTGTGATTGTCCCTGTATTCTGGAGTCCAGATAACTCTGTTTTTGTCTTTTTATTTGAAAAAAATTAACATATATATAACATTGTACATATTTATTTACAGTATGATATTTCTATATGTGTATATATTGTATAACATCCATTTGGGGTAAATTTATCTCATCAAACATTTAACATTTCTTTATGGTGAAAGCATCCAAAATCCTATCTTCTAGTTTTTTTAAATAAATATATAATACATTGACATTGTCTATTGGTCTCCTACTGTGCAAGACCCCAGAATTTCTTACTTCTATCTAACTATAACCTAGTACCTGTTAATCAACCTTTCCCCATCATTTTCATCCCCCTTTCATCTCCAGCCTCTGATAGCCAATTTTACACTTTTACCTTCCAGATCTCCTCTTTTTCAGACTTTGCATATGAGTAAGAGCATGTGATGTTCATCTGTCTGTGCTTAGCTTATTTCACTTAACATTGTGGTGAATTACATGATTTTATCCTTTTTATGGCTCAGTAGTAGTCCATTGTATATATGTGTCAATTTTTCATTACCCATTTATTAGTGAATGGATACTTAGGTTGTTTCCATCTCTTGATTATTGTGAGTAGTGTTGAAATAAATATCGCAGTACAGATGTCTTTTCAACAAATGTATTTAAGTTCCCAAGGATATATATCTGGTAGTGGGAACTATCGATCATGTGATAGTTCTATTTCTAGTTTCTTAAGGAACCCATTAAATATTTTCCATGGTGGCTGTACTAATTTACATTTTCACCAAGAGTGTGTAAGTGTTCCCTTTTTTTCACATCCTTGCTAACACTTACTAACTTTTGTTTTTTGATAATAGCCAACCTAACTGGTGTGCCTGATATTTTATTGTGATTTTGATTTGTAGTTCCCTGATGATTAGTGATGGTGAACATTTTTTAGTGTATTTGTTGGTTATTTGTATATCTTCCTTTGAGAAATATGTGTTTAGATCTACTGCTCATTTAAAAACTTTATTTTGGATCTTTTGCCTTCGAATGTTTGAATTACTATTTTTAAGATTTATTTATTTGACAGATACAGTTACAGATAGAGAAGGGGGAGAGAGAGGGCGGGAGAGAGGGAGAGAGAGAGAGAGAGAAACGAGAGCAAGAGATCTTTCATCCACTGGTTCACTCCCCAAATGGCCACAATGGTCAGGGCTCTGTCAGGCCAAAGCCATGAGCCAGGAACTAGGAGCTTCTTCCTGTTCTCCCACGTGAGTACAGGAGCCAAGGGAATTGGGTCATCTGCTGCTGCTTTCCCAGGTGCATTAGCAGAGAGCAGGATTGGAAGTAGAGCAGCTGGGACTTGAACTGGCACCCATATGGGATGCTAGCAATGCAAGCCATGGCTTAACCCACTGCACCACAGCACCAGCCCCTTGAATTACTTACATAAACTGGTTGTTAAACCTTATCATATGCACAGCTTGCAAATATTTTCTTCCATTCTGTAGGTTGTCTCTTTACTCTGTTCATTGTTTCCTTTGCTGTGAAGAAGCTCTTCAGTCTCAAATTCCCTATTTTTGCTTTTATTTACTGTGCTTTTCAATAAATCCTTGTCATTCCAATACCCTGAAGGAATTCCCCTATGTTTTCTTCTAGTAACTTGCAAAATTTTAGCTGTTACATTTAAGTCTTTAATCTGTTTTGACTTGATTTTTGTACATGGTGAGAAATGGGAGTGGATGTCCTAGCTCCATTCTTCTGCATGTGGATATCCACTTTTCCAAGAACCATTTACTGAAAAGACTATCCTTTTCCCAATGCATATTCTTGGCACCTTTGTCAAAGATTTGTTATCTGTAGGTCCATGCATTTTCTTTTAGGATATCTGTTCCATTCCATTGGTCTGTGTATTTCTTTTTATGCCAGTATCATGCTGCTTTAATTACCATAGCTTTGTGCTGTATTTTAAAGTAAGTAGTGTAATACCTCTTGCTTTGTTCTTTTTGCTCAAGATTGCTTTGGCCATTCAGGGTTATTTGTAGTTACATACACATTTTATTAGTGTTTTTTCTAGTTCTGTAAAAAAATGTATTTTGATAGGTATTGCATTGAATCTGTATTAATCATTTTGGTTAGCATAGGCATTTTAACAGTATCAATTCTTTTACTTTGTCAACGTGCCTTTCCATTTCTTTCTATCTCCTTTAATTTCTTTTATGAATGATTTACAGTTTTCATTGTAGAGAGATTTTTTTTACCTCTTTGGTTAAATTCGTCCCTAGGTTTTTTTTTTGTTTTTGTTTTTGTTTTTTTTTTTTGTTTTGTTTTGTTTTGTTTTGTTTTGACAGGCAGAGTGGACAGTGAGAGAGAGAGAGAGAGAGAGAGAAAGGTCTTCCTTTGCCGTTGGTTCACCCTCCAATGGCCACCGTGGCCAGCGCGCTGCGGCTGGCGCACCGCACTGATCCGATGGCAGGAGCCAGGTACTTATCCTGGTCTCCCATGGGGTGCAGGGCCCAAGCACTTGGGCCATCCTCCACTGCACTCCCGGGCCACAGCAGAGAGCTGGCCTGGAGGAGGGGCAACCGGGACAGAATCCGGCGCCCCGACCGGGACTAGAACCCGGTGTGCCAGTGCCGCAAGGCGGAGGATTAGCCTAGTGAGCCACGGCACCGGCCCCTGAGTCACTATTATGAGGCCATTCATTTCACTAATGAAGGCTCTACCCTCATGACCTCATAACCTCCCAATGGTCCAACCCCCTAATGAAATTGCTCTGTGGGTTAGAATTTTAACATACAAATTTGGAGGGGACATTGATGTCTATAGTAACAGTAATGAGAGACTAGAGGAGAAAGGAACTGGGAAGAAAAGCTGAGGAAATGATAGATCATTTACTACCCTTGAGATGCTCAGAGGACTCACAGGACTCAGCATATACTCATACTTATGGCTAATATTTATTACAGAAAATGCACGTAATATAAAATCAGCAAAAGCAAAGCTACATGATGTGAAGTTGGGACGAAACCAGGCGTCCTCTTTTCAGTGGTGTCACACATGATGCCCTTCACTCACCCAGCAAGCAGCTGTGACAACACTTGTGAAATGTCTGCCTGAATGCTTGTTAGTAACCTAAACCTAGGATTTTCAATGCAGGCTCGTGGCATAAGCACCCATACCCAACCCTGGGTTCATTTATAGAAAAATTCCAGATTCCCAGAAGGAAAGGAGGGGTTCTACAAAAACCATATTTTTTGCAAAAATGGTTTTGGCTCAGCAAGCTGCTCCTATCATTTAGGATGGTCAAAACAATCCTAAAACCCAAGTTGCCAGATTCCAACCAAAAACACACCTTGTGAGAAGGCAATTTTAAGTATAGCATTCACAGGTCTGCTATCTTGGTTCTTTTCTGCACAGTAATAAGTTGGAAAGTTAATTAACTCTAACTCCTTCAAAGTGCAGGGAGAGGAAAAACCACTTATGAATCATTCTATATAGGTGAAAACTAAAATTAAAGGACATTAAGAAACTTGGCCAGAGTTACAGTTGTTATTTGATGATATAAATATTGTAATCTAGGTACGTTCCCTACTTAGTTGTAGGCATTTTTCAGTTGTTCACCAATGCCAGAACTCCTTTTCTTCTACATCGGAGCATGTTGGGAAGTAGGCCATTGAGAAAATGTATGTCAATAGGTAGTACTGAAAACAATGGTGCTTCCATCTGTAGATTTTTCCTTTAGGGTTATCTTTAGAGGCAAGTGATGCTCTTTTGGAGTTCCACAACCATGTCATACAAAAAGGCTACCTTCGTGTTCAAGTTTCTCTCTTTATGAAGAGGTGAGGGCCAATTCTCATGCTAGGTTGGCATTTCTGAGAATGCCATGAAGAGTTCCTCTACTGAATACTTTTTCCTTAGCTTGATGTTCCTTTTGTTTAAAAATTATCTAAATACTACCCCAATTGTTCCCCAGTGGTATGTACAACAAAAACAAAGCTGGAGGCATCACAATACCAGATTTCAGGACATACTACAGGGCAGTTGTAATCAAAACAGCATGGTACTGGTACAGAAACAGATGGATAGACCAATGGAACAGAATTGAAACACCAGAAATCAATCCAAACATCTACAGCCAACTCATATTTGATCAAGGGTCCAAAACCAATCCCTGGAGTAAGGACAGTCTATTCAATAAATGGTGCTGGGAAAATTGGATTTCCACGTGCAAAATCATGAAGCAAGACCCCTACCTTTCACCTTACACAAAAATCCACTCAACATGGATTAAAGACTTAAATCTACGACCTGACACCATCAAATTATTAGAGAGCATTGGAAAAACCCTGCAAGATATAGGTACTGGCAATGACTTCTTGGAAAACACCCCAGAAGCACAGGCAGTCAAAGCCAAAATTAACATTTGGGATTGCATCAAATTGAGAAGTTTCTGTACTGCAAAAGAAACAGTCAGGAAAGTGAAGAGACAACCGCCAGAATGGGAAAATATATTTGCAAACTATGCAACTGATAAAGGGTTGATAACCAGAATCTACAAAGAAATCAAGAAACTCCACAAGATCAAAACAAACAACCCACTTAAGAGATGGGCCAAGGACCTCAATAGACATTTTTCAAAAGAGGAAATCCAAATGGCCAACAGACACATGAAAAAATGTTCAAGATCACTAGCAATCAGGGAAATGCAAATCAAAACCACAATGAGGTTCCACCTCACCCCGGTTAGAATGGCTCACATTCAGAAATCTACCAACAATAGATGCTGGAGAGGATGTGGGGGAAAAGGGACACTAATCCACTGTTGGTGGGAATGCAAACTGGTTAAGCCACTATGGTAGTCAGTCGAGATTCCTCAGAAACCTGAATATAACCCTACCGTTTGACCCAGCCATCCCACTCCTTGGAATTTACCCAAAGGAAATTAAATTGGCAAACAAAAAAGCAGTCTGCACATTAATGTTTATTGCAGCTCAATTCACAATAGCTAAGACCTGGAACCAACCCAAATGCTCATCAACAGTAGACTGGATAAAGAAATTATGGGACATGTACTCTATAGAATACTATACAGCAGTCAAAAACAACGAAACTCGGGCATTTGCAACAAGATGGAGGAATTTGGAAAACATCAAGCTGAGTGAATTAAGCCAGTCCCAAAGGGACTAATATCATATGTTCTCCCTGATTGGCGACAACTAACTGAGCACCAAAGGGGAAACTTGTTGAAGTGAAATGGACACTATGAGAAACAGTGACTTGATCAGCTCTTGTCCTGACGGTTGATGTACAATGTAATACTTTATCCATTTTAGTATTTTTTTGTTCTAGTACCATTGGTTGAACTCTGTAATTAACACACAATTATTCTTAGGTGTTTAAATTTTAACTGAAAAGTGATCCCTGTTAGGAATTTGGAAAACATTATGTTGAGTGAAATAAACCAATCCCAAAGGGACAAATACCACTTGTTCTCCTTGATAGGTGACAACTAACTGAGCACCAAAAAGGAAACCTGTTAAAGTGAAATGAACACTATGAGAAACAGTGACTTGATCAGCCCTCACCCTGACTGTTGATGAGCAGCTTAATATGTTATCCCTCTTAGTATTTTTTTTGTTTGTTCTACTTAATACTTTTGGTTGAATACTATAATCAATACACAATTATTCTTAAGTGCTGAAACTTAACTGAAAAGTGATCGCTGTTAAATATAAGAGTGGGAATAAGAGAGGGAAGAGATGTGCAATTCGGGACATGCTCAAGCTGACTTACCTCAAACGATAGAGTTAGAAACATACCAGGGGATTCGAATTCAATCCCATCGAGGTGGCATGTACCAATGCCATCTTACTAGTCCCAGTGATCAATTTCTGTTCACAATTGATTGTAATGATAGGACTAAGAACCAAAGGGATCACATAAACAAGAATAGTGTCTGCAAATACTAGCTGATAGAATCAAAAAGGGAGAGAATGATCCAACATGGGAAGTGAGATACACAGCAGACCCACAGAATGGCAAATGTCCTAACAGCACTCTGGCCTCATAAGCAGCCCTTAAGGCATGTGGATCCAGCTGAAATGCCCATGAGAGTATTTCAGGCATGGAAAGCCAAGACACTCTGGGGGAAAAAAAAACCTAAATGAAAGATCTCCGCGAGTGAGATCCCAGTGGAAAGAATGGGTCATCAAAGAAGGAGGTACCTTTCTCTGAAGGGAGGAGAGAACTTCCACTTTGACCATGGCCTTGTCTAAATATTATCAGAGTCAGTGTACTCAGGGGGCTTCCATAGCCTTGGCAGCTCATGACAAGAGCCTAGGGTGATTACTGATGCCATAAACAAGAGTGTCAATTTGTTAAGTCAACAACAGGAGTCACTGTGCACTTACTCGTCATGTAGGATCTTTGTCCTCAGTGTGCTGTACATTGAGATTTAATGCTATAACTAGTACTCAAACAGTATTTTTCACTTTATGTTTCTGTGTGGGAGCAAACTGTTGAAATCTTTATTTAATGTATGCTAAACTGATCTTCTTTATATAAATAGAATCGAAAATGAATCATGATGTGAATGGAAGGGGAGAGGGAGTGGATAAGGGGAGGGTTGCGGGTTGGAGGGACGTTATGGGGGGGAAGCCATTGTAATCCATATTCTGTACTTTGGAAATTATTATTCATTAAATAAAAGTTAAAAAAATGAAAAAAAAAGATTTATTTATCTGAAAGAGTTGCAGAGAGAGAAGCAGAGGCAGAGAGAGAGATCCTCCACCTGCTGATTCACTCCCTAAATGGCTGCAATGGCTGGAGCCAAGCCAATCCAAAGCCAAGAGCCAGGAGCTTCTTCTGGGTCTTCCACTTGGATGCAGCGGCCCAAGGACTTAGACCATCCTCTGCCACTTTCCTAGGCACATCAGCTAGGAGCTGGATCAGAAGTGGAGCAGCTGGAACTCGAACTGGCACCCATATGGGATGCCAGTGCCACAGGCTGGGGATTTAACCAGCTTCTCCAGTGGACTGACTCCAGTAGTAATCAATTTAAGTAGTTAAATATGTGCTAGATGTTTGGCACCTTGATTTTATTTATTGACTATTAACCCTGTGACTGAAAATTAATACTTGCTAACATACACTAAAAATATAGGTTTGGTTTCTTATTAGTAGTTTTAATTTTATATTGAAAATGCCTCATATATGTCTGTTTCTTTATGTTGAAGTGTGCCTTAGACATATGCCATTGGAATACTGACAAAAGATATAATTTGTGAAGACAATAGCATTCTCAGAGGGTTGTTGTGTTACATTAGAAGTAATATTCCTAATAAAGTTATACTATAGTAACAATGCAGTGAAAGGCAGATAACATTATCTTGTCCATTTTTCTTGTTAAGATGTTGCATCCTAGTTCTTTTAGATTCTGCATGAGCCCTACTTTAGAGGTGACTAAAGTAGAGAGAAGCCCTTGCAATGTAACTAGAAACAAAACCTCTGTTAATTTGTTGTCCTGGACATATGTACTGATAAAAGCACTTTAGGAGTGGAAGGAATTCTTTTAAAGAAGAGAGTTTAGTACACTATAAATTTTTCAAATCATAAAAGCTAGGAAACTTCAGATTCTGATTTTTGTTGTTTAATATGGAAGCTTTAAGTAAGAGATTTTTCAGGAAAATTTTAATAAACATGCAAAGGTAGAGAACTCCAATCCACTACTCATTTACATTCTCTAGTTTCTGATTGAATCCCCTGCCAGGAATCCTATAAATCTCTTGCAATGGGGGCTTCCTGTAGAGTACACCGTGTGACAAAATTAGAGGGAATGATTGCACATCGACATTAAAACAACATGAAGTGTAGATCTTCAACTCAACCGGGAAAAGGAAATTTTTGAGAAGGTGATATTTTTTTGAAGCACTGAGTCTCAGTTTGTGGATATTAAAATGATATCACAGCAGCTGTTAAAAATCCAGTTCCAATTTGGTTAGAGTGGTGAATTACAAAATTGAATGGATTCTAAAATGAGTAAACATATTCCTTATTGCCCCCACCCACCACTATGCAGGATGACAGGAAATACCATATGAAAATTCATTTCTGCACATAATATAAATAATAACAATGAGAATTAGATACTGTAAAATGATGTATATTCCATATCAAGCAAAGCAAAAGGGCAGGTGCTCACATATCACATGTTACATAACTATTTTTGGCATAGTACTTAAAGATCATCAGTGGTACAGCCTGCTCTTCGGTTTTGTGTGTGCCCCACCCCTGTGAGACAAAGGGAATAGAGTAAAAAGTGTATGAGAAAACTTATAATTTACACACATGACAATCATGTTTTCCCAGCAAAACTTAGATAAGACAAGCCATTTTTCTTGTAAGTGGAAATGTCATACCACCAATACACAGAAGCAAGGAACAGTTGCATAGGTATTTTATCCAAAGGTAGTGGATAGAAGTTATTCTCTGGGCCAACTATAACATTCTTTCATAACACCCTCCATAAGTCAGTAATAGCTTTTCTATGGCTCATGAAGGTTTCTCTAATTCTCCACTTTCAGAAATAAAGTCTTCTGAAATTTGTTTATATAATTATTTTATTTCAATTTTGGCTGTGGAAGGCATTCTGTTTTAGAAAATAGCCTGGACTTCACAATGAAAATGAAATAATTATGAATCCCTGTTCTATCACCAATAAGCTCCATGACTTTTGCCTTGTCACTTAACTTCTTTAAACAAGATTATTCATCTATCAAATGAATATATACATTTCTATAGGAATGAAGAGATTTACCTGAGAAATGACATTTGTGAAGTCCACAGTAGAGTACCTAGCACCCCATAGGCATTCAATAAAGTGAGTTTTATTACGTTCAATAGTAAGTAATTTTTCCCAGGGTTGAAGAGAGTAAGAAGCCATTTTAGGAAATGTTTCAATGAGAAGATAATGTTAGAACTTGACCTCAGAGGGTGGCTTTTATATGCACTTTTGCCAATCAATAAAATTAATTTTCTCTAAAATTGTGTGTGTCCCTGAGCTTCTAAAAAAGATGAAGAACACAATGAAGGGCTCACAATTTATTTTCTTTTTTTTTCTTTTTATATTTTTTATTTTATTTTATTTAATGAACATAAATTTCCAAAGTACAGCTTATGGATTACAATAGCTTCCCCCCATAACTTCCCTCCCACCCACAACACTCCCCTCTCCCACTCCCTCTCCCCTTCCATTCACATCAAGATTAATTTTCAATTATCTTTATATACAGAAGATCAATTTAGCATATATTAAGATTTCAACAGTTTGCACCCACACAGAAACACAAAGTGTAAAATACTATTTGAGTACTAGTTATAGCATTAATTAAACACCTAAGAGTAATTGTGTATTAATTACAGAGTTCAACCAATAGTTTTAAGTAGAACATAAAAAATACTAAAAGGGTAAAGTATTAAGTTCTTTTTGTTTATTTGTTTGTTATATAGTTATTTTTTATTTAATAAATGAGAATTTACAAAGTGCAACTTTTGTATTGTTGTGGCTTCCCCCCCCACCTCCCTCCCTCCCGCGGCCCTCCCCACTCCCACTCCCTCTCCCATCCCGCCCTTCATCGAGTTTCATTTTCAATTACCTTCATATACTGAAGATCAACTTAGTATACACTGAGCAAGGATTTCAACAAGCTGCACTCACACAACCGCACAAGGATAGGGTATTGTTCAACTAGTAGTGTTGTTTTTAAGTTTCGTAGTAGAACACATTAAGGACAGAGATCCTACATGGGGAGCATGTACCCAGTGACTCCCGTTGTTGATTTAACAATTGGCACTCTTATTTATGACGTCAGCAATCACCCGAGACTCTTGCTATGAGCTGTCTAGGCTATGGAAGCCCCTTGAGTTCACCGACTCTGAACTTGTTTAGTCAAGGCCTTATCACAGTGGAGGTTCCTTCCTCCCTTCAGAGAAAGGCGCCTCCCTCCTTGATGGCCTGTTCCTTCTGCTGGGGCCTTGTTCACCAGGATCTTTCATTTAGATTGTTTTTTGCCACCGTGTCATGGCTTTCCATGCCTGTGAGACTCTCATGGACCTTTTAGCCAGATCCGAATGTCCCAAGGTTTGATTCTGAGGCAGGAGTGCTGCCATTCTATGAGTCTGCTGTGTGTCCTGTTTCCCCCGCAGGATCATTCTCTCCCTTTTAATCCTATCCTTCATTAGTTGATTACACTGGTCTTATTTGTGAAATCTCGTCGACACATACCCTATCTTTTTGATTGGTTGTGTATTTATACTTCTCACTTTCCCAAGTGTGCTGGCATTGGTACCTGCCTCCTTGGTAAGATTGAGTTGAAATCCCCTGGCACATTTCTAGTTCCACCATTGGAGGTAAGTCCGAGTGAGCATGTGCCAACCTATATATCTCCTCCCTCTCTTAGTCCCACTCCTATGTTTAACAGAGATCACTTTTCTGTTAATTTTAAATGCCTAAGAATGATTGTGCATTCATTACAGAATTCAACCAGTGGTCTTATGTAGAACAAACAGAGCAACAACAACAACAACAACAAAAATACTAAAAGGAATAAAATAGTAAGTTGTTCCTCAACAGTCTAGACAAGGGCTGATCATGTCATTGTCTCTCATAGTGTCCATTTCACTTCAATGGGTATCATTTTAGATGCTTGTTTAGTTGCCATCGATCAGGGAGAACATATGATATTTGTCCCTTTGGGACTAGCTTATTTCACTCAGCATGATGTTTTCCAAATTCCTCCATTTTGTTGTAAATGCCCGGATTTCATTGTTTTTTACTGCTGTATAGTGTTCCATAGAGTACATATCCCATAGTTTCTTTATCCAGTCTACTGTTGATGGGCATTTGGGTTGGTTCCAGGTCTTAGCTATTGTGAATTGAGCTGCAATAAACATTAATGTGCAGACTGCTTTTTTGTTTGCCAATTTAATTTCCTTTGGGTAAATTCCAAGGAGTGGGATGGCTGGGTCCTGTGGTAGTGCTATATTCAGGTTTCTGAGGACTCTTCAAACTGTCTTCCATAGTGGCTTAACCAGTTTGCATTCCCACCAGCAGTGAATTAGTGTCCCTTTTTCCCCACATCCTCGCCAGCATCTGTTATTGGTTGATTTCTGTATGTAAGCCAATCAAACTGGAGTGAGGTGAAACCTCATTGGGGTTTTGATTTGCATTTCCCTGATGGCTAGGGATCCTGAGCATTTTTTCATGTGTCTGTTGGCCATTTGGATTTCCTCTTGTGAAAAATGTCTGTTAAGGTCCTTGGCCCATTTTTTTATTGGGTTGTTTGTTTTGATTTTGTGGTGTTTTTTGATCAATTTGTAGATTCTAGTTGTTAATCCTTTATCTGTTGTGTAGTTTGCGAATAACGTCTCCCATTCTGTTGGTTGCCTCTTCACTTTCCTGACTGTTTCCTTTGCTGTAAAGAAACTCTTCAATTTGAGGTAATCCCATTTGTTTATTTTATCTTTGATTACCTGTGCCTCTGGGGTCTTCTCCAGGAATTCTTCGCCTATTCCAATATCTTGAAGGGTTTCCCCTATGCTCTCAATTAGTTTCATGGTGTCGTGGCGCATCTTCTAGTTCTTAGATGCATGTTGAGTGGATTTTTGTATAAGGTGTAAGGTAGGGGTCTTGCTTCATACTTCGACATGTGGACATCCAGTTTTCCCAGCACCATTTGTTGAAGGGGCTGTCCTTGTTCCAGGGGTTGGTTTTAGTCCTTTGTCGAATATGAGTTGGTTATAGATGTTTGGATTGATCTCCGGTGTTTCTATTCTGTTCCATTGGTCTATCCACCTGTTTTTGTACCAGTCCCAGGCTGTTTTGATTATAACTGCCCTGTAGTATGTCTTGAAGTCTGGAATTGTGATGCCTCCGGCCTTGTTTTTATTGTAAAGGATTGCTTTAGCTATTCTCGGTCTCCTGTTTATCCATATGAATTTCAGCATTGTTTTTTCTAGGTCTTTGAAGAATGACTTTGGTATTTTGATTGGTATTGCATTGAACATGTAAATTGCTTTTGGGATAATGGACATTTTGATGATATTGATTCTTCCAATCCATGAGCATGGCAGGTTTTTCCATTTTTTTGTGTCGTCTTCTATTTCTTTCTTTAATGTTTTGTAATTTTCATCATAGAGGTCTTTGACATCTTGGTTAAATTTGTTCCAAGGTACTTTATTGTTTTTGTGGCTATCATGAATGGAATTGATCTTAGAAGTTCTTCCTCAGCCCTGGCATTATCTGTGTATACAAAGGCTGTTGATTTCTGAGTGCTGACTTTGTATCCTGCTACTTTACCAAACTCTTCTATGAGTTCCCATAGTCTCTTATAGAAGTTTATCGGGTCCCCTATATATAGTATCATGTCATCTGCAAATAGGGATAGTTTAACTTCCTCCTTTCCCATTTGTATCCCTTTAATTTCTTTTTCTTGCCTGATGGCCCTGGCTAACACTTCTAGGACTATATTGAATAGCAGTGGTGAGAGTGGGCATCCCTGTCTGGTGCCAGTTTTCAATGGAAATGCCTCCAACTTTTCCCCATTCAATATGATGCTGGCCTTTGGTTTATCATAGATTGCCTTAATTGTGTTGAGGAAAGTTCCTTCTAACCCCAATTTGCTTAGGGTTTTCATCATGAAAGGGTGTTGTATTTTGTCAAATGCTTTCTCTGCATCTATTGAGATAATCATATGGTTTTTGTTTCTCAATTTATTAATGTGATGTATTACATTGATTGACTTTCGAATACTGAACCATCCCTGCATACCAGGGATAAATCCCACTTGGTCTGGGTGAATGATCTTTCTGTTGTGCAATTGGATTTGGTTTGCCAGAATTTTGTTGAGTATTTTTGCATCTATGTTCATCAGGGTCTGTAGTTTTCTTTCTCTGTTGTGTCTTTTCCAGGCTCAGGAATTAAGGTGATATTGGCTTTGTAGTAAGAATTTGGGAGGATTCCCTCCCTTCCAATTGTTTTGAATAACTTGAGAAGAACTGGGGTTAGTTGTTTTCTAAATGTCTGGTAAAATTCGGCGGTGAAGCCATCCGGTCCTGGGCTCTTCTTTTTTGGTAGTGCGTTTATTACTGATTCAATTTCTTCCATGGTTATGGGTCTGTTTAGATTTTCTATATCTTCACGGCTCAGTTTAGGAAGGTTGTATGTGTCCAGGAATCTATCCATTTCTTCCAGGTTCCCCAATTTGTTAGCATACATCTCTTTGTAGTGGTTTCTGATGATTCTTTTTATTTCTGTTGTGTCTGTTGTTACATTTCCATTACTATCTTTGATTTTACAGATTTGGGTCTTCTCTCTCCTTTTTTTGGTTAGTTGGGCCAATGGTGTGTCGATTTTGTTTATTTTTTCAAAGAACCAGCTCCTGGTTTTGTTGATCTTTTGTATTGTTTTTTTGGTTTCAATTCTGTTTATTTCTTCTCTGATCTTTAGTATTTCCTCCTTCTGGATTTGGACTTGATTTGCTGCTGTTTTTCTAAATCCTTGAGGTGCAGGGAGAGTTCATTTGTTTGGTTCCTTTCCAGCTTCTTGATGTAGGCACCAATTGCTATAAACTTTCCTCTTAGCACTGCTTTTGCTGTGTCCCACAGGTTTTGATAGGTTGTGTTATCATTTTCATTTGTTTCTAGAAATCTTTTTATTTCTCTTTTAATTTCTTCGATGACCCACTGTTTGTTTAGGATCATGTTGTCCATTCTCCATATATTTGCATATGGTGTAGAGATTCTTGAGTTGTTGATTTAGAGTTTCACTGTACTATGGTCTGAGAAGCTGCATGGTATAGTTTCAACTTTTTTGAATTTGTTGAGGCTCCCTTTATGGCCTAGCATATGGTCAATCCTAGAGAATGTTCCATGTACTGGGGAGAAATACGTGAACTCTGTGGCTGTGGGGTGGAAGGTTCTGAAGATATCTATTAGGTCTACTTGGTCTATAGCGTCAATTAACTCTGTTGTTTCCTTGTTGAGTTTCAAATTGGTTGATCTGTCCATTGGTGAGAGTGGGGTGTTGAAGTCCCCTGTTACTATTGTATTTGAATCTATATCTCCCTTTAAATCCTTTAGTAATTCTTTCAGGTAGCCAGGCACCCTGTAATTAGGTGTGTATACATTTATAATAGTAATGTCTTCCTGTTGGATAGATCCTTTAATCATTATACCGTGCCCTTCTCTGTCTCTTTTGATAGTTTTTATGTTAAAGTCTATTTTGTCTGATATCAGGATGGCCACACCAGCTCTTTTGTGATTTCTGTTAGCTTGGAGTATCTTTTTCCATCCTTTCACTTTCAGTCTGCGTGCATCTTTGTTGATAAGGTGTGTCTCCTGAAGGCAACATATAGATGGATTCTCTTTCTTGATCCAATCAGCTAGTCTATGTCTTTTGGTAGCAGAATTAAGACCATTCACATTCAGTGTGATTACTGTTAAGTACTGTCTTTTCCCATTCATGTTTCTTAAAGGAGCTGTTTATGTATTTTGAATTTTTTTTGTAGGTTACCCTACATTCGCTTTTTTTTTTTTTTTTTAGTGAAGTTCTTGTTTTTGTATTTCTGTGTGCAGCACGTCTTTGAGCAAGTGTTGTAGGGTTGGATGTGTGGATACCAATTCTTTCAGTTTCTGTTTGTCTTGGAAGATCTTTATTTCCCCTTCATTCATAAATGATAGCTTTGCAGAGTATAGTATTCTAGGTTGGCATTGTTTGTCTTTTAAAACTTGAAATATATCATGCCATTGTCTTCTTGCCTGTAGTGTTTGCGATGAGAAGTCTGGAGTGAGTCTGATTAACTTACCCCTGAATGTGATTTGTCGTTTTTCTCTGGCACATTTTACGATTTGTTCTTTGTCACTGAGCTGAGTGTTGCCACAATGTGTCGCGGTGAATTTCTCTTCTGGTCTACCCTGTTCAGATTCCTGGCTATCTGTTGAATTTTTTTTTTATCTTTTATTTAATGAATATAAATTTCCAAAGTACGACTCATGTGTTACAATGGCTTCCCCCCCCATACCGTCCCTCCCACCACAACCCTCCCCTTTCCCACTCCCTCTCCCCTTCCATTCACATCAAGATTCATTTTCGATTATCTTAATATACAGAAGATCAGCTTAGTATACCTTAAGTAAGTATTTCATATCTGTTGAATTTGCCTGTTGTTATCCAGCTGCCTTTGTTTGAAGTTTTCTGATATTATTTCATTGAAAACACCTTCCAATCCATTCTCTCTTTCCACCCCCTCAGGGACTCCTATTATCCGAACATTACACCGTTTGATTGAATCTTGTAGGTCTCCGACCATATTTTTTAATTTTTTAATTTCTTCTTCCTGTGTTTGAACTGACTGTATTATTTCTGGAAGTTTGTCTTTGAATTCTGATATTCGGTCTTTTATTTCATCTGTTTGATTTCAGAAGGATTCCACGGTGTTTTTTATATGGTCAGTTGAGTTTTTCATTTCCAGTATTTCATTATGGCTTCTCTTTAGGATCTCTAATCCTTGGGCTTGTTTTTCGTTCAGCTCTCGACACTGTTTCTCATTATTTCTAAGTAATCTGATTATTAATTTCCAGAATTCTTTTTCTGGCATGGTTTCAAATTCTTCTTCTTCTTCAGCCTCTGTTATGGTTGGTTTAGCCTGCTCCATTGGCCAGTTTATATGTTCTTCTATATTCTTATTGTGGGTTTTTGTTTTGTTTTTTGGCATTCCATCTGGGTGGTTTTTCAGGTTGATTTCCCTCTGCTATGGGCTGCTGGGAGTCTGTACCAATATCCAGTGTAAGCAGGCTGCTCTGCCTTCTAGAGTTTGTTTGTTTATTTTTTACTTATTTATTTATTTATTTATTTATTGTAACTTGAGTGGGCTGGTGTCAGGGCTTTGAGGTGCCAATCTCCGCCCCTTGGGGGCCGGTTTCCTTGTTCCTATGTTCGCCCTTACGTGTCTGTGCCTGGGGTTCGTTGGTCAGCCACTCTCTTTCACTGCACCTCCTGCATGAGGAGTGTCTAGTAGCTCCAGACCACCTTTGGACTCCGCCCCTGCTGCTTCCTCCTTCAGAGCAGAGGCCAGCCTACTTGAAGCTCTGTTCCGTGAAGAACACAATGAAGGGCTCACAATTTATTTTCTTCTACTTATAATTTCTATTTCCAAGTTCTCCATGGTGGCCAATACAGTTTAGTTTAAGAATGATGTGGAGAATTGAAACCTCTTTCCCTTTCTTACTGAGTGCATATCTGGAACTAATTTTTCCCAGCCTCCCATGAGACCATGTGATTGACTGAGTTTTATCCAATAAAGTATGAGAACTAAAACACACAATTTCCTGCCTTGCCCATAGAAAACCTCAAAGTGCTGTCCTCTATATTTTTTCCTCATTTCCCAGCTTGATGTGGATGAACATGAGACTATTGGAAGCCATGTAGACTGCCTACTGGCCAGAAACACTAAACTAGAGTGTTCTGTGAACAAGTTATAATTTCCGCAATATTAAGGTGTGTTGTAGCAGCTAGCCTTTCTTTCAACCAAGGTGGGGAAGAAACTCAAGCCTTTATTCCTGCAGCTTTTCCCATCGTATTACTCTTTCACTGCATGTCATTGGTTCTCAACAAGTGCTAATTAATTTTACTCTTTAGGGGACATTTGGCAATCTCTAGAAATATTTTTGGTTATCACATCTGAAAGGTGCTACTGACATTTATCGGGTTGAGACCTGGGATGCAGCTAAATATCCTACAATGCACACAGGATAAGTCCCAAAATAATGAATTATCCAATCTGAAATTCAGTAGCTTTTATAAATAATAGTTCATTTAACGTTTAACTTCTTATGGCAAAATCTAAAAATTTGAGTAGGGATATGGTGCATTTTGCAACCTCTGTGTAAACCCCCTCAGTCCACAGCTGTCACACACTTGCAAGCTCCATGGGAAAATAGTAGGTTAGTTTTGTTTGTCACTATATTGTCAGAACATAGAAGAATGCCTCATACATATAAGGAACTGAATACTTTCTGCATAAATGGTTGTGTTCTAGAAAATACAGAGAGTACGGAGCTGGCACTGTGGCTCAATTGGTTAATCCTCAGCCTGTGGCACCTACATCCCATATGGGTGCTGAGTTCTAGTCCCAGCTGCCCCTCTTCCAGTCCAGCTCTCTGCTGTGGCCCAGAAGGGCAGTGGAGGATGGCCCAAGTGCTTGGGCTCCTGCACCAGCTTGGGAGATCAGGAATAAGCACCTGGCTCCTGGCTTCGGATCAGCACAGTGCTGGCCATAGCGGCCATTTGGGGAGTGAACCAACAGAAGGAAGACCTTTCTCTCTGTCTCTCTCTGTCTACTACTCTACCTGTCAAATAAATACAAAAATAATAAAAAATTAAAATTAAAAAAAATACAGAGAGTAATGGGCTGGAACTATGGCACAGAGGGCTAAGACACCTGCAGTACCACTGTGCCATATCGAGCACTGATTTGAGTCCTGGCCACTCTGCTTCTGATCCAGCTCCCCAATAATGTGCCAGGGAAGGCAACAGAAGATGGCCCAAAATCTTGGGCCCTTGCCACCCACATGGAAGAGCTGGAGGAGTTTGGGGCTCTTGGCTTTGGCCTGGACCAGCTCCAGAAGTTACCTCTTTTGCTGTCTCTCTCTGTCTCTATCTCTCTCTGTCTCGCTCTTGCTCGCTCTCTTTCTCTCTCTCTCTCTCATTCTGCCGTTCAAACAAATGAATCTTAGTAAAAAGCACAGCGAGTGGCAGAAACTGGGATCCATGAAGCACTTGCTGCATTTCAAGGGGCAACAATTACTCAGATCTTTTGTTGTTCAGGGAAGGTCTCCTGGGTTAGCTGATTTCATGTAAAGTTTCCCACCTTTAAAATATTGTTATCAATTTTTAAAACTTACAAATATCATATAGTACTACTGTTTAGACCAGACAGTATACATCTTTGAGTTCTAGTTGACTCAAGGACTCCAAACTTGCATTCAGCTAATATTAGTAGTAGTAGTGTACACTACCATTATTGGGCTCTTACCCTGTTTAAGACACTGTATCCATTAGCTTTTGTGGCATAAAACAACAATTTTAAATTTATCTCAAAATTTGGGCTGGTGGTAGAGGCTGGGCTCAGCTGGGCAGTTCTGGACTGGGCTGGCTGTCTTGTAAGTCTTCAGTCTGCTGAATGGTTATACTCTGGTGGGTTGGGGGCAACTGAGCTGCATGTTTTCTGACTTCCAGCAGGATAGCCTGAACTTGCCTACATGGCAGCAACAGAGTTATAAAAGAGCAATGGGAGGTGTGCAAGTCCACTTGAGGCCTAGGTATAGAACACATCTGTCACATTCCAGTGTTCAAAGCCAGTAAGAAGACCAACCCAGTGTTAAGGGGTGAAGAGAGAGACTTTGCCTCTTGATATAACTACAAATTTACTTTGCAGTGGAGTGTGGATACAAAGTAATTGAAGTCATTTATATGTAAATTCTACAACAGACACTATTTAGTTGCTTTATATTGATAATGTCATTTAATCTTCATCACACTCTTGAGATGGGCAAGATATCTTTGAATAGAATATTATAGACTGGGAGTTTGAATAACATAAATTTTATTTCTTACAATTCTGGAAGCTAGAAGTTCATGACCAGGTTTGCATGTATGGTCCAGTTTTGATGAGGGCCCTCTTCTGGGTTGCAGACTGCTGATTTCTTCTTGTATCTGCACATGGTAGAAAAAGAGAGAGAAGGCTCCCTGATCTCTTATAAGGTCTCTAATACCATTCATGAAAGCTCCATCCTCACAAATGAATTGCCTTTAAAAGGCCTCACCTACAAATCACACCCCATTGGAAATTAGATTTTAGCATACAAATCTGGGTTGGACAAAAACATTAAGTCCATAGCACACTTCACCCATTTTAAAGGTAAGAAAGCTGAGACTCAAAATGTTGATTCTCAAGTACTCAAATTAAGTCTTCAACTGAGATGAAAATATATGAAAACAAATATGTGTGAGGAATCCTTATCCAATTCTGTGGATGCTTAGAACTCAACTGTACTTTCTGTTCTTTTGCCACTATCTCATACCCTACCTCATTCTCAAGGAGCAGAGTAGGTAGCAGTGGGTCTTGCTGTCCACCTAGAGTTTGAAACAGTAGTAAATGCTAGCCTGCCTGGATTCAGAAGAGTGTTAGTGCTGGATTCCTTTTTGCTGTACCTCAGAAATTTATCAGTCCCTCTCCTTCCTCCATGGTCCCCATGTCAGGCAAAACTTCCACCTGCTGTCTCTTGGACACTCTCTAGTTCTGGAATTCACCTATTAGCATACTTACTTCCAAAGCCCTCAACACAGTTCACTGGGCTGATTAAGCTCTAGTCCCCTGTCCCAAACCCTCACCATTCTCCTTTTCTCTGTAGCTAACTAGTAAATACACATTTTGTTCAAACACAGCCAAATAGAGCTCCCACAAAGCATTTGGAGAAAATCACCGACAAGCACTTCAGAAAGGAACCTCTATATGGTGCCTAGAGATTTAGGAATCCTGTAATTCTTCCGTTATAAACATTGTGAAAGCCCTATCCCATCCTTAGTCTATGTATTACAGAGGCTTAAAATTGCAAATGTCCTTAGGAGTTATAAGCATATTTGATGAATACCTAGGGAACCAGTTTCATGAATCCTGGGTTGTTGAATGCTAGCTCTGCATATATTGGAAAAGCATGATTGATTTGCAAACTGTTGGGGACAAATGCCTTGTTTTTCTTCTGGCTTGGTTTTGAATAGAGAGTAGGAGGTTGGGCGGGACAGAGGGGGAGTTGAGCAAGAACAGCATTGTTGTGCAGGGTTGTGGATGCCCCTGCACAAAGTCTGAAACAAAAACTAGAGACTCATTCGGCAAACAGCTTTTAGGATGAGTCATGGTGAGGGAAGTGGGGCTGGGTGTCCACTCTTTGTGATGCCTGGGATCATGGCAAATATTTAAATGCTCAGGAAATTAGAGTGGGTGGGAAATCAGAAGAGGTTGAGAAAAAGAAGAGTTATAAGCTTCACCAACTTTAAAGGAAGAAGAAAAGGAGACCAGTCATTCAATATTATGAATTTCAACTGGGTAGATTTTAGAAAGCCCTTAGAAACCCAGGGGTTTGGAAGCAGTAGGAAGCCTGGATTGGCCCCTCCACGTCAGTGGTTCTCAGACTTAGCTACATCTTAGAATCACTTGAATAAAAATCCCAAAGCCCTTTGTTGCTCTCCAGACCAATTACATCAGAATCTGAGGGAGTGAAGTCCAGGCATCTGTGTTTTCTAAAGCATCTCAAGTGATTCCAGTGTACAACCAGCGTACAGAACCACTGCTCTAAGCAGAACTGGACACATAGTTGCTATCTAAGAAGACCCATACCAGCTATAAAAACCACGAAGAGTGACATGTAGCAGAATCTTCATGAAAAAGAATACCACAAAATACAAGAGTTGCCCTTCTGAAAAATTGTTCAATTTGGTTTAATATTTTAAACCATTTTCAAATGGCTTATGTTCAATATACTGTACACATACAATACAAAAGCAAACATGTCTTAGGTTTTATAGACCTATTGTTTGAGCTTGTTTTCAATATTTAATCTATCAAGGCAAAAGAAAGTAAAGGAAACCAAAGTTCCCAGATAGCATCCTATTTTGCTATTAAGTCTTATCACAAAATATACAAGTTTTGATGGATTCTGTTTTAAAAATACATACAACATCCCCTCCCAATGCTTTCTTTCATGATTATGAAATTTAAATTAGAACTAAAATAAATTATCTCATGAGTTGTAACAAATAATACCATCATTCAGTAGGATTTTGTTGGATGATAATGTGTAATGACTAAGCAACAAAATCTTTAATGGCTTTCAAAAGGAGGCTACATATGGAAAGTATGGTTCATCTAATATCTCATTGATTTTATTTATTTTTAAAACTTTTTTAAAACTAGAACATTTGTGACTAATTGTTGAAATTCTCAAGATGAACTGGATGCTGTGACAGCTTCCATCTTGGGATTAGGTGTTGCTCCTACACGGAATCCATGTCTGAATCTGCAGTATATGATTTTTAGATGCCTCATTCAACCAGGCCCAGTGGTATTCTGTCTTTTAGCCTAGGCACCATAATTATACTTTCTCTTTCACTTAGTGGGGAAACTGTTTTTTCCACAGGTCAACTTCTGAAGGTGGTAGGCCTTAGAGCCACAGTGTAACACAATGTGTACATATAATTGCAACTTTTTCACACAATGATGTCCCTTCATTATCTTGCCTTCTACTTATTTATTTGAAAGCCAGAGAGACAGAGACTTCCCTTCCTCTGGTTTACTCCCTCAAATGCTTGCAACAGTTGGGTCTGAGCCAGGCTAATTACAGAAGCTGGGAATTCAATCTGAGTCTAACATGAGTGTGGCAGGAACCCAAGTACTTGAGCCATCATCTGCTGCCTCCCAGGGTGCACATTAGCAAGGAAGCTGAGCCAAAACTTGAACCCAGGCATTCCAATATGGGATGCAGGAGTCTGAACCAGCACCTCAACCAGGAGGCCAGATACCTGACCCCATGTAGCGTTAGCCCAAATGCAATCTAGTCTCCATAGAAACTAAGTCAAGCCTTTAGCTCAATTCAGTTATACATTCAGTTATATTTTTACTACTATTAATATTACACAATCTTAGCTGTGAAATCTTATTCATCTTTTGAAGAAATTGAAAACAAGTATTATAAGCACTTGCTGTTTTAGTAAAAAATGACGATGATGATCTATCGAGGCCACCTTTGTCCCAGGTTAAAAAAAATTACAATTGGATGGTTAATAAGAAACTTGAATATGATTCAAGTATTGGATCTGATAATAGAATACATGGCTTTGGAATAGCAGTGCTTATCTATATCTTTTATCTATATGTACTGCATTGATATAGCTATATCTGTCTATATTTAATATGTATTTTATACATATATATATAAACTTTATAAATTTTTCTCCTCTACCAGCTTGGAAGTAACACATTTTTATGTCCATTTGTTAACATTTTTACACACATCATCAACAAAAACTGAGTAATATTTCCTTGTGTATAATGAATGTTTTAATTCCATATAGATTCTCATTTATTACAGATTCTATCTAATTTTATTCCCCAAAGTAGACATTAATTAGTTTTTATCACTAATTTTCTCCTATTTATTATCAATATTATCCATGTAGATGGCTTAAAAGTTCAATAAATTTATAAGGCTTCTTGGGAAAAATGGCTGTGTTCTGCCTCAGCTTCTCTACCATTATCTGAACCCCAAAGAGAACCACTTCTAATGCTATTAGTTCTTTAGGTTTTACTGCCATATTACTAAATAACATACTTATATTTCTGCTTCTTGGGTTTTTGGCTTTAGAAATTATTTATTGTCTTTCTAGCATAGGAGACAGAATGTTAAATCAACAATCTACATTATGGCACTATGGCTATATAAATTGTAGTCCAGTTGAGCCAGATAGTGTGCCATGGACTTGTTTCCTTTCCTATGGAAATTTTTGCTTTCTCTGACCTTAATAACTGTTGCTTTTTTTTACTTTGCTTTTTTACTTAGTTTTCTATATACTTACACAAATTCAACCCCAACCTTCTCCCTTATTATATAAATCTCTTCTCAATGAACTTGAATTCATTCTAGAATGTTTGGCTGAGCCTTTTACTTGAGGAATCTCATGTCACTTTCTTATTGTCTTCTCTCAGGCTGGTCAGATTACCCCAAGTAGAAACTTCCACTGGAGAGTATAAGTCTTGTCACCATTCTGAGTACTGGGTGAGAGAAGAAAATTGAAAGTCTTAATATTTCATGTGTAAACATGGACTTAATCTTCCTTTTTCATAAGTTGTTTTCAGTCTAGAACCCCCCCCCCCCCCACTCAATAAAGACTACCTAAGTCTGGCCCACATTTGAAAAGGCAGTTGCCTGGCTGGGTAATAAGAGGTGGGAGAGATGTGAAGATTTAATTGCTTCTTAAAAAGATTTTCAACAAATTTTATTTTGAAAACTACATGTCCCTACACTTCAGAAGTTAACTCACACCTCCAATTCTGTATTCTGCAATAAAAATCAGATTACTCTAGGTTTAAACTTCACCTACTTTCCTTTTTCCATATTGCGCGCTCTCTCTCTTTCTCTCTCTCTCTGTGTGTGTGTGTGTTGTGCTTATGAATTAACACCTTTAAAAAAACTCATTGATATTTGTTTTAGTATGGTTTCAGAAGGCCATGGAAGCAAATGAGTATATTCAGCTTTGGCAAATAAGATGTTTTCAATATATCTTCCAATTCCTTTACTTACCATTCTCTTTTGTGTTGAGTCCTTTCTTTGGGATGATTACTCTTCATAAAACATACCCTTTAGAAATTCTTTTAGTGAAAGCTTTTTGTTGATAAACCCTCAGTTCTTTAAGTCTGAAATTTATTTATTTTACATTTTTCCTGAATAATAATGTGTTATATGTTACAATTCCAGATGGGCAGTTATTTCCCCTAGCATACAGAAAATATTAATCCATCATTACTGTTGAGATATATGTTACATCTTACTCTATTCTCCATGTACCTTTAATCTCTTTTATATTTGCCAGATATGCATCTTTGTGCAGAAATCTCGATAATCTTTCCATATGCCTGTCTTCAGTTGAATTTGTGCTGCTGTTTAACGTATCCATTGAGTTTCCTTTGCTTCAGTAACTACATTTTTCATTCCTTTAAGTAATATTAATCTGTCTGGGAATATTTGTTACTAAGCCATGTTATGACTTCTCACTTTAAGCATATTTGTTTTGTGTTATATAGCCAAAACGATTAATTCTGTCACCTGAATTTTTAGAAATTCTAATTCTACTGAGTTTTGCTCATAGTACTTTTTCTCTATGTGTTCTCTAACCTTGAATTGAGAGTTTTTATTTGATTGGCCTTTACCTGAGGGAATCCTTGAGGACTAGAGCATGACCCTATTGAAAGGGGTTGAATTTTCTTATGCCAGGCAAACTCAGAAGCACTTTAATTTCTTATATTGGCTTGGGGCTTATACAAATATGTAACTTGTGGCCATTTGAAGCCCACATCTTCAGGAAAGAAGTCTATGGTCTCGGATTCTCAGGGAAGAGGGATTTGTTGTTGTTAATTTGCTTTTGTATCCAGAGCCCAGGTATTTGTCACTAAAAGTTCATTTGTCATATTCTTTAGCTAGTAGATTCTTTTGTCAATTGGTATTTTTCGAAGAATTATTGAGGAAGGTCAGTTCAGACCACAAACCTGGCTGCTTAAGCCACCAGAGCTTCAGCATCACCATCCATTTTTCCACACTAGTTTCTGGATGTTACAATATTTTTATCCTCTCAGACATTCCTTACTTTCTTGTATGCTCAGCTATGCATTTGATATGTTTTTGCAGCATATGAAAATGTATTTGAGATGGGTTTGGTTGGTTTTTTTTTTTCAAGATTATTGCTCTGCTGCATTGCTAGAAATAGAAACCATGGGATTGCTTGCTTAAAACGGGGGAAGACAAGAGACCCAGTAACATAGCTGAAAAAATGTTGAAGCTAGTGAACTGGCTTAAGAAGAAATAAAATGATACCTACTAAGAAAACATCAGACAAATCCACATTGAAAGACAGTGTACAAGATATTTCTCCTATGCTCTTAAAAAACATTTAGGACACAAAGTAAGGTTGAAGAACCATCAAATTGGAATAATTAAGAGATCTAATGGCTAAATGGAAGGTGTGGTCCTAGATTGGGATCCTAAACTGGAAAAACAGCTATAAAGGACATGATGGAAACAATCATGATGAAATTTGTACATGAGCTGTGTATTAGATAATATTACCATATTAATGTTCAGTGTCCTGATTTTGATAACTATAGTACAGTTACTTATGAAAAGATACTTGTTTTTATAAGATACATATGGAAGTATTTAGGGGTAAAGGGACACAATATCTCCAAATTACCATTAAATGGATCAAAAATAATAATATGCACATACATACATATACATAGACAGAGATTGATACAAAGAGAATGATAAAGCAAATGAAGCAGAATATAAACAACTGGTAAATCTAGACAAAGGGCATATGAAATGCCTTGTACTATTTTTCCAACTTCTTTGTAAGCTCGAAATTGTATCAAGATAAGTAAGAAAATGAGGAAAAGCTAAAGAACCACTTTGGAAGATGTCTACTTTTACAAAAGAGAGAAGGAATAGGAACAGGTGAAGGAGGCACGAAAGAACTGGTTATTGATGTAGGAGCATAATTAAGTGAGCATAGTTGACCAGTCATGACATCTTCCTTTATTCAGGACAATGTCCACTACCTGTGTACCCAAACAGATACATCAGAAAATATTTCAGGTCAAAGGGAGTCTCATGTCCCTGCAAACAAATGATATAGTCACTTTGTGAATTACCTAAACTAAGTAGAGTTATGTTTCATATGATTTACTTAATAAATATAATACTGTTTTTTTTTTTTAAAAAAACCTCTGCTTTTCCATATTAAATTGGTATCTGTGGAGGAGCTGTAGTATGACAGCAACTGACAGTAATCCCTTCAAAAAGTACTGAATAGAACTATGCCTTTAACCCAGAATAATATACAATTAGAGATTTTTAAAAAGATTTTACTTATTTATTTGAGAAGCAGAATTACAGCGAGAGAGAGGGAAAGACAGAAAGAAAGTCTTCCATTCTCTGGTTCACTCCCCAAATGGCCACAATGGCTGGAAATGGGCTAATCTGAAGCCAGGAGCCAGGCGCTTCTTCCGGATCTCCCATGTTGGTGCAGGGGCCTAAGCACTTAGGCCATCTCACACTGCTTCCCCAGGCCATAGCAGAGAGCTGGATCCGAAGGGGAAAAGTCAGTACTCAAACTGACGGCCATATGGGATGCTGGTGCTGCAGGTCGTGGCTTAGCCTACTACTCCACAGCATCAGACCTAATTAGAGATTTTATAATTACTTTATATTAATGAGAATGGTCCTTTACTTTATAGGGTTTGAAGTTTTCAAATTTTAGGCATTGTCTCCAAATCAAACTTTGGGTTGTTATGCTAAAATTATGAAATGCATAATGTAATTTGATAATATTGTGTACCAGCTGTTTTATATTACTCTTTAGCAACTACTTTAGTATCCTTGTTGATAAGGCAATGATTTTGCTGAACAATTGGGGAAGAAATTATCATACTTCTTTCTTTAGTAGTTAAGATGTTTAAAAATCCAGCACTCACTGCTGTTTTAGAAATGGTGAGAGAAATTGGAGGGTGGAGGATGGGGGGAAATCTGATAGAATTCTACCTTAGAAGGCAAACTGCCCACTAAGATTTTCTACCCTCATTAATAACTTTATTTAAAAATTTAAAGATATAATTAATTAGGCCATATAAGTGCCATAAATCAATTACATATCTGTAAAATGATTTGCTGTATTTAAAGTTAGTTAACCTTGTAGCACAGGTGTTGGCAAGCCTTTTTTTATAGAAAGCTTTTATTTAGTAAATATAAATTTCGTAAGTACAACTTCTGGATTATAGCAGTTCTTCCCCCCATACCTACCCTCCTACCCCAAAACCATACTCCCTCTCCCATCCCATTCTTCATTAAGATTCATTTTTAATTATCTTTATATACAGCATATCAACTCTATACTAAGTAAAGATTTCAACAGTGTGCATCCACACAGACACACAAAGTATAAAGTGCTGAGCTTTTTGTAAAGGAACACATAGTACATTTTTTCAGCTTTGCAGGCCATGAAGTCTTACTGCAACCAATGAACTCTTCTGTTGCATCATGAAACCTGTCATAGATAATATTGAAATGAATAGGCATGACCATGTATCAATAAACTTTGTTCACAAGAACTGGTCGTTGGGTGCACTTTATCATTACCTGAATTAACATATAGATATATTTCATGTTGGAATTATTCAGCCTTATTTTAAGGAGAACTCCATACCTGAAAAGGAAAAATTTTGAAAAAACAAAACAATTTGGAAAAATCACCTTTGTTATTTATGTCCCACTACTGTTTTGTTTCAATGAACAAAAATGTGGAAGGGCCAAGTGTTGAAATGCAAACAATGAAAAATCGCTCAATGAGATTATAAAACTATCTGAGATAATTGAGAAAAATGAACCAAAATAAAATGCAAAAAAAGAAAAATTAGAGATCTAGTTTCTATTAAAAAGCAATAAATGATGATCTCATTTTGCTATATCTTCTAAACACTGCCAGTTGCCATGCCCTTCAATCACCTATCATAGTTGGTGGAGAGAGTCTAAATAGGTCACTCTTTGGTCTCCAAATCATACTTCGATTGAAGAGGTTTATTACTGAATACAGGAATCAATGAGTGAATTTATATTTTTCGTAGTACATCTTCAAATTCAAAAGTTCTTCGTCACAAAGTGTGAGTTTGGCACTTAGCATTATTAGCTTTCCTTAGATAAAAATGTTTTCACCCAAATTACCCATAAGCTTCTTCACTTGAGTAGTATCTTTAATTAGCACGACAGGCAAATCCTATCTGTTTTGTAAAGGAGGACCATTGTGTTATCATGGTCCCACATTATAATCTCATTGAGCAGCATTTTTCAATGAGTATTAGACATGTTTCAGTTACCTCAGCAACAATTTGCAGTTCAAGTTAATAAAATCAAAAATAAATTCTTTCAGAGCTTAAAAGTATTTATTATCCATAAGAAATGTGTTGACTTACTCATAAGGCCATTTTCCAGTATCCATCAAAATATGCTTTTATCACTTACCAAATTCTTTTCTTGTACATTACCTCAATAGATTCTATTAATGTTGTTAAATATGTCACCTTAAAAGGTTCTTATTTTTTTGAACAAGGGTGTAAAAAATGCACACTTACATTCCTACATACATCATATTTAGGAAGCTAAAGAAGCTCTGTTTGGGCAGAAACGATGCCTTATTCATTATTATGTCCCCAGTACAAGTACTTTTATGTAATCAGCACATTATAAATATTTATTGAATGAGTAAATGAGTGAATGAGAAAATAAGACAATTATGAAAGTCTCTACTATAGAAATTCTGAGATATTTAATGTTTTTGCTTAAGGGAAAATGGCTGACAAATGGAAGTAGGACTGGAATGCAGATAAGATGCAATAATGTATATAAATTGTTTAGTACAATGCCTAAGACATACTTAGGTGTTCAGTAAATGTACTTTTATGATATTTTACATGCATATTCAAACATTTACTTCCCACTATAGCATACAATAATAATGGTGCATTTGATAGTAATAGAAAATAATTCAATATTTTGAGTAAATTAAGTTTTATTTATTAAATAGCATCTACTGTAAATACATACCAAGAGTCCCAATAAGTTTCTTTCCTTAGTTTTTTACATTATCAATGATTTGATTTAAAATCTAAAAAAAATTAAATTGAATTTTACGCCAATTTTCCTGTGTCAAAGAGGAAAACTTCCATTTAGTGTATTGTTCCCTTTAGAAAATCCTGAGCCATTTGCTCTGTAAATTACCATGAATTGCAAACAAAAGTCCAGAAATAGGCCTGTGCAAACTCACACCAGTCAGGCAGCTCTCTAAATAGCCTTGCTCAAGTCCTATTTTAAATACCTTCATTATTAACAATGTCATGTCATCCTTAGATCTGATTACTGTGCAGTGAGCCTTCTCTTGAAATAATATTTCAACAATTTCATGTAGGCATTGCAGACTTTAGAGAAATTATTTAACTGCATTGCTGCCAAACCAAGCCATCTATTAATATAAAAGAATCATTTACTTTTATATGCCAGCCATTTAGAAAGTGTCACATTTTAGTAAGGATGGAGATTTGTTAGTGTTTCAGTTAAGGCTCATATTTATTTTTTCAAACTCACATGAATTTTTCTTTTTTAATCTTCCTAAAAGACTTTTAAAGGTTGTCTTTAGAGAGACTGTTTGTGTTTTACTACCAGATTATTATTTTACTGAAAAACACGAAAAGAGTGATTTCTTGGTCCATGAAATGGGTTTTTCTGACATTCCTCTTGTTCTAATGACATTCTCCAGCATCTTTCTTTTTACCCTTAGTGACGTATAATTTGTATGCAAAACCTGCATATTACTAGTGTAGACAACTTTATGTCTTTGGACACACATACACACTCATGTCGCTATCACCACAATCCAGCACCTTACTTTTGCCATAGATATTTTAACTGTGTTTTGAAAAGGCAACTGTGGGGCCATTTGTCATAGTGTGTAAAACTGCCACTTGTCATCCCATATACACACTGGTACACTGGCATCCCTCATGGACACCAGTTTGTATCCCCACTGCTCCACTTCTGGTCCAGCTTCCTGCTAATATTAGTGTTTGGGCACCTTCCACTCATGTGGGAGGCCTTGTTGAAGCTCCTGGCTCCTTGCTTTGGCCTGGCCCAGTCCTGGCAATTGTGGCCATTTGCAGGATGAGCTAATGAATATAAGACCTGTCTCTTTTTGCATTCCCCTCCCCCCGTCTGTAACTCTGACTTTCAAATGAATAAATAAGTCTTTTTTAAAATTAATTAATTAATTTTTTTTGACAGGCAGAGTGGACAGTGAGAGAGAGAGACAGAGAGAAAGGTCTTCCTTTGCCGTTGGTTCACCCTCCAATGGCCGCCGCGACTGGCGCGCTGCGGCCAGCGCACCGCACTGATCCAATGGCAGGAGCCAGGTACTTATCCTGGTCTCCCATGCGGGTGCAGGGCCCAAGCACTTGGGCCATCCTCCACTGCACTCCCTGGCCACAGCAGAGAGCTGGCCTGGAAGAGGGGCAACCGGGACAGAATCCGGAGCCCCGACCGGGACTAGAACCCGGTGTGCCAGTGCCGCAAGGCGGAAGATTAGCCTAGTGAGCTGCGGCGCCGGCCAGAATAAATAAGTCTTTAAAAAAAAAGGCCAATCTAATTTGCCTGCCTTTAAACATGATACTGATATTTTAGAGAGTAATTTGAGAACGATGCTTAAGGTGAGAAAAGGCAGAAGAATAAGTTAATATCAAATCAAATGGATTTTCCCAAGAACATTCAGCCAGGTTTGAATTAAAAATTTTCCTCTACAATGATCCAAGAAAAAAATCACTAGTATTTAAGAGCCAATGGAGGTCATTAAGAGGTCAAAAAAATCCAAAATGTATGCATCTAAATAATCAAAGAATGGATTGCTCTAAAGAAAAATAATCCTTCCTGAGTAAAATATGAGTATGTAATATAACCTGTAACATGGACAAAGTGGGCAGCTAAAAGCTAGGGAATCATGAGTAGCTATAGAAACTTACTTTTTCCTCGGCTGATTTACAGAAAGATGTGCTGAGCTATATGCCCAAGTAATTGAAGATGAACTGCAGAGTAATTTTAATTTTGAGAGGACTTTGAAAAGTAAGCTTATTGTTCTAAATATTTTTGGCATCTGGGATTATCCCTTTTTTGATTACCCAAATAGATCTCTTTCTGGAATCTTTTCTCTGCCAACTCCTTCTGATAACTCCTTCAGAATCAATAATACTAGTTGTTACTTGTCAACTGTCTCTTGAGTGTACAACTACAACTTGATTGCCAATCATGTCTAGACACTTTGATTAAATTTCCTCAAACTTTTTGCCAAGTTTCCCAGCTAAAACCTGGCACAGTTTCTTTATCTAAACCCTTAAACATGCAAACACAAGGCTGACTCCAAATTCTATTGAAGACATTAGTATTTCCTAAAGGAGTTAGAATACAGGAAGAAAAACCTTATAACTGGTAGTCTTGTAATTCATTGTCACATTATAGTCTTTTTCTCCTCCTCTCCTCTCCTCTCCTCCCCTCCCCTCTCCTCTTTCTCCCCTCCCCTCCCCTCCCCTCTCCTCTTTCTCCCCTCCCCTTCCCTCCTGGTGGGAATATGAGACAAAAGAAATGATACGTTTTCAATTTCACTTTTGAAATATCCACTTGGGCATTGAGTCATCAAATTCCTTGTTCCTTAAGAAGAATGCCAGCTTAAAGATTGGAGTGTGTTACTCTGAACACTCTTTTATTCAGTACTGTCTATTCCATGTGTTTTCCTACAACTACATTCCTATGAATCCTACTCATATATATTTTTCCACTTCATATTTCTTTTATTGCTTACAAAATTACTCTTCTTGGAAATATTTCAGATATCTCAAATTAAGCGTTTTTCATTCCTTAAAACTATATTTACCGTAGATCTTTGTATTTCAATATGCCTCTCAATTCAGTTACTGAAGTCTATTGGTTTCATCACTATCTTTTACCACATCCTATCCTACCCACCTCGATACATAACCACTCAATGATCAAAGCCTGGCCATCATGTTTTATTATTGTTTCTGACATCTGTGCATTTTTCTTTGTTGCAACATGGTTCTCAGTACTCGACTTTAACTGCACATGGGGAATGACTGGAGAGCATTTTTTAAAAGCTATTCACTTACTTATTTGAAAGGCAGAGAGAGAGAGAGAGAGAGAGAGAGAGAGAGACTTCCATCCACTGGTTTTCTCCCCAAATAGTTGCACCAGTTGGGCTGGTGCTGGTGCTGGTGTTGATGCAAGGTAGGCCAAAGCCAGGAGCCTGGAACTCCATTCAGGTGTTCTACATGGGTGTCAGGAGTCCAGGTACTTGGAGAATCTTTCACTGCTTTCCCAGGAGCATTAGCTGGGAGTGGGGTTGGAAATGTAGCAGCAAGGACTCAAACTGGTGTCCATATGGGGTGCTGCTGTTACAGATGGCGACTTAACCAGCTACGCCACAAGGTAGGCCTGAATAGAGAGCATTGAAAGTTACTAATGTGGGATGTTTGCTATTGACCAAGATAGAATAACTTGAACTAAATTTACTATCCTGCCTGAAAGATAAACAACAGATCCAACTAACTAAATGAACCTGTGTATGATCAACATGAAGACTAAAAAAACATCAAGGCACAAATCATTTTAAATAATTGATAAAAATCTTAAGGGGCCAGCGCTGTGGAGCAGTGGTTTAAAGCCACAGCTTGCAATGCTGGCATCCAGTGTGGGTCCATTTCGAGTCTAGGCTGCTCCACTTCCAATCCATCTCCTTGCTATTGAGCCTGAGAAAGCAGTGGAAGATGGCCCAACTCCCTGGGTCCCTGTACCCATGTGGGAAACCCAGAAGAAGCTCCTGGCTCCTTGCTTCAGCCTGGCATAGCCCTGGCCATTGTGGCCATTTGAGGAGTGAACCAGCGGATGGAAGATTCTTTCTCTCTCTCTCTCTCTCTCTCTCTCTCTCTCTCTCTCTCCTTCTCTCTCTGTGTAACTCTACCTTTCAAATAAATCAATAAATATTTTTTTTTGACAGGCAGAGTGGACAGCGAGAGAGAGAGACAGAGAGAAAGGTCTTCCTTTTGCCGTTGGTTCACCCTCCAATGGCCGCTGCGGCCAGCGCACCGCGCTGATCCGCCAATGGCAGGAGCCAGGTACTTACCCTGGTCTCCCATGGGGTGCAGGGCCCAAGTACTTGGGCCATCCTCCACTGTACTCCCTGGCCACAGCAAAGAGCTTGCCTGGAAGAGGGGCAACTGGGACAGAATCCGGCGCCCTGACCGGAACTAGAACCCGGTGTGCCGGCGCCGCAAGGCAGAGGATTAGCCTAGTGAGCCGCGGTGCCGGCCAAATCAATAAATATTTTAAAAAATCTTAAAAGCCACTGAAGGAAAGAAAATACAATACATAGACAGTAATAGAGATAAGTATTGTAGCAGACTTATTAGAAATAATACAAACCAAAAAATAATGGAACAATCTATCTTGAATGGTGAAAGAAAAAAATATCCTGTCAACCTAGAATTTTATATCCATTGAAAATATCACTTGAAAGTGAAGGTGAGATAAATATTTTTTCAGATATACAAAACCTGAAATCATTCATCAAATAGAATTGGACGATGAGAGATGTCAAAGGAAGTAATTCAAGCAGAAGGAAAATATCAAATGAAAATCAGGATCTATATAAAGGGATAAAAAGCACTGAAAACAGTACCAGTATGGGAAAATACAGCTTTTTTCATTATTTTACTCTATTTCAAAGATAAATAATGATTTAAAGCAAAAATTATAACAATGCATTTGGAGTTTAAAACAGGTGAGTGGAGCGGAAGGATGAATGACTCAAACTTGAAAATTAAACAATAGAAATTACCTGATCAGAATGGCAAGGAGATAAAGTGAACAAAATGAACAAATCCTCAGGGACTCATAGAGAAGATCTAACATTCAAGTTGTCACAGTCTCAGAAGCAGAGGAGAAAGAGGGCAAAGGCTAATAAAGTATCCAAAGACATAATGGCTACAATTTTCACAAGCTTGATAGAAGAAAAAAGATTCAAAAAACTGAGAGATTTTTCTCACATAGGAAAATGTTAAGGAAATCCACACCAAGACACACCATGACCAAACACCTGAAAAGTAAAGACAAAGAAAAATCTTGAGGGCAACTAGATGAACACATTACCTATAGAGTCACACAATTAAATGGCAGCACATTTCTTATCAGAAACCATAGAGGACAAAAAGAAGTGGCACTTCATATTCCATGTGCTGAAAGAAAAGAATTGTCAACCTGAAATCTCTTAACAAATACACTGAACAAACATTCACTAAACCAATCTTCAGGAATAGAGGTGAAAGTGATGGCCAAGATAAAAACAACTAGGAGAATTTGTCATCAGTAGAATAACCCTAAAAGAATGGCTAAAGAATAATTTGTTTAAAAGAAAATGATAAAAGAGGGAACCTTGAACTTAAGTGAAAAAAAATGTAAAAATATAGGTGAATATAATAGTTTTCTTTTCCTTTTGGGTTTTCTAGATTATGTTTGATGATTGAAGTAAACATTGTAATACAGTCTGGTGTGAGTATTAAAGTAAGTGGAAAAAGCATGGAAGACAATGATATAAATAGAAGAGGTAAAGGAATGTTAATGGTAGGGGAGTGTCTCTATACTTCACTCAAATTCATAAACTGTTGACACCACTTCTGCTGAAGCTACTATAACATTCTGCTGAAGCTACTATAACAAAACACCACCAAATACCTGGTTTAAACAACAGAAGCATTTCCTCTCTGTTTTGTGTGCTAGAAGTCTGTGCCACCATGGCCAGTCTCCGGGGAAGCCCCTCTTCCTGTCTTGAGGATGGCTGCCTTCTCTCCATGTTACCACATGACCTCTTCTTTGTGTGGGAAAGGGGTGGGGGAGCAGAAGGAGGAAATAAAGAGTACTCTGGTACCTCTTCTTTACAAGACACTAATTCTGTTGGATCAGGGTCTCACTTTTATGACCTCAGTTAATCTTCATTACTTCATTATAGGCCATATATCTTAGTAAAGTTATGTTAGGGCTTCAGCACATGAATTTTATGAGCATTAAATTCATAACACTAGTACATTATTATATATTATATATACACACATACATATATATGTACTTCAAAAAGTTCATGGAAAATGTGAATCAACTTTTAATTCTTTTTTCCGTGAACTCTTTGGGGGTAAGCTAATGGTGAGTGTGTGTGTGTGTATGGGTATATGTGTGTGTGTGTATTTATGTGCATATAGACAGAGACAAAGAAATAAAAGATATCTAAAACAGCTACTACTTAATACTACAACTTAATACTTTATCCCTTTTAGTATTTTTTTGTTCTACTTAATACTATTGGTTGAACTCTGTAATTAACACACAATTATTCTTAGGTGTTTAAATTCAACTAAACCAAGGTTGCATCATGAAAAATTGATTACAATCAATTTATAATATATTTTGTAATCAGAACATTTGATTGTTCCAGTCTTGTTCTTTGATTATTCAAGTTTCTTGGTTCTATATGAATTTTAGGGTTATTTTCTGTTTCGTTAAAAATATTTGAATTTGGAAGGAATTCCATTGAATCTGTATTTTAACAATACCAAATTTTCTAACCCAAGAACATAGGTTATCTTTTTAATTATTTTGTCTTAATTTCATTCTTCAATGTTTTGTAGTCTTCAATGTATAAATGTTTTGTTTTCTTATTGTCTTTGTAAGTATTTTGTTGTTTTAAATTTAATCAAAATGCAAAAAAATAAAAGTTACTAAAAACTTTCAAAAAGAGATATACTCAAAAGCCCTATAAATGAAATGAAATTCTAAAGAATGTTCAAGTAATCCAGAGGAAGGCAGCAAAAGAAAAGAGGAAGAAAATTTAAAAAATAAATAAATAAATAAATAAAAATGGTAGATGTGTCCTAGCATGTGAAAAATTATATTAATTACAAATTAGCTAGAGACAAAAGTTGAAAAACAACTTTTTGGGGGTAGTTATTTGTCCTAGAAGTTAAAATGTCCACATCCCATATCAGAGCGTCTAAGTTCAATTCCTGGCTCTTGGTCCTGATTCAAGTTTCCTGGTAATATACCTCCTAGGAAACCTCAGATGATGGCTCAAGTACTGAGTTCCTGACACCCAGGTCAGAGACCTGTACTGAGTTCCAGGCTCTGGCTTCAGCCTCACTCAGCACTGGCTGTTGTGGATTTTTGTGGCGTAAACCAGCAGATGGAAGATATTTCCTCTCTCTCTCTCTCTCTCTCCTCCCTCCCTCCCTCCTCCCATTTATTTTATCTTATTTTATTTTGTATTTTATATCAGGATAGTTTGAAATTTATAAAAAATGATCAATTCTTATTTATCCATGTCTCCATCAAAATGTCATTTCTTCTGGAACTTCTTTGATCAGTGCAGTTTCATCAAATGCTACTCAGTACATAGGACAGTGTGTCACATACAGTAGATACTCAACAAAAATGTGATATCATCAACTTTTCCTTTGGCAAAAATCTAATGGCACATGGCACATGCTTATTCATTCATTCAGGAGATTTTCATTGAGTACCCACTGTGTGCTAAGCTCTGTTCTGGGCAATGAATATATTTTGATCAACAAGTGTAACAGGATACTGCTCCCAGGAAGCTTATATTACAAAGAAGAGAAACATTCAATGAGTTCATAAAGGGAGGAAAGAAGGAATTTATAAGAAGGAGGGGGATAGAAGCCATTTGCTTCTTACTCCATTCGCTAAAGGTCTCTATGCCTTTTCTGTGAGGAATTCGATTCTATCTGATATCAATTCTTCCATTTCTCCATATCCAAATAAAGCTTTTCCAGGGTCAGCCTCATATAGTGAATGACCACTTAGGTAGTTCAACTTTAAAATACCCCAGAAAGTTTTTCTTAATGATATTTTGAAATACTTGTTCTCCCATATGTTACTTGGTACTAAAATATCTTTCAAATGTGAAAAATATCTTTCATTCCACACTTAGAAATGAGACTTCAAACACAATATTTTGGTGCCATAATTATGGGTGAATGAAGAAGAACTAGGAAGGCTGTTGAACCAGGTGGTTCACTTCAAGGTTCCCACATGCCAAACAATGAATTAAGATAAATTTCACAAGGCACACAGCAGAAGGTAGAAGAATAATCATCATCATCACTTCTTGGCCTTTTGGCTGAGATCAACTGTAAAAAAAAAGCATCAGTGGGAAAAGAAAATTCTCAGGCTGGGGTCAGCTCTCAGAGGTGATCATCATCCCCTAATTTTTTCCAGTATCCATTGGAACATATTTTTCTGGGCCTGGTTTGAGTTTGATTCCAATGAAGAGAATGAAGTTTTACTCTTGAGTTGCTCTTGCTGTGGAGCAACTGTGAGATATGTAATTAAGTGATGTAAAGAGGCTGTTTGGAGACAGAAATCTGCATTTAGGATGCTAGTCACCCCAATACTGGGACTGCAGAGCACGTGAGATGTTGAGTTCTCCATGTGTGACTAAGGTGGAGGTAGAAGTCAGACAAAAATCCCACCAATGCCATCGGAATCTTAGCTGGGCACTGTCCTGCTGGGAAATGATGGCTTCTCCCAGATTCCAGCTAGCTTATTTTCCAAGGAATCTGGTGTGGTGGTCACCTGTGTCATGGTCAAGTGATCCTGTTTCTTGCATTATGATTACTTTTCTTCCCCCTCTCTCCCACTCTCCTTCTCCTTTCCTTGGCAGGGGATGGGAAGAGAGAGGGTTGAGGTGAAAGTGGGCAATTAGAATTAGATTTTTTTTAACTTTCATTTAATGAATATAAATTTCCAAAGTACGACTTATGGATTACAATGGCTTCCCCCCCATACCGTCCCTCCCACCCACAACCCTCCCCTTTCCCACTCCCTCTCCCCTTCCATTCACATCAAGATTCATTTTCGATTATCTTACTATACAGAAGATCAGCTTAGTATACATTAAGTAAGGATTTCAACAGTTTGCTCCCACACAGAAACATAAAGTGAAAAATAATAGATGATTTTTTTTAAATGATGATGAAATCAGATCAGACCTATTGTCATGTTTAATCCCAGTGAGAGTCAAGTTGGGAATTGATAATTTCTTCTTTTTTTTTTTTTTACAGAAGATCAGTTTAGTATACATTAAGTAAAGATTTCAACAGTTTGCACCCCCATAGAAACACAAAGTGAAACATATTGTTTGAGTACTCGTTATAGCATTAAATCTCAATGCACAGCACATTAAGGACAGAGATCCTACATGAGGAGTAAGTGCACAGTGACTCCTGTTGTTGACTTTACAAATTGACACTCCTGTCTATGGCATCAGTAATCTCCCTATGCACCAGTCATGAGTTTCCAAGACTATGGAAGCCCCTTGAGTTCTCCGACTCTTATCTTGTTCAGACAAGGTCATAGTCAAAGTGGAGGTTCTCTCCTCCCTTCAGAGAAAGGTACCTCCTTCTTTGAAGACCTGTTCTTTCCACTGGGATCTCACTCACAGAGATCTTTTGCCAGAGTGTCTTGGCTTTCCATGCCTGAAATACTCTCATGGGCTTTTCAGCCAGATCCGAATGCCTTTAGGGCTGATTCTGAGGCCAGAGTGCTATTTAGGACATCTGCCATTCTATGAGTCTGCTGAGTATCTCACTTCCCATGTTGGATCACTCTCCCCTTTATTTATTCTATCGGTTAGTGTTAGCAGGTACTAGACTTGTTTATGTGCTCCCTTTGACTCTTAGTCCTTTCATTATGATCAATTGTGAACTGAAATTGATCACTTGGAATAGTGAGATGGCATTGGTACATGCCACCTTGATGGGATTGAATTGGAATCCCCTGGTATGTTTCTAACTCTACCATTTGGGGCAAGTCAGCTTGAGCATGTCCCAAATTATACATCTCTTCCCTGTCTTATTCCCACTCTTATGTTTAACAGGGATCACATTTCAGTTAATTTTCAACACTTAAGAATAACTGTGTATTAATTACAGAATTAAACCAGTCATATTAAGTAAAACAGACAAAAAAGCTACTAAGAGGGATAATGTATTAAGTTGTTCATTAACAGTCAGGGCTATGCTGATCAACTCACCGTTTTCCATAGTGTCCATTTCACTTCAACAACAACGTTTCTTTTCATTATTTTAATCTATATTAATACATTTTTCAATCCAACAATATCTCATGACCATTGCTAGGTTATATTTGAGAATCCTAGCACATTGGAAACCATGACTTTGGAAATTTACCTTGAAGTATTTCTATTTTACAGTCACATAAACTAATTCTCAAATTCCCCACTGAAACCTAAATCAATATAGACATTATACATCTATTAGTTACTAGAAAATGGCTGAAGGTTTTTAATTAAAAACTTTGATCAAACAAGGAAAGACAATACTAATTAATTATAAAATACTATAGCGAATAAGCATTGTCTCAGAAACATCAAAAGTTGAATATATGTGAGATACATCTCAATTTCAAAGAAAGAAAAAATTCTGAAGTAATTGAGTGCAGCTTCTTATTCCGTGTGCTTAGCATTCTATATTTTAGCTCATTAAATTCTCTTGTTTTACAGATAAGAAACTTTCACATGACTATTATCTTCAGCTTCCAATTGTCCTATAGGTGAGTTTCGGCATTTTTATTTACCAGTAACCTTTCTTGGTTTAACCAATGCTGGTTTTCCTTTCAGAGATGACTTCTTTAAGCCACTTGAGGAGATCCTTTGACTAGCCTATGGTACTTCATAAGGATTTTAAACATTATTTACAGGGTGATTGAAAAAGGTGTCTTGGTGACCAGCTGCTTTGAGCATGAACACATGTCTGTGATCATCTGCTGTTCAGAAAGCTTCACCATTCTTGGAGTGCTTGGGTTCATATTTCCTGCTTATAAATGTATTTGTTCAAGGAAGAGCTACTGGAAATGAGACTTGATCTGTCTCTTTACTATAATAGTCAGCTTTAGCGATAAAATAACTTTCATTTTCTTAACCCTGAAGATTTTTTGTCTATGCAAAAAGAGTGAATACTATCTCAATTATCTCTGCGTGTTTTATTCTTTGCAGTCTTAAAGGACAATAATTAATGATTCAAGGACAAAAATCTCATCACTCTTCCTGATAAATGGTGCTCAAATCTGGAAATGCAGATTTAACAATGCAGTTCTGAAAGACAGCTTCATTTAGACAGAAAATACCAATCAATATGGAATCAGGCCACAGAGACCTAGATGCATTCTAAACTAAAAGCATACACATATTAGCCTCTCTGATAAGACGGATTGCAGATCTGTCTTTACTAATGCCAAGTAATGTTCCTTATTTTCATTCAAAGAAATATAATCAAAGTGTTTCCCTCTTTAGGGCCTGCGCCAGGCACATGCTATGCAGGTACAGTCAAAACTGGATGTCACTGCAGCTAAACAAATTTCCTGCCTGTTAGTCATGGGTTCCCATCTCTTTCTTCTGATATTTACCCTTTCTACCATTGTCTTGAAGTGACTTCACCTTTCTTCTTTCAGAGAAAAAAACCTAGTTTATCAATTATTAAGTAGAAAACAATACCACTAGCCATTGTTTGCCTTCCTGTGAGAAGCCATTCACCGCTCCGAAGAGATGGCTATACCTCATTTGCCTTGGACCATGCATCAGGAGCCTTTAGAAGTTGGTTAGCCATTATTCTGAGAAAATAGATCACATACAACAAACAGTCTGGGAAAGTGAGGACAGAAGGGTTCAAGGTGAATTACAATTTCATAAAGCCAATTGCACACTGCCTAGATAATGACAGAGTCCTTCCTCCTTCCCCTTTGTCTACAAGTTAGCTCATGTTTTAAAATTAGTATCTACTTAGGTCTAATTAAAGAATAACTACTACTGATAGCCTGAAACTTTGAAGAGAAGTACTGGTAGGAACCCTCCTATTTAGATAAATAAGCTACTAGAATATGTCAAAACACACAAATATCCATAGTGGATCATCAGCTGCTATTATAATAAGGAAAAACACCTTGAATTTCTGTAGGTAATCAATTCATGGTTGTTCATATAATCATCTGGCAAGGATTTATTGAGTGTCAATGTGTCCAATATAGTTGAAACTTCAAGGATAAATTTCTACTACTATAAGATAGCATGTCAACAAGCTACATGGAAAGCCAGAATTTAATTTCAAGGAGGTTTCAAGAGGAATTCCAATCCAAAAACTGCTACAACTTTTTGCAAGTTATAATTTCTGTGTAAGAAATCTATTTACTAATTTTATTTTTTAATTTACATTTTAAAATCATTATTTTTTATTAACAGTAATTACCCATGTTATGGATAGCAATGGAACATTTTGATACCTGCATGCATTGTGTACCAATCAAATTAGGTTAATCAACGTTTCTCCCTCTTTGTCATTTGTATTCTTTTTTTGATAACTTGTCTATTCAGCTCCTTTGCCCATATCTTAACAGTTGGTTGATTTTTCTTGTTGAGTTATTTTATATATTTTAAGATATAAATTTATTTTTATAAAAATTTCAAGATCATGCATTTGAAGGACCTTCATAAAGATGCAGGTGGTAGCCTAGTGATTAAGATGCCCATATCCCACATCAGAATACCTGGGTTAAATACCTGGCTCTGGCTCTAGACTGCAATATTCTGGTTATTAGTCCTTTGTTAGATAAGTAGCTTGCAAATATTGTCTCCCATTCTCTGTGCTGTCTTTTCCCTCTGTTGATTGTTACCTTTGCTGTGTGGAAGCTTCTGAGTTTTATTTGTCTAGTTTTCCTTTGTTATCTGTGCTTTCATATAATTTTCCTTTGTTATCTCTGCTGTGAAGGTCTTATCTCAAAAATCATTACCTACAGCAATGTCTTCTATGTTATATTCTAGCAATTGTATGCTTTGGGATCTTACATTTAGACATTTGATCAATTTTGAGATGATTTTTACATATGGAGGACAGAAATATAATTTCACTTTTCTACATGTGCATATCCAGGTTGCCCATACCATCTATTAAAGATACAACCCTTTCTCCAATGTATGTTCTTGACAACTCTGTCAAATATCAGTTGGCTATGTGTAACTAGATTAATATCTGTGTTCTGTATTCTGTTTAATATATATATATATAAAATTTTTATGCCAGTACCATTTTGTTTTAACTACTTTAGTTTTGTAATATGCTTTTAAGAATATTTATTTTATTTGTTTGAAAGAGTTACAGAAAGAGGTATAGTCAGAGAGAAGGAGAGGTCTTCCTTCTGTTGGTTCATTTCTCCAAATGGCTGCAATAGCCAGAGCTGAGCTGATCTGAAGGCAGGAGCTAGGAGATTCTTCTGGGTCTCCCAGGTGGGAGACAGGGCCCAAGGGCTTGGGCCATCTTCTACTGCTTTCCCAGGCCATAGTGCAGAGCTGGATCGGAAGTAGAGTAGCTGGACTTGAACTAGTGCCCAAATAGGGTACTGGCACTGCAGGCCAGGGCTTTAATCCACTGTACCACAGCACCAGCCCCTGTAGTATGTTTTGAAGTTATGTATTGTGATATCATCAGCTTAAACATCATCAATATTATTATTAGTAGTAGTAGTAGTATTTCTTTGGCTATTCTACTTTTTTGTGGCTCCATATGAATTTTAAATTTTTTCTAGTTCTGTAAATGGTAAATGTATCATTGGTATTTTGATTGGAATTACATTGAATCTGCAGATTATTTTAGGTGCTATGGAAATTTTAACAATATTAATTTTTCTACTCTATGAACATGGAATAGCTTTCAATTTTTTATGCCCTCTATGATTTCATTTATCAGTGTTTTACAACTTTTATTTCTGTGATCTTTCACTTCTTTGGATAATATTGTTCCTAAATTATTTATGTGTATAGGTATTGAGAATGGAATTTTTTTCTTGATTTCCCTTTCAGCCAGATCTTTAAAGGAGAATACAATGCTATTTATTTTGGGTTGATTTGGTATTCTTCAACGATACTAAACTTGTTTATCAGGTTTTTTTTTACAGGCAGAGTTAGTGAGTGAGAGAGTGAGAGAGAGAGAAAGGTCTTCCTTTTCCGTTGGTTCATCCCCCAAATGTCTGCTACGGCCAGCGCACTGCAGCCAGCACGCTGTGCCAATCCGAAGCCAGGTGCAGGGCCCAAGGACCAGGGCCATCCTCCACTGCACTCCCGGGCCACAGCAGAGAGCTGGACTGGAAGAGGAGCAACCAGGACAGAATCTGGCTCCCCAACCGGGACTAGAACCTGGGGTACCAGTGCCGCAGGTGGAGGATTAGCCAAGTGAGCTGTGGCACCGGCCATTGTTTATCAGTTCTAACAGCTTTTTGATGGGGTGTATAGGTTTTCCATCTGTGAATGTAGATATTTTGAATTCCTCTTTGGAATTTGGATATCCTTTATTTACTTTTCTTTCCTAATTGTTCTTACTAACACTTCCAAAACTATATTGTTGGAAAGCACTGAAAGTGGAATCCTTGTCTTCTTCCCGATCTGAGATGAAATGCTTTCATTTTTTTTTCTACATTCAGAATGATAGTGACTAGGGACTTGTCATATATTGCTTTGATTATTTTGAAGTACATTCCTTCTACACCTATTTTGTTGAGCATTTTTTCTTGCAGGGTTATTGAATTTTATCAAATGCATTTTCTGCCTCTATAAGATGATCGTGTGATTTTTGTTCTTTTGATATGATATATGACTTTTATTAGTTTGCAGATGTTGAACCATCCTTGCATCGTTGGGATAAAACCAACTTGATTTTATGTGTGAATTTTTTATTTACTATTGCATTTGGTTTGATAATAGTTTGTTGAAAATTGTTAACATCTGTGTTCATCAAGAAAATTGGTCTATAGTTTTCATTTTGTATTGTGTATTTGGGTGTCAGACTAATACTGACTTCATGAAAGGTATTTGGAAAAGTTCCATCCTTTTCAGTGTTTGGAATAGTTTGAGAAGTATTAGAGTTACTTCTTTAAGTGTTTTTGTAAAAATCAACTATAAAGTCCTCGGGTCCTGGACTTTTCTTTGATGGCATACATTTAATAACTGCTTCAAGCTCTCTATTTGTTATTGGCCTGTTTAAATTTTCTGCATCTTGCCGGCGCCGCGGCTCACTAGGCTAATCCTCCGCCTAGCGGCGCCGGCACTCCGGGTTCTAGTCCTGGTTGGGGTGCCGGATTCTGTCCCGGTTGCCCCTCTTCCAGGCCAGCTCTCTGCTGTGGCCAGGGAGTGCAGTGGAGGATGGCCCAGGTGCTTGGGCCCTGCACCCCATGGGAGACCAGGAAAAGCACCTGGCTCCTGGCTCTTGGCTCCTGCCATCGGATCAGCGCGGTGCGCTGGCCACAGCGCGCCGGCCGCGGCGGCCATTGGAGGGTGAACCAACGGCAAAAGGAAGACCTTTCTCTCTGTCTCTCTCTCTCTCACTGTCCACTCTGCCTGTCAAAAAAAAAATTTCTGCATCTTTTTAAAATTTTGGTAAATTGGAATGTCTAGGAATTTATCCATTTATGAAGGTTTTCCCACCTATTAACATATACTCATTCATAATAGTTTTATTATCCTTTGCACTTCTGTATTGTCAGTTTTCTTGTTTCATTTTCATCTCTATTTTATGTTTTTTTCTTTTTCATAATCTGTATAAAGTTTTGTCTATTTCGCTGTCCTTTCAAAAAATGTTTCTTCATTTTGATGTCCTTTTGATCCTTATTATTTCTTTCCTTCTGCTAATTTGGGGTTTGGTTTGTTCTCTAAATCTTTTAGTTACAACATTAGTTTATTTGAAGACATTCTGTTTTTTTATATATGCACCTATTGCTATAAAATTTCCTCTTAATGAATGCCTTTTCTTATCCCTTAGTTTGATGTGTAGTTTTCACTTTAATTTGTTCTTAGAATTTTTTGATTTCTTCAATGATCTATTGGGTTTTCAGGAGCATTTTGATCGATTTCCATATGCTTGTAAATTTCCTGTTGTTGTTCTTGTTGGTTTCAATCCTTTGTAGTTTGAGAAGATGCATATATTTTAAAAATATATTTAGCCTTTATTTGTTCTGGATTATTTTTTCATGTCTTGATGAGAAGAACATATATTCTGTAGCTGCATGATGAAATGTTTTGTAAATGTCAGTTCCATTTACTCTGTAGTGTGGTTGAACTGATACATCCTTTTTGATTTCTGTCTTGATGATTTGTCTGTTGGTGATAGTGGAGTGTTGAAGTTACCAACTATTATTGTATTGTAGCCTATACCCCCTTTCGATATAATAATATTTGCTTTATATATTTAGGTGGTATGGTGTTGGGTGCATATATATTTATAATTATTATATCATTTTGCTGAATTGGTCCTTTGTTTTTTACGTATGTATTTTATTTATTTGTAAGAGTGTCTGAAAGGGAGAGACAGAGACCAAGAAATCTTCCATGCACTGGATCACCTCACAAATGACTATACTACCAAGGCAGGGTCAGACTGAAGCCAGGAGCCTGGGACTCCACCCAGAGCTCCCATGTGGGTGGCAGGGACCCAAGTACTTGTGCCATCATCTGCTGTTTTCCCAGGTACATTAGCAGGGAGCTGGATCAGAAGTAGAGCAACCAAGACTCAAACTGTTGCTCCAATATTGGATAGCAGCATTGCAGACAGCAGCTTAATCCACTGCAACACAATGCCATTCCCAAATTGATCCTTTCATCAATAAATAATGACTGTTTTTGTCTCTTTTTACAGTTTTTTATTCTAGCTTACTTTTGACTTCCCTTTGCCTGGAAAGACCTTTCTCAACTCTTCTTCAGCTTATGGATAGTTTTACTTAAGAAAAGAGTTTCTTGTAAACAGCATACATTTAGGTCTGGAAATTTTTATTCATTTTGCCAACCTATATTATTTCTACTGAGGCATTTAATATGTTTACAGCCAAGATTGCGATTGATGGATAAGAACTTTTATCATTTTACTGGCTGCTTACTAATTATTTATATTTGTGTTTTGGTAGTTTTTAGTCATGGTAAGTTGTGAGTCTCTACTCTTTTATTTTTGTATGTCTGGTCTGTTAGTGAGGGTTTTTTTTTTTCATGTTTTCAGGATGCTTTTTATGACTTGCTTGCTTGTAATGTAGGACTCCTTTAAGGATTTCTTATAGAACTGTTCTGGTGGTGATAAATTTCGTCAGTTTTTGCTTGCCTGGGCAATATCTTATTTATCTTTCATTTATAAATGAGAGCTTTGATGGATATAGTATTCTTGGTTGGCCATTTTTTCCTTTTAAGACCTTAAATATACCATCCCATTTTCTACTGGCTTGTGAGATTTCTGCTGAGAATAGTCCTGTTAGTCTAACATGTTTTCCTTTGTATTTGATTTGATGCTTTTCTCTCTCTCTCTCTTTTAAAAACTTATTTATTTATTCAAGAGGCAGAGTCACAGACAGAGAGAGTGGTCCTCCATCCATGGGTTAACTCCCCAAATGGCTGCAACGTTCCAAGCTGGACTGATCCAAAGCCAGGAGAGGAGTCTCCTCCAGATCCCCAAAGAGGGTGCAGGGACCCAAGCACTCGGGCCGTCCTCCACTGCCTTCCCAGCCCATCAGCAGAAAGCTGGACCAGAAGAGGAGCAGCCAGAACATTAACCGGAACCCATATGGGATGCCAGCACCGCAGGCAGAGGCCTAACCTACTGCACCACAGCACTGCCCCCTTCTCTCACTCTTGAAGATTGTCACTTTGTCTTTTATAATAGACCATGGATAAGATCCTTTACGGTTGACTTTGGTTAGGGTCCCTTGATTTTCCTGTATCTGCATGTCCATATCACACTGCATATACCATTGTGGTGCAGAAAATTAATCTGCCATCTGCAATGCTGGCATCCCATATTGGAGCACCAGTTTGAATCCCGGCTGTTCCACGTCTGATCCAATTCCCTGCTGATGCACCTGGGAAAACAGCATAATGCAGATAACTGACTGCTTAATGGTATCCCAGACTCTTTCTAATGATTTCCATCTCTGTTGAATTTCTCATTCATATAATGTATTGCTTTCCTATTTCTTTGAATTGTCTATATGTATTCACTTTCATCTCACTGAGTTTATTTAGGATCATTATCTTGAAGTCTTTTTCAGGCATTTTATAGATTTCCTTCAAATCATTATTTCTGGAGAGCTATTGTGTTCCTTCAGAAGTGTCATGCTTCCTTGTCTCTACGTACCTCATGTGTCCCTGCATTGATGCCTATACGTATGTCTGGTGTAATAGTTGCTTCTTTATGGAGTAGGTTCAGTGGAAAATACTTTTGCATTTATTTTTAAATAATGATCATCTCTTCTTTTTTTAAAGATTTATTTTACTTATTTGAAAGACAGAGTTACAGAGAGAGGTAGAGACAGAGAGAGAGGTCTTCCATCCGCTGGTTCACTGCCCAGATGGCTGCAATGGCTGGAGCTGTGTCGATCCGAAGCCAGGAGCCAGGAGCTTCTTGCAGGTCTCCCATGTGGGTGCAGAGGCTCAAGGACTTGGGCCATCTTCTACTGCTATCCCAGGCCATAGCAGAGAACCAGATCAGAAGAGGAGCAGCCAAGACTAGAACCGGTGCCCATAGGGGATGCCTGCGCTTCAGGCCAGAGCTTTAACCCGCTGTGTCCTACTTTTGCATTTTTATAGGATATAGGATATAAGCTGGAAAATTGCTTTGACTTTGCTTCTAGGTCAGCCTAGAAGTGTAAACTCTGTGATTTCTTCAGCTGTCAAAAACATCAGCAGTGTCTGTGAGTGCTGCAATTATCTAATCTGAAGAGAGTGATATGATTTTGTAGTGGATGTTGGCTTCTAAAGGTGTGTTTCTTCAGGCCCCACAGAGTTGAGTGTCAATTACACTGGATTTGTGATTGCAGCAACCACATTCCTGGTGCTGTGGGATACAAAGAGGACAATACTGGAATCTTGATAGCAAGCATGGATGATGATGATGTCAGAGCTTGTGGTGCTGCTATCTGTGGTTCTGGAACTGTGGGATGTGGCTGGGACATTCCCCAGATCCTACTCGATGTGTGCGAGTAATGCAGAAATATACAGCACCAACATCCACAGTCCTGGCACTGGAAGATGTGAAGGGGACCTTATCCATGTCTGCTGGATCAACCACAGGTTATGCTGTGGAATGTGCACTGACAGGCATGGGCCTGGAGCAGCTGAATGTAGATTGGTCCTTTTGTAGGTCCCATGGCACAAATGCAGGTAGCACTGCTCAATGAAGTATCAATAGTCACAATACCAGAGCTGCTGAACATGGTGGGGCACTACCTAGTCCAACTGGGTTAGTTCTGGTTATGCTATGAAGGTTGTCCCCAGGGTTTATAGAATCAACAGTCAACAGTCACAACCTCAGAGCTGCAGGACATGGTGATCTCTTTATCCATGTCAGAGGATGAGCCTAGGGTACATTGAAGATTGTGTACCTGAAGGGGCAGGCTTGCAGCAATGACATGCAGATAGGACCTTCCCCACATCCCATGGGGCAAATGCAGGTGTCCCTGAGACTTACGGAATGAATAGTCAGAAGCACAGACTTGCAAGACATGGCAGGGTCCTTACCTAGGTCCCATGGGGAGAGTTTAGGTTATCTGGGGATTTTACAAAGGAAAACACAGGCCTTTGGCAGAGGAATGCAGATAGGTGTTTCCCAGGTGCCACCAGAGAGTGTAGGTTACTCTGGGGATTGTAGTGCCAGAGCTACGGGACACAGAAGGCGCCATCCCCCAGGTCTCACAGGGGCTATTCAAGGGTCACAGTGGCGCTTATGCCCTGGCCGTCCAGAGTCCTGAGCCAGATGTGGAAGAGGATTGCTCAGGTCTGCTAGGTCTTCTTTATAGGCTGCTGCTGGAACTGAGCCCTAAGCAGCAGAGGGGGCACTTCCCTAGATCACAGAGACAGCAAGCATGAATCTGGGGCTTAGCAACAGCAATCTCAAAGTGTCAGATACAGAGGAGTCTGCCTTCTGCCCTGTGAGCTGTGCTGGTTCCAGGGATTTCTGGAGGCAACAGGGCTGCCTATTGGCCCCTAAGACAATGGAGTCCAGTAGTAGCTGTGCTGTAGCAGCTTGGGTCTGGGGCTTGGGCTAAGGGGTGAGGCAGTTTGGGATACTTTTCTGGAGCAAAATGGTTGCTCAGATCCCAGACAGCTTTCCAGACTGGATGTAAAGCATGTGGGGACTGTGGAATTCTCCTATCATTATGGCTGCCCATCTCCAGCAATGATGGGGGTTGTAGAGTTTTCTGGGAGCCTGGGTAGGAGTTGCAATGTGCTTTGTTTCTCTTTATGTTGGCTTTCTGGGTCTATGTGCTGTTTAGCATTCCTGTGTCTTTATTACATAAGTCTTCTCTTAGTAAGTTTCCTGGAAACATGATTCTTAATTTGCTATTATGGTTCTCTTTGACAGAGGCGAGAACAGGGCATCTATATTCAGCGATCTGGAATCCCTCTCTATTTACTAAATTTATGAAGCTGTAGTTTCTATGGATAGTAATAATAATAATAATAACACCATTGACCAAACTAAGGCACTTTGAAATTGAATAAGTTTCTCAAGATCACAAAGTGAGCATAGCAAAGATTGTAAGAATAGTTTAGAGATTTTAGAGGCCTAGAACATTGGCTTTATTGGGATAAAAAGTTCCCAGGAAATTGTTCAGCTTCTTCAGATGGGAAAGAGAGAAGATCTAAATGGGATAATATGCAGCATAAGTAGCACTTAATAGCATAAATAGCACACAGTAAGCCTGGTAAGTAGGTGGTCTCTTCTCAGATGAACAATTCGCTCCAGGCGTAGCACAGAACCTGTAGTCTTAGTAACAGAGAATGATCACACGTTGAAGATTTGAACAAAAATGAACAAACCAAAGCTTTCCCCCTTTAAAAATATAAAACCTGAGATTAGGAACCTGCTTAATATATTTAAGCCAGCGGTTCGCAGTTGGAAGAAACATTGCCCCCGCCACCTCACCCTACCCCCTGCTTTCCCATAACATTTAGAGACATTTTTGATTATCAAACCTTGGAGAGATGATCCTGGCATCCACTGAGTCAAGGTCAGGGATGTGGCTACCATATCATACAGCCTCTTAAAAGCAAAGTATTAGCTAAAATATAAACTCTGGTCTAATGTAATGGGCATAAATTGGATTGCCAAGTTTGCTTATGTTTCTATAGAACTATTGAGTGTGTCACATGGAACAGTGAGTTTTCTTTAACACAGATCTGCTTGAAAGTAAAAATAAAAAGGGCTGGGGACCCCTAGCATGTCTGTCTCTTTCTTACAAAATATCTTTAAAAATTCAAGGAAATGGGGCTGGCATTGTGGCGCAGTGGGTTAAGTGGCTGCTTGTGAAGCCAACATCCCATAACAGCGTACTGGCTACTCTGCTTCCAATCCAGCTTCCTGGTAATGTTCCTGGAAAGGCAACAGAAGATGGCCCCTTGCCACCCATGTGGAAGACCAGGATGGATTCCTCATTCCTGCCTTCAGCTTGGCCCACACTTGGCTGTTGCAGCCATTTGGGGAATGAACCAATGGTTTTAAAGCTAGTGTTTCTCCCTCTCTCCCTCTCTCCCTCTCTCCCTCTCTCCCTCTCTCCCTCTCTTTCTCCTTCTCCCCTCCCTCTCCTCTCCCTCTCTTTCTTTCTCACTCCCCCTCTTCCCCCTTCTCCTTCTCTCTCTCTCCCTCTCCCTCTCTCCCTCCCCCTCTCTCCCTCCCTCCTTCTCTGTCCCCCTCTCTCCCTCCCTCTGCATTATAAATACATAAATAAATCTTTAAGAACTTCAGAAACATAAAAACTCAGAAGAGATTTTATAGCAACATCTTAAAGGGATAAAAAGTGATTTTAACAAATGGAGGAATTTGTTCTAATGACTAACAATTTTTCTAAGCATCTGTGCAAGACTATGGATCATAATAGCACTGGACACTTATGAAGACTAAATTCAAAGAACATTCCCACTGAATGTGTCTCTTTATCATTTAAAATTCAAGAGAGAAGAAAAATTGACTCAAAATTCACTGGACTTGAATAGAGTAAGATTTTAATTAAAGGGCAAAATAAAAGGGTTTCAATCAGGGAATTGTGGTTGTTTTGCCTTATGAAGCTTTTATTATTTATAGAAATGCACACATACAAAGAGAGTAAATACATAAGAGGAGTGTTGTTACTCAGTAAATATTGCAACTTCAGCATTTTAATTAAAGATGGCATTTAGGAACAACAGACCAGTGGTGAAGAGTAGTTGACACTCATTTGTGGACAAATAAGGATTTTGTTATCTTTACCATTCTAAACAGCAAAAAAGATGAAAAAGTAATAAGAGAATTGGAACATGTTTTGATAGTATTTTGCAAATTATAAAGTGCTCTGAAATTATTTCATTTGTTTACAGAATAATGTGGGAAAAACTTAACAATGACTCTTTCCTCCCAGGTATCCAAAATACTTGGCTTCTGGTAGTAGAATACCAGTGAACCAGTGAGTAGATATGTGGATTCCAAGATCTCAAGTGGCAGTAATTATCATCTAAAAATATCTAACCCTTTACTGGTAGTGAGATGTAGATGGAAGACAAACTACATTTGAAGACATTCAATCATGCTACCAATCTAATGCACTGGGAACTAATAAGTGGATAATTCTAGCTGGTAGAAGGCACAGGGAGCCATATAAACCCGACACATCATTTAGAGCAGCTCTAAACTTACCAGCAAATCAATTACAATATCTTTGCAATTTCTTTCTGTTTTTAGCTAAAATAATAACCCTGGGACTTGAAAAATGAGCTGCCATTGATTGCTTAAAAATCAGTTCTTGAAGTGGTAAAGGACACCCAATTGACCATGCACTATCAAGGCATTCATTGTATCATTGACAGCAAGTATTTTTAGTGTGAAAAAGGGTTCTCTACGTACAACATGATAATACTAACCCATTATAAGTTAGGCATACATCATTAAGACATAGACATGGGCAAAGACCATCTAACTAGTCAAATAGCATATGAAATGATTTTAAAAATTTATATATAGACTATTCATCCATTGTCTTCTAATAATATTTCACAAACTTCTTATTAATCTTCAGTTTCATTTGTCTTAAGAATATAGTTGGGGGGGGCTGACCACAGCAGGTTAAAGCCCTGGCTTGAGGCGCCAGCATCCCACATGGGCCCCAGTTCTAGTCCTGGCTGCTCCTCTTCCAATCCAGCTCTCTGCTATGGCCTGGGAAAGCAGTAGATGAAGGTCCACGTGCTTGGGCCCCTACACCCATATGGGATATCCGGAAGAATCTTCTGGCTCCTGGCTTCAAATCAGTGCAACTCTGCCCATTAGAGACAGTTGGGGAATGAACCAGTGGATGGAAGACCTCTCTGTATTTGCCTCTCCTTCTCTTTGTGTGTAACTCTGACTTTCAAATAAATAAGTCATAAAAAAAAAAAAACAAGAGGGGCTGGTGCTGTGGCACTGTGAATTAATACCCTGGCCCGAAGCGCCAGCATCCCATATGGGCACCAGTTCGAGACCCGGCTGCTCCACTTCTGATCCAGCTCTCTGCTATGGCCTGGGAAAGCAGTAAAAAATGGCCCAAGTCCTTCTCTCTCTCTCTCTCTCTCTCTCTCTCTCTGCCTCTCCTCTCTCTGCGTAACTCTGACTTTCAAATAAATAGATCTTTTAAAAAAATAAATAAAAATAAAAAACAAGAATATAGTTGTACTAGATCTTAGCATTTCACTATGTAGGACAGTTATGTGAATATGACTGTGAGGTAGGCAAATTGAATTTGAGCAGCCTAAATGCAAATTAAGAGAAAATTCACCCAAAGACATCTTTTATAACATCAGAAAGATACAGAAAACTGGGGTCAGATTTGGGTAGATACATAGATGCAACCTAAGATTACAACAGAAATAAAGCATGTAGGATAAGAAATGTAAAGAGACTGTACCAATGGCTCATATTCTCTACTTCTCCCTGCATCCATCCTGTTTACCATGTAACTTTGCAATCCTTTCTGACATAGGTGGTGCGTAATTCCTTATCCCTGAACTTAGCCATGTAACATGGTTTGCCCAATGGGATATAGCAAATGTGACATAGAATCTTGAAAAATTTTCACATGGTGCTTGTCTTGTGGCACAGCATGTTAAGTTGTTGCTTGGGACAGCAGCATCCCATTTAAGAGTGCCTGTTGAAGTCCTGGCTCCTCCACTTTTGATCCAACTTCCTACTAAAGTACCTGAGAAGGTAGCAGATGATGGCCCAAGCATGTGGGTCCCTGCCATGCACATGAGAGATCCAGATGCAATTCTGGGCTCTGGAAGACCTCGCCCCCAGCACACCTTGTCACTGTCTTTGAAATCAACAAATATTTTTTTTTTTTTTGACAGGCAGAGTGGACAGTGAGAGAGAGAGAGAGACAGAGAGAAAGGTCTTCCTTTGCCGTTGGTTCACCCTCCAATGGCCGCCGCGGCCGGCGCGCTGCGGCCGGCGCACCGCGCTGATCCGATGGCAGGAGCCAGGAGCCAGGTGCTTTTCCTGGTCTCCCATGGGGTGCAGGGCCCAAGCACCTGGGCCATCCTCCACTGCACTCCCTGGCCACAGCAGAGGGCTGGCCTGGAAGAGGGGCAACCGGGACAGAATCCGGCACCCCGACCGGGACTAGAACCCGGTGTGCCGGCGCCGCTAGGTGGAGGATTAGCCTAGTGAGCCGCGGCGCCGGCCCTGAAATCAACAAATATTTTTTAAAACTCCTGTGGAGAATAATTTTAATTTTGAGATAATACATTTTTAATTTACATTATACTCAAAAGAATTAATCCTCCACCAATCAAACAGCTAAACAAAAAACAAGTAAAAAGACCATAGTTCAATAGTAATATAGGTAAGTGTTATAAATTATAATCAAATGAAAATTTGACTCATACACAGTAAATTTTGATAGTCACAAATCAGTAAAACTAGTAGTGTATTATTCTTAACAATTTGATTAACAAAGATTTAAAACAAAGCTTGACAAAACACTATATTTTCAATAAAACTGATACCTACAGGCATTTCTCTTCCTTTGAACTTTTTTGTATAAGGGAGAACATGTATTATTTGTATAAGGGAGAACATGTGATATTTGCCTTTCTGTGTCCAACTTATTTCACTGAACATAATGTCCTCCAGTTGCAACCATTTTGATATAAATGTTAGAACTTTAATTTTTGTAGCCATATATATATATATATATGTATATATACACACACACACACACACACACACACCACATTTTCATTACACATTCATCTAATTATGGACACCTTTATTGATTCCATATTTTGGCTATTGTGAACACTGCTGCTATAAACAGTGCTATAAACATGGTGGTGTAGATACCTCTTTGATACAGTGTGTTCATGTCTTTTGGGTATATATCCAGTAGCAGGATTGCTAGATCATATGGCAAGTCTATTTCCAGTTTTTAAAGAAATCTTCATACTGTGTTCCACAGTAGCTGCACTGATTTACATTCCCACCAGCAGTATCTAAGAGTTCCCCTGTCTCCACATCCTTGTAAGAATTTGTTATTCTGTCTTTTGCATGATAGCCATTCTGACAGGATGAGGGGATATCTGATTGTGTTATTGATTTGCATTTCCCTTGTGGCTAGTGATGCCGAGCATATTATCATCTGTTTGTTAGCCATTTGTATTTCTTCTTTTTAGAACTGTCTATTGAGGTCCATAGCCCATTTCTTAATGTACTGTTGTTGTTGAATTTTTTGAGTTCCTAATATATTCTGGATATTAATCTTTTGTGAATAGGTAGAATGCAAATATTTTTCAAATTCTGTTGGATGTCTCTTCAGTCTATTGATGATTTCCCTTTATGTGCAGAAGCTTCTGAATTTGATATAATTCCATTTGTCTAGATTTGCTTTTGTTGCCTGTGCAGGAATCCATTACTACACTAATGTCTTAAAGTAGTTCCTTTACCTTTTCCTTTTATTATTATTATTATTATTTTATTTTTAAATTTTATTTAAGGAGTACAGATTCATGCATTTCATATATACAAATTTAGGAACATAGTGATTCTTCCCACCCTACCTCCCTCTCACCCATACTCTCACACTTCTTCCTCCCGCTCCAATTCTTGTTTTTTTTTTTTGAAGATATATTTTCAGATAATTTTATACTTAAAAGATTAACCCTACAGGAAGTAGAGAGTTCAACTAATAGTATGAAGAAAAAACACAAACACAAAAACAAACAAACAAAACATTGTTCCTTATGTGTTAACATAAAGGATATTCAAAATCATCCCATCACAAAGTATCAATTTTACTCCCATAGATTACTTTTTAGGCACTCTATTAGTTACCACAGATTAGAGAGAACATATGGCGTTTGCCTTTTTGATATTGGCTTATTTTACCAAGTATAATGGTTTCCAGTTACACCCATTTTGTTGCAAATGACAGGATTTCATTTATTTTTACCACTGTGTAGTATTCCATAGCATATATATATACCATAATTTCTTTATCCAGTCTCCACTTGACTGACATCTGGGTTGATTCCATATCTTAGCTATTATGAATTGAGCTGCAATACACATGAGGGTACATATCACTCTTTCATATGCTGATTTCATTTCCTTTGGATAAATTCCCAGGAGTGGGATGGCTGGGTCATATGGTAGGTCTATATTCAGATTTCTGTGGTATCTCTATACTGTCTTCCACAGTAGTTGTACCAATTTACATTTCCACCAACTATGGATTAGGGTACCCTTTTCCACCCATCCTTGCCAGCATTTGTTATTTGTTTATTTCTGTATGGAAGCCATTCTAACTGGGGTGAGATGAAACCTCATTGTGGTTTTGATTTGCATTTCCCTGGTGGCTGGTAATCCTGAGCATTTTTCATGTGTCTGTTGGCTATTTGAATTTCCTCTTTTGAAAAATGACTGTTCAAGTATTTGGCCCTATTTTAACTGGATTGTTTGTTTTGTTGTTGTTTGAGTTTCGTGAATTCTTTATAGATTCTTGATATTAATTCTTTATCAGCTGCATAGTTTGCAAAATATATTATCCCATTCTTTTGGTTGTCTTTCTGCTGAATGTTTGTTTTTTGTGTGTGTGTGTGATAGAGAAGCTTCTCAACTTGATATAATCCCATTTATCAATGTTGACTTTCATTTCCTGTACATCTGGAATCTTTTCCAAGAAGTCTATGCCTATTCCAGTGTCTTGGAGAGTTACCTCAATGATCACTAGTAATTTGATGGTATTGGGTAATAGATATAGGTCCTTGATCCATTTTGAGTGGATTTTTGTGTAAGGTGTAAGGTAGTGGTCTTGTTCATATTTGTGCATGCGGAGATCCAGTTTTCCCAGCACCATTTGTTGAAGAGACTGTTCTTGCTCCAAGGATTCACTTTAGCTCCTTTGTCAAAGATAAGTTGGTTGTAGATGTATGGATTGATTTCTGGAGCTTCTATTCTATTCCAAAAGTCTACACGTGTAATTTTTTGCCAGAACCAGGCTATTTTGAGTATAAGTGCCCTGTGGTATGTCTTAAATTTGTTTTTGTGATGTCTCTGGCTTTCTTTTTGTTGTGTTAAGACTGATTTAGCAGGCCGGCGCTGTGGCTCAATAGGCTAATCCTCCGCCTGTGGCGCCGGCACACCGGGTTCTAGTCCCAGTCGGGGCACCGGATTCTGTCCCGGTTGTCCCTCCTCCAGGCCAGCTCTAGCTGTGGCCCAGGAGTGCAGTGGAGGATGGCCCAAGTCCTTGGGCCCTGCACCCGCATGGGAGACCAGGAGAAGAACCTGGCTCCTGGCTTCAGATCAGCACGGTGCGCCGGCCGCGGCAGCCATTGGGGGGGGTGAGCCAACGGAAAAGGAAGACATTTCTCTCTGTCTCTCTCTCTCACTGTCCACTCTGTCAAAAAAATTTTAAAAATAAATAAATAAAAATAAAAAATACTGATTTAGCTATTCAGGGTCCCTTGTATTTCCATATGAATTTTAGCATTTTTGTTTCTAGATCCAAAAAGAATGTTGTTGGTATTTTGATTAATATCACATTGAATCTGTAAATTGCCTTTGGTAGTATGGACATTTTGATGATGTGAATTCTTCCAGTTTACAAACATGGACCATTTTTCCTTTTTTGGTGTCTTCTTTTGTTTATTCCTTGAATGTTTTGTAATTTTCATAATAGTGATCTTTGACATCCTTGGTTAAATTTATTCCAAGGAGGACCAGCATTGTGGTGTCGTGGGTAAAGCCATTGCCTGTAGTGCCAGCATCCCATATGGTGTCATTTTGAATCCTAGCTGATCCACTTCTGATCCAGTTCCCTGATAATGTGCCTGGGAAAGCAGAAAATGGCCCAAGTGCTTAGGTCCTTGCACCTATATGGGCGACCTAGACAAAGCTCCTGGCTCCTGGCTTCAGACCAACCCAGCTCTGGCCATTATAGCCATTTGGGGAGTGAATCACCAGATGGAAGATCTCTCTCTCATTCTCTCTGTCTATAACTTTGCCTTTTAAATAAATAAATAAAGCTTTACAATATTTATTCCAAGGTATTTAGTTGTTTTTTTGTAGCTATTGCAAATGGGACTGATCTTAGAATGTTCATTCTCTGCCATGGCATTGTCTGTGTATACAAAGACTATTGATTTTTGTGTGTTTATTTTATATCCTGCCACTTTACCAAACTCTTTTCTGAATTCCAATAGTCTTTTAGTAGAGTCTTGTGGATTCCCTATTCATAGAATCATGTCATCTCTAAATAGGGATAGCTTGACTTCCTCCTTCCCAATTTGAATCCCTTTGATTTATTTTTCTTGCCTAATGGCTTTGGCTAAACCTTCCAGGACTATATTGAATAGCAGGGGTGAGAGTGCACATCCTTGTATGGTTCCATATCTTAATGGGAACACTTCCAACTTTTCCCCTTTAAGTAAGATGCTGCCATGAGAGTCTCACAGGCATGGAAAGCCATGACACGGTGGCAAAAAACAATCTAAATGAAAGATCCTGGTGAACAAGACCCCAGCAGAAGGAACAGGCCATCAAGGAGTGAGGCGCCTTTCTCTGAAGGGAGGAAGGAACCTCCACTGTGATACAGCCTTGACTAAACAAGTTCAGAGTCAGTGAACTCAAGGGGCTTCCATAGCCTAGACAGCTCATAACAAGAGCCTTGGGTGATTGCTGACGCCATAAATAAGAGTGCCAATTGTTAAATCAACAACGGGAGTCACTGGGTACATGCTCCCCACGTAGGATCTCTGTCCTTAATGTGTTCGACTATGAAACTTAAAAACAACACTACTAGTCGAACAATACCCTATCCTTGTGTGGTTGTGTGAGTGCAGCCTGTTGAAATCCTTGCTTAGTATATACTAAGTTGATCTTCAGTATATGAAGGTACTTGAAAATGAAACTCGATGAAGGGCGGGATGGGAGAGGGAGTGGGAGAGGGGAGGGCCGCGGGAGGGAGGGAGGTGGGGGGGAAAGCCACAACAATACAAAAGTTGCACTTTGTAAATTCACATTTATTAAATAAAAAATAACTATATAAAAAACAAACAAACAAACAAAAAGAACTTAATACTTTACCCTTTTAGTATTTTTTATGTTCTACTTAAAACTATTGGTTGAACTCTGTAATTAATACACAATTACTCTTAGGTGTTTAATTAATGCTATAACTAGTACTCAAATAGTATTTTACACTTTGTGTTTCTGTGTGGGTGCAAACTGTTGAAATCTTAATATATGCTAAATTGATCTTCTGTATATAAAGATAATTGAAAATTAATCTTGATGTGAATGGAATGGGAGAGGGAGTGGGAGAGGGGAGTGTTGTGGGTGGGAGGGAAGTTATGGGGGGGAAGCTATTGTAATCCATAAGCTGTACTTGGGAAATTTATGTTCATTAAATTAAATTAAATTAAATTAAAAAAGGATGAATTTCCACAAACCAGTAAAAAAAAAAAGTAAGATGCTGGATTTGAGTTTCTCATAAATTTCCTTGATTGTGTTGGGGAATATTCCTTGTATACCCAATTTGCTTAAGGTTTTCAGAATGAAACACTGTTGTATTTTATCAAATGTTTCCTCTGTATCTATTGAGATAATCATATAGCTTTTGTTCTTCAGTTTGTTAATATGAAGTATCACATTGAGTGATTTGTGAATGTTGAAGCATCTTTGCATATCAGAGAAAAATCCCATTTGATCTGGGTGAATGATCTTTCTCTTGTTTTGTTGGAGTCAATTATCCAGTATTTTGTTGGGGATTTTGCATCTATGTTCATCAAGGATATAGTTCTCTTTCTCTGTTGTATCTTTTTCTGGTTTAGGAATGAAGGTGATGCTGGCCTCATAGAAACAGTTTGGGAGGATTCCCTCCCTTTCAATTATTTTGAATAACTTGAGAAGAATTGGAATTGGTTCTTTTTTAAATGTCCCCTAAAATTCAGCAGTGAAGCCATCCAGTCTTGGGCTTTTCTTTGTTGGAAGGGTCTATACTATTGATTCAATCTCTGTCTTGGTTATTGATCTGTTCAGGTTTTCTATATCTTTATGACTCAGTTTTGATAGATGGTATTTGTCCAGGAATCCATCCATTTCTTCTAGGTTTCTCAATTTGTTGGCATACGGCTCTTTGTAGTATATTCCTGATGTTTCTTCTTATCTCTTTGGTATCTGTTGTTACATTTCCTTTTTCATCTCTAATTTCATTGATTTGTGTCTTCTTCTCCCTCTTTTTTTTTTTTTGGTTAGTTGGGCCAATGGTACATCAATTTTGTTTATTTTTTCAAAAAACCATCTATTTAGTTCACTCATCATTTGTATTTTTTGTTTCAGTTTTGTTTATTCTCTAATTTTAATTATTTCTTTCCTCTTACCAATTTGGGGTTTGGTTCATGGTTATTTTTCTAGGTCCTTGAGATATATTGATATCTCATTTATTTGATGCCTTTCTAATTTCTTGATACAGGCACCAATTGCTATAAACTTCCCTCTTAACACAGCTTTTGCTGTTTCCTATAATTTTCTTCCAACAACTTCACAGTCTCATTTCTTAAATCTAGGTCTGTTATTCATCTTGAGTTGATATTTGTATATGGTGAGAAGTATGGATCTAATTTCATTCCTCTACATATATACATCCAGTTTTCCCAAAACTATTTATTTAAGAGATTATCCCTTCTCCAATGTATGGTCTGGGTACTTTGTCAGAAGTCAGTTGGCTGTATGTGTGTAGATTAATTTCTGGGATTTCTATTCTGTTTCATTAATCTATGTGTCAGTTTTTTAATGATAGTACCATGCTGTTTTAATTACTTTAGTTTGTAGTATGCTTTGAAATGTGCTCACAGAATTGGAATCACTCATTCTTGTGTTTATGGCTTCCCTTGAGAAGAATATGCCTAAACCTAGCAAAAGAATGAGGGACATATGGAACATAGCTGCCTCACCTTGGGTGCCTCAGTCTTCACAGTCTAGAACAGAACCCTAGCTGACACACGCATAATGTGTTATAATAAGTAGTGATTGCTGTTTTAAGTCACTGAGTTTTGGGGTGGTTTGTTATGCAGCATTAGCTACCTGATATCTAAAAAGTGGTTCACTTTGAGTTGGAGTTATCTGTCCATCGATAAAATGGTGTCAAGAAATGGCTGAGGATCTTGAGAACAAGAGTAACCCTTCAGATGGGGAGACTTACAAGCCCTAAGCAAGGAAGCTGAATTCGAGGGTAGGGAGAGGAGAATGGTGCTTTAGGAGTGGCACTAACTAGATTGAAGATATTTATTAGTGCCAAATTAGAAGAAGGAATTTCTTTCCTGAGATCATAAAAACTGAAATAGGCAGTGGAGTTACCAGAGTTGGGAAGGCTTGACACACAGAATATGTTCAATGTTTTTGTATGAATAAATGAATGCAAAATCCAAAGTCAAAATCAAGGTCAAATTAATGATTGGACAAATGAAAAATTAACAGGAAGGTACAAAAGCTAAGATAATGGGTAGTATAGAGGGAAATTCAGGAAGCTCCTAACAAGAGTAGGCACAAGCAAAATTAAGGAGTGTAACTAAAAGGGTGAAGGTAGTTGCCTATAAGAAAAGCACTATTTAAAAGCTTTTTGTGACAACATGACATGAGAACTTTTCCTGTATAGAGATCATAGAGTGTAGTAGAGATTATAGTTGAGATCAAACCTTCTTTAGAACAAAAATACATCCTCCCAGGCTGAATTTAAAGAAGGCTTAATTCTTAGCTCATAGATTCCATGCCCTCTGAAATTTTCCATAAAGAGAAAAATTAGGAGTACTGGTAGCAGGGAGGAGACCTGGTTTTTTAAGGGTGTACCTAAAATCCATCTTCATGTGTGCATGACCTCAAACTTTGAAAACTGTTGCTGTATCAGTGTTCTTATATTCCTGTGTTCTTTCTTTATTCCTGAAGAGAGACTATCGTTTTAACTTACCCACCTGAAGACGAAGGAGAAGGGGTTGTTGTGTTGGTTACTCCTCCAATATTGATGAAGCCAGTCAATATTTGGGCAGGACAGGGCCAGCACTGTGGCATAGTAGGCTAAGCTTCTGCCTGCAGTGCTGGCATCCCATATGAGTGCTGGTTCGTGTCCCAGTTGTTCCTCTTCTGATCCAGCTCTCTGTTTATGGCCTAGGAAAGCAGTGGAAGACAGCCCGAGTGTTTGGGGCCCTGCACCCATGTGGGAGACTGGTCGATGGGAAGAGGTTGGAAGTTTGGAGAAGGCTAGAAAAACCACAGAGTGCTATAAGTGTAGCATTATGGGCAATTCTGGTGAAGTTTCAGTAGAAGACAATAAGAGTAGGGAAGAAACAGAATGTCTTAGAGATTGTGTAAGTGATCATGACCAGAATGCTGATGCAAATAGCAATTCTATTGGAAATCAGGCTAAAGGTCACCCTTGCCACACCATGGTAAAACACCTGGCTTCACTGTGTCCATGGCCTAAGACATTGTGAAAAGCCAAACTTAAGTAATGGACCAATCTATTATACCAAAGAAATTTCAAAACAGCCAAGTATTCTGTCTGTGAATTACTGGCTACTTTTAGTCAAATTGACAGTGAGACCTAGAGCAAAAGGAAGCAGAGTGGAAAGATCTGGAAAATTCACATGGTAAAAAAGCATGTCTGCAACAGAAAGGGACGTCCAAAGCTGCTTGCAAAAGAGATTAGTGTGGATAAAAGTGACCCATGTGCTAATTGGCATGACAATAGAATCGAGACCTCAAGTGCATCTCAGAAAGCTGCGCTACCCCTCCCATCATATGCCTAACAGTCTGAAAGGGTAGAAGTATTTTGTGGAACCTAGGATGCTTTCCAGAGGCTCACTTCCCAGGACTGCCTTGGGGTACATTTCCCTGCATTTGTCAGCAAAGTGCTCCTTGGTAGTTCCATCCTTTGCTGCAGCCATGGTTTAAAGAAGCCTAGATGCTGCTCATGCCATGGGTAGAACATTTCAGGGACCTTGTGGTGCTAGTTCTGGAGGTGTGAAAAAGTTATGGGGTTAAGGTGATTTCTATCGAGATTTCAAAAAGAAATCCTGGCAAATCAAGCAGAAATTTGCCAGGGGGTCAGAGCCTCTGAAGAGAGCACCTAATAGGATGATGCCTAGTGGAGCCATGGAGGTATATGCTTAGTAAAGTGGTAGAACAAGCAACACATACACACAGGAAAGCTGCCCACATCCATGTACAGCTCCAGAGAGCAACCATGTGAGTAGTGATCAGAAAAGCCGTAAGGACAGGGCTGCCCAGATCCTTGAGGGTACACCTCTCACATTTTGTGCAAGATGCCATACTTGAAGATTGAGAATTTAATGTATGCCCTGCTATAATTTATTCTTCTTGGGCTGTATAGCCCTTCATATTTCCTATTCCTCACTTTAGAATAAGAATATTTATCCTATCTCTGTCCTGACATTGTTATCTTTGAAGTATGTAATATATTTTTGGCTTTACAGAGGCTCATTGCTAAAAGAGTTTGCCTTGAGTGCCCTTTGAAATTTAGGCCTTGGACTTCTGAGTGATAAAAGAATACCTAAGACTTTGGGACTAGTGCAGATGGAATGAATTGATTTTGCATTATGAGAAGGAGTCAAGGAAGAATGCTACGTAAATAAAACTGTTACCTTTATAAAGCTAGCCTGTCCCAGGAATTTCATTATAGTAATGGAAATTGACTAATACACTCTCTGCCCTGTTTTATTAATATTTTGATAAAGTATACATAATGTAAAATTTATCATCTTAACCATTTTAAAGTTTAAAGGTCAGTAGTGTTAAGCACACACATTGCTGTGTATCCAATCTCCAGAACTCTTTTCATCTTGCAAAACTGAAACTTCATACTCATTGAATGATTCCCCATTTCCCCCTCCTTCTAGTCCCTGAGAACTAACCTGCTTTCTGTCTCTGTGATTATGACTACCTTAGATAACTCATACAAGTGTGATTATGGAGTATTTGTCCTATTGTGATCAGCTTATTTCACTTAGCATAGTTTCCTCAAGGTTCATTCATATCCTAATATGTGTCAGAATTTCCTTCCTTTTAAGGCTGAATAATATTCCATTGCATATAAGAGGAGTTTTCAAAAGTCCATAAAAAATGTGTATTATGGAAAAATTGCATGGATTTCAAAAAAAATTGCATGAAAATAAATTCATCTTTAAGTTGCATTTTCCACAAACATTTTTGAATAATTTTTTAAGATTTATGTATTTATTTGAAAGGCAGAGTTACGGAGAGGGAGGGAGAGAGAACGAGATTGATCTCCTATCCACTGGTTCACTTCCCAAATGGCTGCAAAGGCCAGGGCTGGGCCAGACCAAAGCTGGGATCCATGAGATTCTTCTGGGTCTCCCACATGGATACAGGAGCCCAAGCACTTGGGCCATCTTCCAGTGCTTTCCCAGGTACATTAACAGGGAGCTGGAATGGAACTGGAGTAGCTGGGACTCAAACTGGCACCCATATGGGATGCCAATATTGCAGGCTGTGGTTTTACCCAGTACATCCCTTTTGGATTATTTTAAAAAGCATTTTTAATGAACATGCAATACTTGTACATTTTTATGAAGTACAGTATGATATTTCAGCAAATACATTTAAAAAAAGCCAGCAGGCAAGTAGCCATTGTGTTTCCTTACCTTTTCTTTATGTGTGGAGTCTACCAGCTTTTCTCTTCAGGTTCTTTATATTGTATGTAATACATTATTATATACTTTACATGCTACACTGTGCTTTGGTATGCTGAACCTTGTTGGTTCTGACCATGTTTTGCCATTCATCATCCAACATCTCTCTACCTCCCCCCACTAACCTCTAGTAATCATTATTCTAAGTTCAGATAGACTATTTTAAAAATCCCATATGTGAGAGGGAACATACTTTATTTGTGTTTCTGTGTCTGAATATTTCACTTAATGATCCCCAGTTCCACTTGCTGTAAGTATCAAGATTTTATTATTTTTATAACTAAAAAATTGCATTGTATATGTGTATCCCATTTTCTGTATCTATTCATCCATTGATGGATCCCTAGATTTGATTCCATATCTTGGCTGTTGTGAATAGGGATGCATGAACATGGTAGTGCAGATATCTCTTTGATGCATAGATTTAATTTCCATCAGATATATATCCAGAAGTGGGATAGCTGGGTTGTAAGGAAAATTTATTTTTTGCTTTTTGAGGAACTTCCATACTGTTTTCCACAATGACTGTACTAATTGGCATTCCCACAAAGAATGTTTAAGAATTCCCTTTCCTCCATGTCCTCCCCAGCATTTGTTATTTTTTCTTTTTGATAATAGCCATTCTAACTTAGTGAAATGATACCCCATTGTGGTTTTCATTTGCATTTCCCTGAAAAATGTCTATTCAGATCTTTTGCCCATTTTTAATGAGATTGTTTTTGCATTGTTGAGTTTTTTTTTAGTTCCTTATATAGTCTTTGTGAGATGCATAGTTTGCAGATATTTTCTCCCAGTTTTTGGGTTGTCTCTCCAACCTGTTGATGGTTTCCTTTGCTGTGAATAAGCTTTTTAGCTTTATATAATCACATTTGTCTATTTTTGCTTTTGTTGCATGTGCTACTGGGATCTTATTCAAGAAATCGTTGCCTATGCCAAAGTGTCTCCCCTGTTTTCTTCTAGTAATTTCATAGTTTCATGTATAATATTTAAATCTTTGATCAATTCTGAGTTGATTTTTAAATAAGGTGTGAGGTAGAAGTCAGTTTAAATCTTCTACATAGTTATATTCAGTTTTGCCAGTGCCTTTTATTATGGAGACTATCCTTTTTCTAGGGTACATTTTGGGCACTTTTGTTGAGGATGAGCTGGCTATAGATGCTTGGGTTAGTAACTGGGATCTCCATTCGATTCCTTTGGTCTATGTATATGTCTTTTTTTTTTAATGATGTATTGATTTAGTTGAAAGGCAGAGTTACAGAGAAGCAGAGGCAGAGACAGAGAGGTCTTCCATCCATGGGTTCACTCCCCAAATGGCTGCAACAGCCAGAGCTGTGCCTATCCGAAGCCAGGAGCCTGGAGCTTCTTCCAAGTCTCCCACGCAGGTGCAGGAACCCAAGCTTGGGCCATCTTCCACTGCTTTCCCAGGCCATAGCAGAGAGCTGAATCAGAAGTGGAGCAGCTGGAATTCTAACCAGCACCCATATGGGATGCCAACACTGCAGGCAGTGAACCACTAGGCCACAGCACCGGCCCCTATGTGTATGTCTTTATGCCAACACCATGCTGTTTTGGTTATAACCATTATATAATGTGTCTAGAAATCTGATGTTCTATGCAGCTAACTTTGTTCTTTTTGTTTAAGATTGCTTTGGCTAGGGGCCGGCACCGTGGCTCACTTGGTTAATCCTCTGCCTGTGCCGCTAGCATCCCATATGGGTGCCGGGTTCTAGTCCCAGTTGCTCCTCTTCCAGTCCAGCTCTCTGCTGTGGCCCGGGAGTGCAGTGGAGGATGGCCCAAGTGCTTGGGCCCCTGCATCCACATGGTAGACCAGGAGGAAGCACCTGGCTCCTGGCTTTGGATCGGTGCAGCGCTCCAGCTGTAGCAGCCATTTGTGGGGTGAACCAATGGAAGGAAGACATTTCTGTCTGCCTCTCTCTCTCTCTCTCTCTCTCTCTCTCTGTCTAACTCTACCTGTCAAATAAAAAAAAAAGATTGCTTTGGCTAGGCAGGATCTTTTGTATTTCCATGTGAATTTTTGGATTGTTTTGTCTAGTTCTGAGAAGAATGTCACTGGAGTTTGATGGATATTTCAGTGAAACTATAAATTGCTTTGAGTAATATAAACATTTTAACAATATTAATTATATCAATCCAAGAACATTTGAGGTCTTTCTGGTTTTGTGTGTCTTCTTTCATTTCTTTCATCAATGTTGTTCATTTTGCACTGTAGAAGTATTTCACATCTTTGAATAAAGTTATCTGAAGTTATTAATGTAGATATTATGACTGGGATTGCTTTTATAATTTCTTTTAAAAATTTTATTAGCAATAATTGTACATATTTAAGGGCTTCACTGTGCTATTTGAATACATGTATACAATGTGTACTGATCAAAACAGGATAGTCAACATTTTCTCTTCTTCGATATTACTTTATGATTAGAAGCTTGAGGCAAGCGCAGTCTTCCATCTCTGGTTCACTCCCCAGATGGCCACGACAGCCAGAGCTGGACCAGGACAAAGCCAGGAGCTGCTGCCAGGTCTCCCATATGGGTAGAAGTGGTCTAAGCACTTGGGCCATTTTCCATTGCTTTTCCCAGGCCATTGTCAGGGAGCTGTGTTGAAAGTGGAGCAGCTGGGACACAAACCAACACCCATATTGGATGCCGGCTAGGCAGTGGCTTTACCCACTACTACATGACACTGTCCACGGCATCTATTATTCTTAAGAACTGTCGTATTCTTTTGGAGATGTCAAGTTCCCACGTTCTTCTTGTTTCCTTTATCCCTACATTGATGTCTGTGTATGTGATGTAACAGTTCTTTTTTCTTTATGAAGTATTTTTCATTAGAAAAGACATTTTGTTCAGATAAAATGTGAGGTGTCAGGTAGTTGTTTTAGCTTTAGTTCTCAGTGAACCCCAAAGTGTAAGCTCCTAGTGATTTATTCAGCTGTAATCAAAGCCAGCAGTGTCTATGAGTGCTACAGTTGCCCAGTCTGCAGAACTTCGTGGAGGTAGTATGAATTTGAAACAGATATAGGCTTCCAAAGGTGTATGTCTTCAGGTCAGAGTGAGTTGGGTGGCAATCACACTAGGGTTTTTGATAGCAGTAGCCATGTTCCTGGTGCTGTGGGACAAAGTGGGGCTGTCCCCTTGACCTGCCACACCCAGCCTAGTTGATGCTGAGGCTTGTGGCATCAATAGCTGTGGCCTTGGAACTATGTAATGTGGATAGGAATTCCCCCAGTTCCTGCTCTGTGGATGTTAGTTATTCTAGGTCCTATGGTACTAAATTTCTGCTTGCAGCACTAGGGGATGTGAGGGGGACATTGCTTAGATACCACAAAGTGAATAAAAGTTATGTTTTGCATTGTATGCTTGCAGGTGTGGGCCTAGAGCAGTTTAATACAGGTAGAGTGTACCCTAGGTCCCATCAGATGGGTTCCAGTGACTCTGAGGAATATAGTACTAATAGACACAGCCTCAGAGCCATAGGGCCAGAAAGATGCCTTATCCTAGTCCCCTGGGAGCACCTAGACTATGCTGCAGGTTTTGCACAGGCAGCAATAGGCCTGCAGCAGTAGATTGCAGAGGAAGCACAGGAGTTCCTGAGACTTAGAGAATCAACATTCATGGTTTCATATCTACAAGATAAAGTGGAGACCTTACCCAGGTCTCACGTTTCATGCACAGGTTATGCTGGGGATTATGTACTGGCAGGCATGGATCTTGATCAATGGAATGCAGATAGATTCCTCCCCAGGTGCTACAGCGAGAACTCATTTGACTCTTTTTTTTTTTTTTTTTTTTGGACAGGCAGAGTGGACAGTGAGAGAGAGAGACAGAGAGAAAGGTCTTCCTTTGCCGTTGGTTCACCCTCCAATGGCCGCCGCGGCCGGCGCGCTACGGCCGGCGCACCGCGCTGATCCGATGGCAGGAGCCAGGAGCCAGGTGCTTTTCCTGGTCTCCCATGGGGTGCAGGGCCCAAGCACCTGGGCCATCCTCCGCTGCACTCCCTGGCCACAGCAGAGGGCTGGCCTGGAAGAGGGGCAACCGGGACAGAATCCGGCGCCCCGACCGGGACTAGAACCCGGTGTGCCGGCGCCGCTAGGCGGAGGATTAGCCTAGTGAGCCGCGGCGCCGGCCTCATTTGACTCTTTAGAAGAGAGACCCAACAATCTCTGTCCCTGAGCTGCCGGACCCAGAGTATACTTTACCCACATCCCATAGGTTGATCACAGGTGATTCTATGTATTATGTACTAGTCAGTGAAAGCCTAAATCAGTGGGATTCAGTTATGGTCTTTCCCAGTCCCCATGGATGAGTACAAGTATCCCTGGGACTTACACAATGAATCACAGACTCCACACTTCAGTATTCAGTAGGATCCTTACCCAGGTCCCTTGGGGTAAACCTGGGAGACTCGCTGGGACATAGCTGTAACAGAGTCCCAGAGTTACAGGGTTCAGAGAGTACTTTACCCAGGTCTCACATGATGATCACATGTTACACTGGGATTGTGCACTAGAAGATGCAGTTCTGGAGTAGAGGAATGTAGGTAGGGCCTTTTCTAAGCCCCACAGGAAAGTGCAGGTGTCCCTTGCACTTAGAGAAACATCAGTCACAGTCCCAGATCTGCATGATGCAGTGGGGTCCTGATCCAGGTCTTACATGTAGAATGCCAGTAATGCTGGAGATTGTGAACTGATAGCCACCAACCTGAAGCAGAGGATAGGGCCTTCAAAGTCTCACTGGTGAGTGGGAGTTACTCCAGGCATTAAGGCACCAACAGTCTCAGTCTCACAGCTGCAGGACACAGAAGGGACAACCACATTTCTCACTGGGCATGAAAGGGTGATGCTGGAGCCTATGCTGTGATCACCCAGTACCCTGTGCTAAGAGATGCACAAGGTCATTGTCTCAGATCTGATCCTCTGAGCCTGTGTATTGGTTGCTGCTGTTGCTAAGCCCCAAGAAGCAGAAGGCAGCTTCCCTGGATCACACAGAGCGAGTTAATGTGGCTCCAGGACTGGTGCCCAGTAATCCTGCAGCTACGGGATGCAGAGGGTCATGCTCTCTGCTCTGTGAAGTACCCCAGCATCCTGGATCTTGCTCTGGGGATTTTTGGTAGTGACAGAGCTATTTGCTGTCCCCTAAGACAAATGGAGATTGACAGTGACTTCAGGGCTACTACTCTGGGCTGGGGCTTTGGGGGCAAACGAAGCAATGTGAATTCCTATTATGGATCCTAGAATATATTCAAAGCCAGAAGGACTGTGGAATTCTCCTGTAGTTTGGGCTGTCAGTGTGCAGTGATGGCAGGAGTCGTGGAGCTTTCCACTTACCTTTTCTTAGCCAGATAGCGTCCTTCCAGGTGGAAACTAGGTTAGGAGACATTGCATGCCTTGTCCACCTCCTCCCTGGCTTTCAGAGTCTGTGCTGTTTAGCGTTGCTGTCACTTCTTTATGAAGTTTTCCCTCAGTAAATCTCCTGGAAGTGTGATCCTTCCTTTGTTGTTCTGGTTCTTCTCTGGTGGAAGTGAGTGTCAGCCCTCTATATTCAGCCATCTTGGGTCCATTATAATTGCCTTCTCCAGGATTCATTAGTGGTGAAAAAAATGCTCCTAATTTTTGTTGATTTTAAAAAATTATTCATTTATTTTTTATTTTATTTAAAAAGCAAATAGAGACAGAAATCTTCCATCAACTGGTTCACTCCCCCAAATGGCTACAATCGGCAAGTCTGGGCCAGCCTTAATCCATGAGCCAGGAACTCAGTCTGAATATTCTACATGGATGACAGGGACCCGAGTACTTCAGCCATCATCCACTTCTCCCAGGGGGAACATTGGCAGCAAACTGGCTTGGAAGTGTAGTGGGGACTCAAACCCAAGCACTCCAAAATGAGATGCAGTCATCCCAAGAGGCATAAACTGCCGCTCCAAATGTTGGCCCTTCAGTGGGTGTTTTCTTAGAATACAAATAATTTTGCATGACTGCAGTATCAAAGTCAGGACATTTATTATATAATCTATAATCTGTATTTTGTTTTGCCAATTGAATAATGGCTTTTGTAGAAATTATCTTTTTAAAAATATTTATTTGAAAGGCAGAGAGACACAGAGAAGGGGAGACAAGGAGAGATCTTCCATCTGCTGGTTCACTTTCCAAATGGTTGCAATGGCCAGGGCTGGGCCAGACCGAAGCCAAGAGCCAGGAGATTCATCTGGTGCTGCTTTTCCAGGCATATTAGTGGAGAGTTGGATGAGAAGTGAAGCAGCCAGCACTCCAACCAGCTCCCATATGGGATGCCGTCATTGAAGAAGGCTGCATAACCTGCTATACCATAATGCCAGCCCCATAGCAATTATCTTTTTTTAAATGATTTATTTTATTTATTTGAAAGACAGAGTTACAGAGAGAGGTAGAGACAGAGAGAGAGGTCTTCCATTCGCTAGTTCATTCCCCAGATGGCCACAATGGCCAGAGCTGCGCCGATTCGAAGCCAGGAGCCAGGAGCTTCTTCTGGATCTCCCATGTGGGTACAGGGGCCCAAGAACTTGGGCCATCTTCCACTGCTATCCCAGGTCACAGCAGAGAGCTGGATCAGAAGACGAGCAGCCAAGACTAGAACTATGGCAGCCCATATGGGATGCCAGTGCCTCAGGCCAGGGCTTTAACCCACTGCACCACAGCGCCAGCCCCTCAATTATCTTTTAAGATTTATTTACTGTGACATAGAAGGTTAAGCCTCTACCTGCAGTGCCAGCATCCTCTATGGATGCTGGTTCAAGTCCCAGTTGCTACACTTCCGGTCCAGCTCCCTGCAAATGCACCTGGGAAAGCAATGGAAGATGGACCAGGTGCTTGGGCCCTTGCACCCACATGGGAGACCTGGAAGAAACTGCTGGCTCCTGGCATCTGCCTGGCCCAGCCCCAGCCATTGAGGCCATTTGGGGAATAAACCAGCAGATGGAAGATCTCTCTCTCTGCTTCTCTCTCTATCTCTGCGTTTCAAATAAATAACTAAATATTTCAAAGGATTAATATTTATTTATATAAAATCAAATTTTATGTAAATAATATATAATATGCATAAATATATAAATTTTATGTATTTTATATAAATAGAAATAATAAAAAATTATTTATTAAGAGAAATCTTCCATCTGCTGGATCACTCCTCAGATGGCCTCTACAGCCAGGGCTGAGCCAGGCTGGAGCCAAGTGCCTCAAATTCCATCCAGGTCACCCACCTGGATGATAGGGATCCCCCACATACTTGGACCATCATCTGCTGCTTTCTCAGGTGCATTAGCAGGGAGTTGGATCAGAAATAGAATAGCCGGGACTTGAACTAATACCCTGATATTGGATGCCAGTTTTGCAAGCAGTGGCTCAATCCACTGCACCAAAAACAGTGGCCCCTATAGTAATTCTTTTAAAGTGCAAGTTCACATACTGCATTAGTGGTCATGTTGTTTTCTTCTCTTTTAATCTGAAAAAGTCCTACAGCCTAACGCTAATATTTTTGAAGAATTATTAAATGAACCTCTATTTGGGTTTATCTGATATTTGCTAATGATTACATAAAGGTTATCTGTTTTTAACAGGAATATTGCCAAAAATAATGGTGTGTCCTTTTCAGTACATTCCATCAGTATTTCCCATATGTGGTCCATGATATTGTTTTGTGTCATTATTAGTGACATGATCTGAGAAAGCAAGTTCACTGAAGCCAATAAAACACACTGTTCAATTTTGGTGTTTTTCATAGGCAAGCAAAAAGCATAAGTTGATTTGACCTAAACACGGTATTTTATTTGAAAAGAAAGTCTAATCAATATAACCTATTGAACATCACTGTGATTGACAGAAATGAGAGTTTTGAATTCAAATTAAAATTATGTTGGAAATTATTGTGCCAGGTGACACATCCTATCAAAGACCTAGGTGGAACTTAGCTGGCAGCCAAAGGATAATGCTTTACAGTCAGTGTGTTTGGGAATTTATGAGTGAGAAGGAAAGGGGACCACCTCATGGGAATGTGTATTGGGCCTTTGTGAAGGGTTAGCTGCAAAATGCTCTCCTATAGCTCAATGAAATGAAAAGGATGAGATTCATTTTTCTTTCATTTTGCTTCCATCTGATTTTGTTCTGCTAGCAAAGTACTTGAAGTAAAGCATCTATTAATCTTGGAACAACCACTGAATTTAATTACCATGTCTAATGTTAGCTTGTACAAAGTGTTATAGGGATATGTTTTCTTCCATAAGAAGTACAGTACAATATGTTCTTCTATTTCAAATCCATTTCACTTAATTCCAGTGCTTTGACAGGAAAAAGCAATACTGCTGCCGACCTTCCTATTCAGCTGCTGTCGCACTCCAAACTGCACACCTGAGAAAAATCACATCCCACTTGATTTCATCCCAACATGCTGCTATGTAGAAGTATTTCCATTTGCTGTCCCACCCCTGCCAAAAAATAGCATGAGGAGAGTATGAATAATTGTTGCATTCCAAGAGACCATGATGAATTTTATTAGTGTACAAAGCATATTGCATGAATTTACCAGGGGTCTTTATTCTAAGCTCGCATATGTTCTGCAAAGCTGTCATTTTAAGCTGTTCATAGAGTGGTACTAAGTGACTCATTCCATTTCCTTGTATGGCTGTTCACCTTTTTGGGTGGGGTGGTGGGTGGGTATTAAGCTCTACATGCTGTGATGCGAATTATACAAAGTTTATACTTCTGTGCACATTCTTAAGAGAAGCAAGTACAGATGAAAACAGAAATTCACATCAATTCTCTCTGAGAGTGTCTTGATTAATAGACTATTTAAAATTAGAAAGTTATTTGATATGACATTGGGTAATGGGTACACGGGCAATGTGCATGTAGAAAATAACACTATTGACAGTTGTGAAATTACAGTCTTCCATCTTCTCAAAGGAGTGAAGGAAAGACATTTAAAGTGTAGGAAGGGGCTGGCGCCGTGGCTCAATAGGCTAATCCTCCGCCTTGCGGCGCCGGCACATCGGGTTCTAGTCCCGGTGGGGGCGCCGGATTCTGTCCCGGTTGCCCCTCTTCCAGGCCAGCTCTCTGCTATGGCCAGGGAGTGCAGTGGAGGATGGCCCAAGTGCTTGGGCCCTGCACCCCATGGGAGACCAGGAAAAGCACCTGGCTCCTGGCTTCGGATCAGCGCGGTGCACTGGCCACAGTGCGCCGGCTGCGGCGGCCATTGGAGGGTGAACCAACGGCAAAGGAAGACCTTTCTCTCTGTCTCTCTGTCTCACTGTCCACTCTGCCTGTCAAAAAATAAAAATAAAAAAAATTACAGCATAGGAAGATGTATTTGGGTTTCATATATTTAAAAAATTGGGGGCTGCATTGTGAAGTAGCAGGTAAATCTTCTACCTGCAAGGCTGGCATCCCATTTGGGTGCCAGTTCATGTCCCAGCTGCTCTGCTTCCTATCCAGCTCCTTGCTAATGGCCTGGGAAGGCAGTGGAGGACTGCCCAAGTGCTTGGATCCCTACTCCCATGTGTGAGACCTGGATGAAGCTCTTGGCTCTTGACTTCATCCTGGCCCAGTTTAAGACATCACAGTCATTTCAGGGAGTGAACCCGTGCTGAAGATGTCTCTGTGTCTCTACTTCTCTCTGTAACTCTGATTTCAAATACATAAATAAATCTTTTAAAAAATACTAACTTGTTAAGATTCATCAACCAGAATCTTTTCTCTGGAGATTCTAAGAAGGGGGAGATACCTCTTATGTATGTTGGAGCTCCTAATCACAAATGTGGGCTAGAAAGAATCCCAATATTTTTTAAGTCTTGAGACATTGAGGTCAAGTCAGAAAAAGTTGTATCACCAAGAACTTGTCTTCACTATTAACCATATTCCTCTAGGTTCTCCATCATACTTAAGTTCTGATCATTATTGAAATTGGTTTTATGTTACAATGAATGTACCATGTCTAATTTTCATTCCTCTTTAAAAGAAACCATTGTTCATTTCTGAATAGAACCACATACACTAAAACTTTCAAAATACAAAAATAAATAATAAAAATGAATCATCCTATACTTGAGATTTGGTGACAATAGTCACACATATTGTAATGATTATATTTTTATTGTTTATATTCTCAATCCCTCACCTTTGTGTCTGTGGATTCTATTTCTTCCTGGTCCTATATCTGCCTGCTCACTTTAAAATCCCCTACTTTCCTACCCAAGTAACTAAATCCCTCCTTTTCTTGTCATGTGCCTTTGACACTACTACTCCTTCTATATGGAAGGCTTTCCTTGTCCTCCTGCCACCATTCCTTTTCCATACACTCATCTTCAGAGCACTGAATCCTCCTTATCATTCTGGAAGCAGTTTAGATGCAAATCCCTAGCTAAATACAGTCTCTCCACCCTATATTTTCTCATAATCTTTTAAATTACATCTTTCTGGTTATATATCTCTTGTTCTGTGTTTTGTGCCTTTTGTTCATTCATTTATGTAATGGTTATTTCTTAAATGTCTCCTCTGTGCTAGATGGCATGTGCCAGAGATAGCCATAAACAAGGCACTCTATGTGACTGGATTCTCAGGATGCTAATCTTCTCTCAGGAAATGCGGACATTAAGGAAGAATCGCAAAATGATTAATTCTATAAAAGAGAAATCCCAGAATGATCTGGATATACCCAACAGATTATATCTCTAACCTAGTCTAATGGATCAGAAGCATCTATCCTTGGTTTAAAGAGATCATATTATGTGACAGGAGGGTTGAGTTACAGTTTATTTGGCTTGAGTCCCTTGAGCTGAAATGTATTGTCCTGGAAATCCCAGAGCAGTCCATTCTCATCCACATGTAAGCTTTCAGAAACCATTTGACTCAATTGCAAATAATATTGGTAAAAGTAGAGCCCATATTGTACATATCTAAGAATCCTGCAGTGGTTCACAATGATTTGAAGCTTCCCTTCATAGGATAAACTTTTCCTAAGCCCTCGCTACAGACCTGGCTTGGTGCCAAGTTCTAGGGCTGTGATGCTGCTGATACGCACTCTCCTTCAAAGAGCTCACACTTTAGCAAGAAAGACCTGCCTGTGAACAAATAATTGGTTATTGATCCATGTATATGTCCATCTGGCTTAGTGCCTCTGACTTTGGGCTCTCAAACCAGATCTATTCGATCCAAGACCCTCTTTAGGTACTTCACTAGCAAGGCAGCCAACCAATGTTTTTTTTCCAAAGTGGTTCTTAAGTGACGGTGATTTTGTGACCAAATCCTGAACTTTCCCAGACAGTGTCTCTCTGATTGCGCTAATGGAATATCAAGTTGTGTCTACTGAGGCCCAAACTACTTTGGGAAAATGGCAAGGGAGTGGATCTCCTAAGCATCCATTTTTTTCTTATAGTTTCTCTATTTTTGGTCTCAAAGAATCATTCTGTAAAGTAGCATCTCCACTTTTGGAGGAATTTGAAGAGTAGAAGGTGGTGTAGAATGCATAGCTTTTTCCCCTTCAGGGTTCTGTATCTACATGGGAACAGAGAATCACCAGTAGCTAATATGATAGCATATCGTAGCCCTTTATGCTGCTAGAATAGTAAAGAATAAATTCCCTGGGATCAGAGACAGCCTCGTACATGTCTTTATCTTCTGAATCATTTAGTGCAGAGCTTTTTATTTAGTATGCATTTAATCAATAAAGTAGAAGAGTAATGAAGAATAGATGAATGAACAAGCAAAGGAATAAACACTGACTAGACAGCTAAATAATCAGACATCAATGGCACTTAAGGTCAATCTAATAAGTGGAATTTGGAGAAATTATGCCACTCCATTGTTTTTATTGCCAGAGAACTTTAATATTTGGTCAATATGATCAATAGTGTTTGATTAATGAAGACTAGGTTCATTTATGATTTAAAAATAAAATTTATGACAATCAGTAAAGGCTTTCTCTGAACACAGGAAAAGAAATCATGATACTCAGGAAAGATGATAAATAAGAAATAGAAACAATAAAAACCTCTAACCTCAAAAACTTCTAAGAGCTTATAACTGTTGCCATACCTGAAATGTATAGCAATAGAACTAAATTAAAGCTGAAGGTTTTCATTCTCCAGATAGGTGTTGAATATGTTAATATTTCCTTTTTTCTCAAATAAATGAAGTAGCAGTGAAGCATAGTGCGAAACGGGGAAATGAGACATAAAGAAAATTTTCCTGTAGGGGCCTTTTCTGTGCTCAAGATCACATTATTAGTCTTCCTACCACTCACAGTTGTCCAGTCATTTGAAAACATGTGAGCAATCTTTGCTTTTCAAATTTATGGTCCCCTATAGATATTTATTAGGAGCAAAGGAAATGATGGCAACATAGTGGAGAAACATAATGGGCACCACCTTAACCAAATAATGAAAGTTAGCATTACCAGTAACGGGATAAATTGACATCATGAGCCTCTTAATATGAAACATTATCTTTTGTAGTATTCTTGCCAAAGAAAAGCTGACTTCAATCTAATTGCAAGTAATCATCAAACACAAATTAAAGGTCTTTCATAAATTAAAGGTCATGAAAGACATGAAGTGATGGAGAAATGATCATAGGTTGGAAGAGCTAAGAAGAAATAACAATTTAATGATAGGTTTGAATCTTAGACCAGAAAAATAATTTTAAAGAAAAAAACAGTTGGTGAAATTTGATCTTCAGTCTAATGCTCTCCCAACTGAGCCATTTCAGCTACCCCTTAGTTGGTGAAATTTGAATGAGGCCTGAAGTTGAGTTACCTAGTATTGTAACAAAGTTAATTTTCTAGTTTTGATAATTTTGCCATGGTTATGTCAGATATTAATTAGGGAAAGCTTAATCCCAAATGCATCATTATTAAGAGGTGGGAACTTGAAGAGATGATTAGGTCACGAGGGCTCTGTCCCCATGAATGCATTAATGCCATTATTACTGGAGAGGTTTTGTTATCCAGAGAAAGGATTTGTTATAAAAGCAACTTCTTCCTCTCATTCTCTCACATTCTCTTGTCTGACTGCCTTCTGGCATGGGATAACACTGTAAGAAGATCTTTGCTAGAGGTTGACCCTTTTATTTTGTGCCTCTCAGCCTTCTGAATGATAAGAAATAAATCCCTCTTCTTTATAAATTACCCAGTCTGTGAGATTCTGTTGCAGCATTGCAAAAATGGGCAAAGATATTGGGTAAAGTGTATATGGGAACACTCTGTACTATTTCTGCAACTTTTCTCTAAGTCTAAAATTAGTTCAAAATGAAAAGTTTTTAAAAATCAGATGGTGCATTAATGTTAATAGATACCTTTCAGAGATAAACAAGTAGGGACATATTATGAAGTAGCCAAAATAGGATTAGTGAGGATGATGTGATTTAAATGTAATTATATGTAATACTCCTTTAATCAGTCTTAACTAATGAGATCCATCATTAGTAGTATCACCTCACATATATAACCAATCATTCTGCTAGTTGCTATAGTGCTGTCATTGCGCTATCTGATTTTGGTATTTTTAATTGGTTATGTTACATGAGTTTGAAAAAAGCAAAGAGAAAGCTCAAAAAGTTTTGAAAGCACTGCCATCTGCTTCTAAAAGTGCTATATTTCCCTTTTCCCTTGATTTTCACTGTCTACCAAACCAAAAATATGTTTTCCATCATCATGTCATTCTAACTTCAAGAATAAAAAAAGCTTACCACTTATAAATTTTTTAAATGCTCCAATATTTTTGATATTAAAGTGTGAGAAATCATTTGGTCTGACTCCAGGTACAAATAAAAACAAAACACACCACTAACCACCCCTCCCCCATTTTGTCTTATCTCCAGTCTCTGGGAATAGAATTTTGGAAACATTCCTCACCACAATGTGGAAAATACTTCTGGTTTCCAATGATCAGTTGCCAAAAAGTTGAGGATTGATTCTCTCAGAACTGCCTCAGTTTTTACAAAAGCAATTAAGACCTTCCTGGCCTGAGGCTAGCATTATTCAGATTGACTCAAATGCCACAGTTAAAGAGAAATTCACTAAGAAAGAAATTATTTTCATCTGGATTCCTACTAAATGAAATTATGAAATTTATAGGAAATTTCTTAACTTTTCAAACTTTAAGATGTTATTTATATTTGAAAGCAGTCAAACATCCACTTATAGCAAAGTTAGTCTATTTTTTAGTAGGAAACCATACAACCTTCAAATCTAAATTTTAAATCTGTTCATTATAGATTCTATTGTAAGTCGAAATTCCTTGAGCCATAACGTAACCTAGAATTTCGCTCCGATTTACATATATGAATAAAGGAAGTTATACTGCCATCTAAGAATTCTACAGTTTCACTTAATCTCTCTGTTTATACCAACTTTATTTGATTTTATTCTCATAAACACAACCACTCTAAAAATTAGACTTTGACACCAGTGTTTCAGATTATTACAAATGGTATGTGGTCATTTGGAAGAATTCTCCCCATTCACCTCTTCCTCCTTTTCTTCCTCCTATTCCTAGTCAATAAGCAAGTGAAAAGATGCTCAATCTTATTAGTCATTAGGGATATGCAAATCAAAACCACAGTGACATCACATCCTTTCTAATGATTATAATAAAACTGATGTAAAATAAGTGCTGGTAAGAATGTGAAGTTGGGGCCGGAGGAGCCACGGCTCACTAGGCTAATCCTCCGCCTGTGGCGCCGGCACCCCAGGTTCTAGTCCCAGTTGGGGTGCCAGTTCTGTCCCGATTGCTCCTCATCCAGTCCAGCTTTCTGCTGTGGCCCAGAAGGGCAGTGGAGGATGGCCCAAATGCTTGGGCCCTGCACCTGCATGGGAGACCAGGAGGAGGCACCTGGCTCCTGGCTTCGGATTGGCACAGCGCGCCGGCCATAGCTGCCATTTGGGGAGTGAACCAACGGAAGGAAGACCTTTCTCTCTATCTCACTCTGTCTAACTCTGCCTGTTAAAAAAAAAAAAAAGAATGTGAAGTTGGAACCACTATGTATCATGTAAGATGACATAGCTGTTTTATAAAATGGTCTTGCAGTTTCTCAACATGTTAAACAGTGTTGCTATATGACCTGGCCATTCCAATTCTACATATATACTCAGGAGAAATGAAAATAACATTGACACAAAACTTGTACTATAATTATTCATAATAACCCAATGTAGAAACAACTGATATATATCAAGTGATAAATAAATGTAATCTATCCATACAGTGGGATTTTATTCAGCAATAAGAAGGAATGAAGTATTGAAATATGTTAGAACTTAGATGAACTCTAAAAACTTGCCAGTCACAAAGGACCAATGTATGCTTTCATTTATATGAAATGTCTAGGTAAATTTGTAGAGATAGAAATTAGATTGGTGATTGCTTAGGGCTAAGCGAAAGAGAGTAGGGAATGTAGAATCTAATAGGTACAGAATTTCTTTTAAGGGGAATAAAAATGTTATAGAATTGGATTATAGTGATGCTTCCACAGCCCAGTGAATATACTGAGAGTCACTGAATTGTCTACCTTAAGTGAGTGAATTATATGTCATATTATTTGTATCTCAATAAAAGTATTTTTTAAAGTGGCATAGCTATACCAACTCAAATTTTCAGGATATACTTGTGTCTACTCCATCCTACCTACTGTCTTCTCATTACCAAACCGCTTTTGATGCTGATATATTTACTCATGGACTAGTATATTTTTACCTTCATACTCATCATGTAACTAGAATCTGTAGAGTAACACCATGAGCAATTCAAACATGATTAAGATAATACGTGCACTCAAATCTATAATATAAAAGATAGTATATGCTATATTTATAATTATATGAATGTTCAGAGAAGGGAAGCCTTGTGAACAGACAGGTGATAAGGAAGCCCCCATTGAGGGAGTAAGTGAGATGAGTTTTGAAGTACTGATACAATTTAGACAGAGAAATACGGGCAAAGGCTGGAAAGGCCAGAAATCAGGAAGCCTAGAAAATGTCTAGTGAATGATTGTGTGTGGCTGGAGAAGAGATAAATCTAAAGAAGTGACATTCAGTTTTAAATGTAAGGCAGAACTAGATTTTAGAAAGATTTTAGATATTACACTATGGAGCCTGAACTTTATTGTATAAAAAATATGGAGTTTTTTTTTATTAGTCCAGTATTACTATAAAAGTTTTATTTCTGACATTTTGGTCAGACTGGAGTGCCTTCATTTGTGGGAGCAGAGAGACTTTGGAGACAGTGAGATCACTGATATGGCTTTTCCTTAGCCTGACTTAGCAGTAAGTAGAATATGGAATTGATTAGTTATGATGAGAATAAAAAGAAAACAAGTACAATAAAAATTAAGAAAACAGAACCCAGTGTGTTGGGGTATGAGAGTAAAAACTTCCAGAGAAAACTCGGGGGTTTCCAGGCTGACTGATCATCTGGTCTGACTGATCAACAAGATTGTTGAGTAGGAATTCAGATGGAGACAGTTGGGAATACAGAAGTAGCACTTATGAAAGAGGCCAGGGCTAAAGCTACACATTTTGGAATACCCATTGAGGCAAGAGAACAAATAAGGTATTGCATAAGATCTGAAAAGAGAAGATGGAAAATATAACATTCTTAGGGAATATCTATATTTAAGAAGAAGTAGAAAAATTAGGCAGCAAAAGGATGATCTAGGAGAGAAATCAGGTGGGGATAGAGCCCTGGAAGACAGAGGAGGAAAGTTTTGAGAATGAGCCAAGAATGATGATGCAGAAAACATGTGCTTTCTGATTTAGAGATGTTGAAGGGATATCCAAGAAAGTGGTTACAAAAATGTGGTCAGGGTTTTAGGTAACACCAAGTTGCCAACCAAATGGATGTTGAAGAAATAAGGTTAATAAAAATGGAATTCTTTTCAAGAGATGTAGTTCAATAGGATGATATGGGAGAGAGGAAGAGGTGGGGGGAGAGAGAAACTGATAGGTTTGTAATTGGGAATTTGCCAATGAATTTGAAGGAATATAAGGGAGGTAACAAGAGTGCATATATGGAGAGGTGAGCCTTTACTCTACTATCAAGAAAGAAGATTTCTTTCTCTGAGGGGGAACATAGCACAAAAGCTGAAGGTGGGTGAGGATGCAGAGAAAGTGTAAGGTGCAGTGGAGGAAAGCTGAAGACACTAATTCCATAGGAGTTCTGTCCTATTCCAACAAAGCTAGATGTAAATGAATATGTTCGTGAGATAGGGAAAGTCGAGGAGGAGGAATACAAGGCTCAAGGGGAATGAACTTGGCACTGTGGAGATGGGCATTGATATTCCTAAAGGGCCTACTGGAAAACAGAGGTCAACAGCCTAGATTCATTAGTAGCAGAATCCCTGTCTAGGCTCAGACTTTGTCTAGCTACCCTGAGAATATTATTTATAAATTTTCTACAGTTCTGTTATTTCCTTTCTATTGTATTTTTTTAAGATTTATTTATTTATTTGAAAGAGAGGCAGAGTCAGAGAAAGAGAGAGGTCTTCCATCCGCTGGTTCATTCCCCAGTGGGTCGCAAAGGCCGGAGCTGCGCCAATCTGAAGCCAGGAGACAGGACCTTCTTCTGGGTCTCCCACAAGGGTGGCCCAGGGACTTGTGCCATCTTCCACTGCTTTCCCAGGCCGTATCAGAGAGCTGGATCAGAAGTAGAAAAGCCAGGACTCAAACTGGCCCCCATATGGGATGCCGGCACTGCAAGCAGTGGCTTTACCTGCTACGCCACAGTGCCAGCCCCTCTAATGTATTTTTACCAAATTTACATTTACTCTAAGAAGTAACCATTGGCATTTTGTCAGCAAAGTTTAACTGAATCGTTTCCAGTCCAGTTTACAACCTTCCCCATCCTTGTGCTTACTCTGACTTCACAGTTGCTTGGCTATACCTCACAATTTCCTTCCTGCCAAGAATTTTGATGTACTGTTTCAAGCTTTCTCTATCCCTTCATTCAAACAACCATTCACGGAAAGGGATGTTTTCTTCTTTTCTTTCCTCTAAACAGCGAGCAGGATTTCCTGTGACTTTAAAGATTGTGTCAAAGAGCCAGTTATTATTGATGGAGGGTCTGTAATTTGGCAATGAAAGGGGAGACTGGAGTGGGGTAGAGCAGGGAGATTAATGAATAGCCAAATGTGAAATTCGGTTTTATTTTGGCCTTTGTCTAAGTAAAGGTTTTCTATATAAATTAAACTTCACTGTATTTTTTTTCCTCTGGCCCTTTATTTTACACTTTCTTCAATGAGGTCACAATCCTTATTGATGAATTTTCTTTTACCCTGATCTCTGCTATACTAGTTCCATCTCCAGTGCATTTTAGTCACTCACAATACTTCTGAGATTGTTATTTCTTGAAGTCTCTGAGAACCTGAACTCTTAAACCCCTTCCTCTGGCTTTACTGCATCTTCACACAGAACAATCCTGAGCTTTCTTCTCTTTATGACCACTTCCAGACCTTCCATTCTTTCTAATTCTTCTACCTTATCACCCTGCTTTTACTTAATAGTTTTTATTAAGCATGTCCTACGTGCAAAACTATGTTTTCTGGTCTTCTTTCTCTACTAACTGTTTTCTCCAAAGACAAAACACTGTCCTTTGTGTCCACCACAGTTCATGCTATCTACTTTTAGGTGAGGCTTAACTGTTGTAGAGAACCCTTTTATTTTCTACTCAAATGAGAGGTTCTAAAGTGCCTTCATAAAGCTTCAATCTTATTCCATTTCCACCCCATTCCTACCCCTGGGAATCATGCTTTGACAGTACAAAGGTCAGTTCCTTTGAGTCCAGCATTCTAGCTTATTTTCTTTCTACTTCAAACACTCTCCATATCTCAACTTCTCTTTTTTCCTTTTTATGAGTAAGAAACAGCTCAGCTTCCTGCCATTCTCACCCCCCTCCAATCAATCATGGGGAAAAAAAGAATCTATCTAAAGGATAATACTAACTTCTCACCCAGAAAACCTCAGTGGTTTCCCAATGACTTTGGAGTAGAGTCCCAACATATTAACTTTCCATTTAAGGCCCTCTTCAAGGTGGGCAAAATTTTCCATTCCAGAATAGTCTCCTGTTATCACTTTACATCTTATGCCCTAAATTGCGATCCAATTGAACTAGCTATTCTTCCCCAAAGATGCCATGCATTCCATGCCTCCATGCCTGGTAGGGTCAATGTACAATCTTCCATTTATAAAGTATGAGTTTTAATTCAAACTCTTCCATGTGCCAGTTGGATGACTTTAGTCAGGGATATAGAATTCATGCTCCTCAATTTTCCCTCAGCTATCTTTTGGAATCAAACAAAATGAATGTTGAAGTCCTGGGAAAACTGAATAATGCTACTAAAATGTGAAGTGTTCTTTCATTTAACAAATACTCATTTAGCACCCACTGCCTGCCAAGCATTAGTACTGCTGCTATTCATTTTCCAGATGAACATAATAGATATACTTAAGGAGGCAGAACCAATCTGCATCCATTGATCAACATGAACAAAAACAAGGAGAGTCAAGACATAAAGAAAACCTACGTAAGTTTCAGGTTTGGCACTGTATTTGGAAAGCACCATGTGTAGATGGAATGATAGCTATTTCAGTTCAGAGCCATCCTCCTCTAGTTTATATGTCTTTGTTGCTGCTTTTCTGGACATTAAAATCAATTGAGATCAAACATAAATCAAAGAATTCTTAAAGCCTATTAGCAATAGGAGTAGAATCTTTCACTTCTTTCATTCCTCAGGATGTGAATGTCTCTGATTGAAGAAAAGAATTCACTGCTTTAAGTAAGCCCATGTCTTGAATCTCTTCAATACATGCCAGATGGGATTTTCAGGAGCAGATTGTACAAGCAAGCTTGCAAGGGAACATGGCCTTGTAAATATAGCTTCTCTTGATGATGGCTGTAACTCTACTTGGTATAAGAGAAGACCTTTTTAAAAGGGTTTCCTCACTATAGTCACCAATATAAAAAACACACACCATAAAGTACATTTTCTCCACTACTGATAGACTTGTTGTGCTACTGCCAATAAAATGATTGTTGGTTCCCAGTGAGTTGGGGGGAGGGAGTATGGGAAGCAGGTGGACAAAAACCTACCCAGTGAACAAACTGCTTCTCTTTTTCTTTTCCCATTCCTTTTTTTTTAAATTCCAAAATAGAAATTTCAAAGCTTAAAAAACTTCAAGGCAATTTAATTTAAGTTGCTTCTCATGACTTTAAACACCGAATGTTCACACCCACGTCAGTACTACATTGAGATCCTCCCACTCAGAGACTATTTAGGAAAGAAAGTATGCTGTGGTCTGAGATGAGGCCTAGATTTGAGAGATCTCAAGTTCTTAGATGAGTTCTTCAGCAGGACTCCCAAGTTCAGCAAAATTAATCCTCCTTTTCAGAGAGTCAGGTCAATGTTTATAGGAGGCTTCCCTTTAGGGATAATTATAGAAGATAAAAATATTTATTATAGACACAGTAAAAATCTCTTTATAATCTACTTCATTCACATATATCCTACTTCATGCAATACATTTGTCTTGCCCCTAAGAATCTGGATTATACTGAGTTTTAGCCTTCAGGACTCCTGTGACATAATCTTGAAGAACAGACGTTACTAGTTTCCCCCCACACTTGGATACTGACAATAATCCAAGCCCCATTTTCTTTAACAATGTTTGTACCACTGTTAGTTTTCAATATGTAGTGCAGATTTACTGATCATGGCTTTTCTGGGAAAGTAAATTTTGGTTTTAGTGTTTAAGCCATAACACAGCCAAATTGCATATCTGGCATGTTATTTCACACCCCACTATTTTCATGTTTTTTTAGCTTAAGCCAAGCCAGGTGAGTAGGCGTCATCCAAGATAAAATCTTGCTGACTTTTTTTCCCCCAAAGAAAAGCTCGCGAACAGGAGGTGATAAATGCTATGCTTCCTACTCAGACTCTGTCACATAAGATGTCAGTTCTTTATTTTAATTATATTCTTTGCCAGCTCAAAGAGGCAAGTAATTTTGCTGCATATTATCCTACCTTTGTTAGAGTTCCTCTAAAATGGCAGTGGAAGGCCTTTCATTTGTTGTGCCAAAGCTGGTCTTAATATCCAATTCCTAGCCAATCTCTTGGCATCCCAGAGAAAGCAGCATATTATTCACTGTCAAAAAAAAAAAATCAGATGATTACTGAAATGTGATCCAAGTATCAAAAATGAAACACCTCTCTGAAACGGTATAGTAATTGAACAGAGTTTTTTACTTTCTTTTTAAGAACACACACAGACACACACACACACACACACACACACACACCAAGAAGCGGCATTGACTGAAGGGGTTAGCACAAAACAGACATAATCAGGAAGATTCTGCAAACAAAGGAGAAACAAGAGCTCATATATTATTTGGGTTTCTAAGAATCAGACCCTGACATGAGGATTCTGTTGCCAGTCGTACATTTGTGAGGCATAGAGACCACTGACAGTGTAATGAGGAAGGAATACAGGGAAAGGAGGCAACATGTTCAAGAAAAAGATATGTTACAGAGACAACCACGATAGCAGTAACTGCAGCTTCATTCTGAGAGAATACTCTAGAAAATGACATTAAATAAATGCCTTAGAATTATCTCACCCAAGGGTCAACGTGGCTGGGGTATTCATATTCCAACTTCTAGCAGTCATTGGTCAAGGGCTACTGAAGCAGAGGAGTGGGAATTATTTCACCAATATTTCCTACCTGCCACTCCAGTTTAACAAGAAAATCTTCAGGCCCAGACATGCAGACATTGGTAGCTGGGAGTAGGCTCCAGTCAGAGCCAAGGAGAGAGCGGCACATTAACGGCATCTGCAGCAGTGACTCTTTAACTGAGTCATGGTTTCCTCAGACAAAGAATGTTGTACTGATCCATGATCGTGGGGCCTCTGAATAGAGTCACAAGGCTGAGCAAATAAAACTGTATGAAAAAAATCTCAGTATTGTTAGCCATCACAAAATGCAAATCAAAACTACAGTGAAATATCATGTCACTCCAGTTAGAATGACTATTTCCAAAAGACAAAAAATAACAAATCCTGGGAAGGATGTAGGAAAAAGGGAATCCTTAAACACTGTTGGCAGGAATGCAAATTAGTACAGTAATTGTGGAGAAAAGCATGAAAATTCCTCAAAAACTGGAAACATATCTACCAGTTGACTAAGCTATCTGCCTTCTCGGTAAATAACAACATGCAAGAGATACCTGAGCTTCTATGTTCAGTGCAGCAGTATTCACAGTAACCAATATATAGAATCAACCTAGGTGTCAGTTTATGGATAAATGCATAAAGAATATAGATAAATGCAATATAATATCATTCACCCATGAAAAAGATTGATATCCTGTCATTTGCAGCAAAATAGATAGAACTGAAAGTCATTGTGTCTTAAGTGAAATAAGCCAGAGACAGAAAAACAAAAACTGAATGTTATCTCATATGTTGGAATTATTTTTAAAAAGTTAGACTCTCCCTGGAATAGTGATTATTATAAGCTAGAAAAAGTGGGGGGAGGAGGACAGAGGTTGAATAATGGGTAGCAAAATAGTTATATAGAAGTAAAAAGTTCTAGTGTTCCACAGCAGTATGAGACAACTGTAGTTCAGGATAATGTGTCATGTACTGTATGAGAGAATGGAGAGGACGGGCTTGTAGGCTCCAAGTGTGGAGAAGGGATGGGGAGATGGAAGTGCTAATTATGCTAGTTACTTGGGTTTGAACAGTTTATTCTGTGTATATATGTTAAAATGTTGCACTGTGCCCCATGAAGATATGCAAATATTGCATGTTAATCAAAACTTAAGGAAAATAATTATTTTAAGAGATGTAATTACAAATAGTCATTATAGAATGGTAAATAAATACAGATAAAATAAAATACAGAGTTGAAGCAAAAAAAAGAATACAAGATGCCAAGCAAGTTCAAACCAAGTCTCCAGAAAGACATGACAGAGAGAGGCAACAAGTGGGTCTAGTGGTTCACTGCCCTTTCTCTTGTTGTTCCTTATCAGTATCTCCAAAAGGTGCCTTTTTAAAATAAAAGTTTATTTATTTATTTGAAAGGCAGAGTTACAGAGAGGCAGAGGGTCAGAGAGAGGGAAAGGTCTTCCATCCACTGGTTCACTCCCCAAATGGCCGCAATGGCCCAGAGCTGGGCCAATCTGAAGCCAGGAGCTTTTTCCGGGCCTCCCACGTGGGTGCAGGGGCCCAAGAACTTGAGTAGCTTATCCAGCATCAGAGAGCCAGTGTATGGCAAAGCAGGGGTTCCAGTCTAGGCTGGCTGGCTCTACCATCCATGCCCTTGACTTCATTGTGTGCTGTCTCTATTCTTCAGGAATATGCAGGCCCTGAAATACTAGCCATCTTAAGCAGTCTCATGTGCTTCTTTTTGCTTTCCTTAGATACACCAAGTCTGTTCACTTCACATACTCAAATCTAAAGCAACCCATGAGTTTTCCAAGGAGAAACTCACTCCCCCAAAATTGAAGCCAATAATTTCTTATTTTTATTTTGTTAAGATTTATTTACCATTTTGAATGTCAGAGTTATAGTGGGGCAGGGACAGAGAAAGACAGATAGACACAGAGATCGTCCATCCTCTGGTTCACTCTCCATTTGGCCGCAACAGCCAGAGCTGCGCTCATCCGAAGCCAGGATCCAGGAGCTTCTTCCAGGTCTCCCACTCGGGTGCAGGAGCCCAAGGACTTGGGCCATCTTCTACTGCTTTCCCAGGTGCATTAGCAGAGAGCTGGATTGGAAATGGAGCAGCCGGGACTCAAACCAGCACTCACATGGTATGCCGGCACTGCAGGCAGAGGCTTTTACTCTCTATGCCATAGTGCAAGCCCCCAAAAGGTACTTTCTATGAGAAGAGTGGAGGTGGCAGAATGCTGTTGAATTTATTTGTGGAGGGATATCAGCAAAGAGACTGATGTAACGTTTTCTTTTTAAAATGTTTATTAATATAAAGAGAACAGATTTCATGTGTTTCATAGATACAATTCTAAGAGGATAGCTGCACTTCCTTCCCTCCCTCAGTTCCCCTCCTTACTTCCTTTTTTTTGTTTAATTTTTATAATAACATAATTTACTTTATAATAACAGGCTCAATGCCCCACTAACCATAACGTTCAGCCAGTAAAAAGTAGAAAGATCACTGTTCCACAGGAATATAGACAAGGCCTGTAAACAATAATCAAACCATGTCAATTTCATTCTTTTACAGTTTTTAAAGATTTATTTATTTATTTGAAAGTCAGAGTTACACAGAGAGAGAAGGAGAGGCGGGGTGGGGTATCTCCCATCCACTGGGTCACTCCCCAATTGGCCGCAACGGCCGGAGCTGTGCCAATCCCAAGCCAGGAGCCAGGAGCTTCCTTCAGTCTTCCCATGCTGGTGCAGGGGCCCAAGCACATGGGCCATCTTGTACTGCTTTCCCAGGACATAGCAGAGAGCTGGATCAAAAGTGGAGCAGCTGGGTCTTGAACCGGCGCCCATATGGGATGACAGCACTACAGGCGGCAGCCTCACCTGCTACACCACAGCGCCGGCCCCATACATTTTTTTATGTTTGATATTAACTACCACATATCATAGAAAATGTTTGTCTTTTGGGATTGGTTTATTTCACTAAGCAAAATGGTCTCCAGTTGCATACATTTTGTTGCAAAACATGGGATTTCATTCTTTTTTATGGCTCAGTAGTCTTCATGGTGATATATAAGTTGTAAGTGCCAGTAAATAATAATAGATGTTCACTTTTATTGAAGCTTTGTTTATGCAAATCACCATTCTATGATATTCACATATATTACTTTATTAATTCTGAAAGCAGTGTTATGAAGTACATTCTATTATTATTATCCTTTATTTTTAGATAACCAAAGACACAGAAATATTAAATAGCCTACCAAAGACTACAGAGCAAGGAAGTATCTCCAGAAAACAAGCTTTTAACCACTATATTAAAGATAAAAAGAGAGGATAGTTTATGGGAAACAGGATAATAGCTTCACAAAGAAATAAGTGTGAGAAATGTTGTAAAGAAGATAGAAAGTGGTCTCTGAAGAAGGGGTTGGCCCAAGGATTTTTAGATCCTTTGATTAAACTGAAAAAACAACAGCAAAACTCAAGGGTAGGTAAAGAGAGCTCATAATTATCTAACCCCTTTTCCTGATATCACAGGAAAGCCCAAATTAAGAAGAGAAGCCTTTGGACTAATGTGATCTAATTAAGTGAACTAACACAGATCCAAATGCCATTATCACCACTGCAAAAATTATATACCATATTTAAATAAACACAGAATCATAAATATGAAGGACAGATAATTTTTTAAAATTGAACACCTCTTTTTAAAATCAATTTGCAAATGCAAACAAGACATCCATAAAAAACAAAAGTAAGACAAGATGACTCAGGAAGAGATATCGTTTTATAAGAGAAATCTTGAGAATAAAGAAGTGTGGTATCTTGCCTCTGAACAGAAAATAATTCTGGCTGGAAGCTACTTAAGGTGCCACACCATCCAAATGATCAAACTATTTCCTTGAAATATGATGTGCTTTTAGTAACCTAGGATGCAAGGTAATTCTGAGATGGCACTGCGTGCATTTTTTTTATTCTGCCCTAGCTTGGCTGTGAAATTGGAGCAAATAAGAGCAGCAGAAAAAGCCAGGCTGGAAAATAGTCACAGAAATCTTTTCTGGAACCAAAAGTGTAGGGACAGGTGTCTAGAATAAACAGATAAAATTGCAGTAGCAGTGTGTTCTGATAACCATTATAGACACAAAGAGAAGAGAGCTCACAAAGAAGGCACAGAAAGCTGCAAAGTCAGCTTCTCTTTTGATTATTCATAAGAATAATGAAAATGGAAATGTCAAAATGAACTCATTATTTTTTAAAAGACAGATCTTTTCTGACTCTATCCAGTGAAGGAGTCTGGAGACAGTGACACACAGTGGCACTGAATATACCTAACGCCTAGATTTGGTGTCTAAGCACCATTTCCAACTGAGAGGAAACCCAGTTCTCAGAGAAATGGCTGATTATAGCTCTGGGGCAGAGAGAGTGGGACAGTGATCCTCCATGTTTTACCCAGTCAGAAAGAAGGCACTCAAAGAGTATTAGAAGAACAAAGGAGCCAACTTAAAAAAAAATTCCTACTGGACAAATTTGAACATAAAAAAGAAAAATAGATGTAAATTATTAGAAGTCTGAACAAATAGAAAAATTCTTTACAGGAAGAGAGAAAGGGGGTTAATAAATGTAAAATGACTTACCTAAATAGAAAACCACACCCTTGAAGCTATAATGCAATAATTGGTTGGAACAAGAATAGTAACAAACATCAAAGGGTTAATGGGAACAGGATGCTTAATTGTGTCAACACATCACTCCTGGATTGTTTAGTAATTGCCAAGGGAAAGGTTTTCCTCTTCACCGCAGATATCTGGTAGACTCAGTGAAGCACTCAGCTATAAAATGGTTTTAACAATAGAACCAACTTCAGAGTTTTAAGAATTGAAAATGTCAATACATACAAAACACATCACTAGATTACAGAGTAAGGGAACAATAAATTAACATAATTAAAATAATAATTATTATTTCATCTCAGCTAATATCCTAGAGTCAAAGCAGGTCAAATGATTCACTTTCTTTTATTTTCTACAAAGGTCACAGCAAATCCATAGACCTAAGTAATCAGATGACCAATATGAAGAAGTAGCAAACACAAGAGCATGAAATCCAGAAGCAGAGAGCGCCCCAATATCAAGAGAGAGCTTGTATAGACAGTTACCATAGATCTTTCCAGGATGGAGCTGCTCCTATATTCTCCAGTAAAGACATTCAGACAGAGAAAGAGATGACTGAGTCTTTCCGTTTTTTTTTAACTTTTATTTAATGAATATAAATTTCCAAAGTACGATTTATGGATTACAATGGCTTCCCCCCCATAACATCCCTCCCACCCACAACCCTCCCCTTTCCCACTCCCTCTCCCCTTCCATTCACATCAAGATTCATTTTCGATTATCTTAATATACAGAAGATCAGCTTAGTATACATTAAGTAGGGATTTCAACAGTTTGCTCCCACACAGAAACATAAAGTGAAAAATAATAGATGATTTTTTTTAAATGATGATGAAATCAGATCAGACCTATTGTCATGTTTAATCCCAGTGAGAGTCAAGTTGGGAGTTGATAATTTCTTTTTTTTTTTTTTTTTTTTTTTTTTTTTTTACAGAGGATCAGTTTAGTATGCATTAAGTAAAGATTTCAACAGTTTGCACCCCCATAGAAACACAAAGTGAAATATATTATTTGAGTACTCGTTATAGCATTAAATCTCAATGCACAGCACATTAAGGACAGAGATCCTACATGAGGAGTAAGTGCACAGTGACTCCTGTTGTTGACTTTACCAATTGACACTCCTGTCTATGGCATCAGTAATCTCCCTATGCTCCAGTCATGAGTTTCCAAGGCTATGGAAGCCCTCTGAGTTCTCCGATTCTTATCTTGTTTAGACAAGGTCATAGTCAAAGTGGAGGTTCTCTCCTCCCTTCAGAGAAAGGTACCTCCTTCTTTGAAGACCTGTTCTTTCCACTGAGATCTCACTCACAGAGATCTTTTGCCAGAGTGTCTTGGCTTTCCATGCCTGAAATACTCTCATGGGCTTTTCAGCCAGAAACGCATGCCTTTAGGGCTGATTCTGAGGCCAGAGTGCTATTTAGGACATCTGCCATTCTATGAGTCTGCTGAGTATCTCACTTCCCATGTTGGATCACTCTCCCCTTTATTTATTCTATCGGTTAGTGTTAGCAGGTACTAGACTTGTTTATGTGCTCCCTTTGACTCTTAGTCCTTTCATTATGATCAATTGTGAACTGAAATTGATCACTTGGAATAGTGAGATGGCATTGGTACATGCCACCTTGATGGGATTAAATTGGAGTCCCCTGGTATGTTTCTAACTCTACCATTTGGGGCAAGTCAGCTTGAGCATGTCCCAAATTATATATCTCTTCCCTCTCTTATTCCTACTCTTATGTTTAACAGGGATCACATTTCAGTTAAATTTCAACACTTAAGAATAACTGTGTATTAATTACAGAATTAAACCAGTCATATTAAGTAGAACAGATAGTCTTTCCTTAAGTGACAACACCTTAGTTCCCCAGGTCTGCTGTTTTAACAAAATCCTTTTGAAGATCTGAAGTACAAGTCCAAAGAAAATATTATGATTGAGATTTCTCTTTAGGAAAATGTATCCCCAACCCACTTTTGCTATGTTACCTGGAAGATTATTCAAAAATATTAAGGACATACAACTCCAGTGAAAGTTCTTTTATTTACCTCCTGCTAAGTCTTCACTCCCAGAAAACATGTCAGGTGAGAAAATACTCCCCTTAAAGTTGATCAGTCCTTAACACGCTTCTTCACTTTGGGGGCAAAGTGAGGTGGGAGTGATGGGGGCAGCAAGAGATTGTTGACAACATCTCTCTCTCTCTCTCTCTCTCTCTTTTTTTTTTGATAGGCAGAGTGAGACAGTGAGAGAGAGAGAGAGAGAAAGGTCTTCCTTTTTCCATTGGTTCACCCGCCAATGGCCGCTGTGGCCGGTGTACCACGCTGATCGGAAGCCAGGAGCCAGGTGCTTCTTCTGGTCTCCTATGTGGGTGCAGGGCCCAAGGACCTGGGCCATCCTCCACTGCACTCCTGGGCCACAGCAGAGAGCTGGCCTGGAAGAGGAGCAACCGGGACAAAACCGGCACCCTGACGGGGACTAGAACCTGGTGTGCCGGTGCCGCAGGCAGAGGATTAGCCTAGTGAGCCGCGGCGCCAGCCTGACAACATCTCTTGCCTAAAGCCTAGATTGGCAAGTGTTTCTGGACCTTATTCTTATAGTAGATTCTTGACTAAATGAATTTGAATTATCATTGCCTGCATCTCTACCACAGAGTTTTCTCTAGCAATTTGGGCCAGCTCTGCTTACTGCACAGCAAGTCAAAGATGCCAGGAAATTAATTCCTCTGGAGACCTCAGTCCTTAACAAGCAAGACTAGGAGTATTTATTCTGCAGAATTCTAACTCTTTGTGATGAATAACTGTAAAATGTGCATTCTAGACTGACTTCCAGACTTCTCTAATAAAATGAAGCATCAGTTTCCCACAGTGGCATCCTTCTTGATAGAACACATTTCATTGGCTTCCTTTCTCACCTCTCCACTCCTCCATTGGTATTTTTTGGGATCATCTCCCTAACGACAAAACCCTTGTTTGTCTGGAGGAACACAAATTAAGATGCCTAAATAAAGCAAAATTACCACTTCTAGAGTCACAAATAAACTGCATGCCTAAATTAATAATGAATGCTGCTATGAACAGCTATATTTGAGATGTTCATGTATAATCTCAGAAAGGATATAGAACCCTAGGAGAAGACTCTGTGTGCCCCCTGATACTATGTTGTTTACCCGAGTGGCTAAGGGTGGTTTATAAACCATATTGAGTAACATTATTGTGATTATGTGGGACCTTTCCCACAACATGTGTCAATTGCCACAACATAAACTCTGGAGTAGGGTCCTTAATAATGTCAAGAGTATGGGAGCAGGGAAGTTATGGAGGGAACAATAGCTGGTCTCTGGATTAAAGTCATTTACTAACCAGTTGGATGATATTTCACTATTTTAAAATGATTATTTGAAAGGCACAGTTACAGGGAGAGAGGGAGGGAGATATGTCCATGCACACACACACACACACACACACACACAGAGAGAGAGAGAGATAAATCTTCTATTTTCTGGTTCACTCCCCAAATGGCCACAACAGCTGGTGCTGGGCCAGGCCAAAGCCAGGAGGCAGGAGCTTCTTCCAAGTTTCCGAAGTGTCTACAAGGGCCCAAGGACTTGGACCATCTTCTGCTGCTTTCCCAGGCACATTGGAGGAGAGCTGGATCAGAAGTGGAGCAGCTGGGACTCGAACCAACACCCATATGGGATGCCAGCATTGTAGGCAGAGGCTTACCCAGTCATGCCACAACACTAGCCCCAATATTTCACTATTTGAACAATCAATACTATGCTACCAATGTATACTAATTGAATATCAGCCCTATCTTTGAGCATTAAGATAGCTTTTCATGGTGCTTGGATAAATCAAAGGTTCCCAAGATTAAAAAAAAAATCCCTGTTACCAACATCTCAAGAATAACTACAAATGAAAGCACCGCATAATACCTAGTACAGAATGTAGTCTGAGAATTAAGTGCTTTGGTATAACAGTCAATTCCTGGGTTGTCAATTTTAAAAGAATTATCTTAAAATAAACTGAGTACTAAAACCAAAAATAACACATTTTGATTTTTTTCTTCAAGATGACCTCAGAGTCATTATTGAAAACATCAATTTTCATTGTTCTGCAGATATTTTAGAAAAATAATTGTAGAACTGAAAATGCCAAAATGCATAAGCCAGGTTTTAGAGAATAACCATAATGTAATAAAAACAACTGCATAACTTTGAAAGGCACTTTTGAGTGCATTTACTTTCCATAGAATAGTTGAAACCACAAGGGATTTTTTTTTCAAATCTAAATGAGTTGTGTTAAAAAACATCCCTTTCAGGCTTGTTAGCAAATATATAAATTCATTAATGAATGTTTCTTTATTTTTATTTTTATTTTTTTTTGACAGGCAGAGTGGACAGTGAGAGAGAGAGACAGACAGAGAGAAAGGTCTTCCTTTTGCCGTTGGTTCACCCTCCAATGGCCGCCGCGGCCGGCTCGCTGCGGCCGGCGCACCGTGCCGATCCGATGGCAGGAGCCAGGAGCCAGGTGCTTTTCCTGGTCTCCCATGGGGTGCAGGGCCCAAGCACCTGGGCCATCCTCCACTGCACTCCCTGGCCACAGCAGAGAGCTGGCCTGGAAGAGGGGCAACCGGGACAGAATCCGGCGCCCCGACCGGGACTAGAACCCGGTGTGCCGGCGCCGCTAGGCGGAGGATTAGCCTAGTGAGCCGCGGCGCCGGCCCATTAATGAATGTTTCTATAAGCACTTACAAAATACTGGTAAAGAAATGTAAGAATGCAGCATATAGGAAACATCCAATCAGATAAGATGATAGAACATTTTATGAATGCTGATGTACATAGAAGCCTCAGAAAGCATACCTACAGATTGGGTTAATAGTTGGGTCCTAAATCATCTTTTTAAAAGTACATCAGTTCTCAAAAAACTAAAGTTACAAAGTGAAAATCATTTTCTAATTCTTTCCTTTAAAACTGAATGTGATGAAAAACATCAAACAAATTATAATGCAATAATTTGTAACTACACAGATATTCTGGGGACATTGTACTTAAAAGAATTTTAAGAAAAAAATGAACCAGATATCTCCATCAAAAGTATGTTCTGCTTCCAGAAAAGATGGTGACATGAACTTAAGTGTCCATTCTTTCCCATGTGTTCTCTTTTGTGTTTTCCCTCTCCTTATTGTGAATTATTTCTATTATTTTATATCTTGTATTTTTTTAAAAAAGATTTAAAGGCAGAGAAAAAGAAAGAGAGAGAGAGAGAGAGCGAGAGAGCCATCTTCCATCAGCTGTGCCTGCACCAGACTGAAGCCAGGAGCTAGGAACCCCTGCAGGGTCCTGCACATAGGTGCCAAGAACTCAAGTACTTGAGTCATCATCTGCTGCTTCCTAGGCACTTTAGCAGAGCGCTATTTAAGAAGCAGAGTTCAGGGCCGGTGCCGTGGCTCAATAGGCTAATCCTTTGCCTTGCGGCGCTGGCACACGCGGTTCTAGTCCCGGTCGGGGCCCCGGATTCTGTCCCCGTTGCCCCTCTTCCAGGCCAGCTCTCTGCTATGGCCCGGGAGGGCAGTGGAGGATGGCCCAAGTGCTTGGGCCCTGCACCCCATGGGAGACCAGGATAAGTACCTGGCTCCTGCCATCGGATCAGCGCGGTGCGCCGGCCGCAGCGAGCCGGCCGCGGCGGCCATTGGAGGGTGAACCAACGGCAAAGGAAGACCTTTCTCTCTGTCTCTCTCTCTCACTGTCCACTCTGCCTGTCAAAAAAAAAAAAAAAAAAAAGAAGAAGAAGCAGAGTTCAAAGACTGTTTAAAGCCCTTGTCTCTACAAGGAGCAGTGTTTTTTTTTTTTTCTTTTTATAATTTGTTGAACTCTTTACTCAGTGTAGGGTTAATCTTATGAGTATAAGATAAGCTGAAAATAGATTAAGATTGGGAAAAGGAGAGGGAGGAGGAAGAAGGGTGGGAGCGTGGACAAGAGGGATCATAGGATGGAAAGTTTCACTATGTTTCTGAATCTGTATATATGAAATACATGAAACATGTATACCTTAAATGAAATTTAAAAAAGCAGAGTAGCCAGGATTCAAACCAGCACGCCAATTAACCAACTGTGCCACAATGTCCACCCCTCTTCTATTATTTTTTATCAGTGTATTTTCTACAACCCTTTAGTGTTTACCCTGTAAATTTCAACATACATCTCCAACTTCATAAAATCTAATTCATAAAGTACCTCTCCCCAGAAAATGAAATGACCATAGAACTCTTTTATTCTATTTCTTTCTCACCTTTTGTGTTATTGTTGTATATTTTAACACGAATTATTATTTAATGATTTATTTATTTATTTGAGAGGCAGAGGCAGAGAGTGCTGTCTTCCATCCTCTGGTTCCCTCACCAGATAGTTGCATCAGGCCAGTTTGAAGCCAGTAGTCAGGAGTATTTTCCAGGTCTTCCACACGTGTATGTGGGCCCAAGCACTTAGGCTGCCTTCCACTGATTTCCCAGGCCATCAGCAGGGAGCTGGATCCAAGTGGAACAGCCAGGACTTGAACTGGTGCCCATATGGGATGCTGGCACCGCAGGCAGAGGCTTAACCCACTACAACACAGCACTGGCCCCAACTCTAATTATTTTAAGCTATATCAAACATCATGCTTCACAGACTTGAGTATCAGCACTTTTAGCATTATATGCCTCCATTTGTATTTTTCCTGCATTGAACTTGTATAGTTTCTTGAATCTACAGCCTGATGTCTTTTCTCGATTTTCAAAAATTATCAGGCTGGCGCCATGGCTCACTTGGTTAATCCTCCGCCTGTGGCGCCAGCGTCCCATACGGGCACCAGGTTCTAGTCCCAGTTGCTCCTCTTCTAGTCCAGCTCTCTGCTGTGGCCTGGGAGGGCAGTGGAGGATGGCCCAAGTGCTTGGGCACATGCACCCGCGTCGGAGACCAGGAAGAAGTACCTGGCTCCTGGCTTTGGATCAGCATAGCTCTGGCCGTGGCAGCCATTTGTGGAGTGAACCAACGGAAGGAAGACCTTTCTCTCTGTCTCTCTCTCTCTCACTGTCTAACTCTATCTGTCAAATAAATTTTAAAAAATTATTTCTTCAAACATTACTTCTGCTATATTATCTGTCTCCTCTCTTTCTGTAATTTAAATCATACACGTTAGATGTTTTCACTATGTTCTATATATCTCTTGTGCTCTCTATTTTCTGTCCTTTTTGTTCCCCACATTCAGAATGGATATTTTCTTCTGATCTACCTCTAAGTTATTATTCTCTTTTAAGCTGTCCTAATATGTCATTAAACCATTCATTGAGTTCTTAATTTCAAATATTGCATATTTCCTTCTTGAATTTGCATTGATAGCACATTATATTTTGTGATTCCCTGTTGAAATTCATTTTGTCATTTAAATTCTTGAAAAATTTAATCAGAGCTATTTTAAAATCCATTCCTAGTTACTATATTTTCCAATTTTCCTGTGAGTTAATTTTTCTATTGGTTTTTGGGCAGTCCATGTTGTATGCATGATTGGTTATTTTTCATTAAATAGCAGACAATATCATAAATTTTTAAAGGTAATTTGAGTGAGAAGCAGGGTAAAATTAAGCAGTGGATTTTAGTGGCTAAAAATAATGATAAATCAAAATGTTTTTAGATATAAATGAATGCTAAGTGAATCTTTTATTATAGTAATTATTAAAATTAACCCCTTGCTATTTGAATTTTAGAAACTATATTTTTATAAAAAATACAAATATATGTAATATATTCTAATCTGACAATCTATTCATCAAGGTCATTGAAAAACTGACCCTTTGAATCTTGCTATCTCAGCTGGATGTAATTAGATTTTTCCAGGGATACACACACACACACACACACACATATTTATTTACAGATGGTTACATAATCTCCATATAGATAGATACCTAGATAGATAGATCGATAATCTATATATTTAAGAAAAAATTTATTATAAATTATTTAGTCACTTGAAATTATGGAGGTTAAGAGGTCCCATGATCTGCCATCTACAAGCTGGAAACCCAGGAAAGTTAATGTTATAGTTTTCAGGCCTAAGAGCTGGAAAGCCAATGGTCTACATTCCAGTCTGAGTCTGACAGTGTGAGCACATAGAGTACAGAGGGATGGAGAAGAGTTACCTGTTGGCTCAAGCAATCAGGCAGAATTAATTCAACCTATTCTGTCTTTTTGTTCTATTCAGTAGCTCAACAGATGAGATGGTGCTCATCCATATCTGAGAGGCCCATCTCCTTACTTAGTCTACCAACTCAAATGTTAAAAACTTCTAGAAACACCCTCATAGACATACCTATAAATAGTCTTTAACCAACTATCTGGGCACCCATGGATCAGTTAAACTGGCGCAAAATTAGCTGTCACACTAAACATCACTTCTTGTGAATGTTCTTCAAATTTTGATGTCAAAGAAAATATAACAATAGCATAGATATTAACTTTTAGAGCCTGAACCTTAAAGACACATTCCAAAAACTTTTCCAGTAATTTATATGTAATCCAATGGTTTTCAATCCAATATTGTTTTGGTCACTAACAAAATATAAGCATCTATTCTTAAAATATTGGACTTTTAGACCAATTTTTTTCCATTCATATTTTACTATTATTAATCATAGAGCATGTATTATTCAAAAACAATGCTGGGAAACTATTGTTTGAAATATATCTTTAGTCTATTACATTATAAAACCACATGGCATAATGTGATAGTTAATAAATGTATGTTCTGAGGTCTTTACCAAACCCATGCTCAAGAATTGAATTATTCCAAATTTATGTGCCACATCACATCATAATATGTTCCTTTTCTCACAAATGGGAAGGGGAGAGGAATTGTGTTATCATCTTCATCTCCTGCCACCCTTGACAGCCTGTAATAAGCTTTGTGACTATCCTCTTTTACTAGAGAACAATGACTCACCTAGAGTTATATAACACTCAGTTCCTAGGAATCAAAATTTCTCATTTTCTCCTTAATCTCAACAGTGCTTATTGCTTAAAGTTAAAAAGTAGTTTTAAGGAATTATTTAAGAAACAGCAAGTAAAGGGGAAATATGTAAGCAATTGCCAGGAAATGCTTATTCTTAGGATTATCTATCCCTTCATATTCTCCCTTCTCTGGATCATACAAATGCTGACCCTGCATTTGCAGGACCATGACAGTGGGTGCCTCTGAGATGCCCATGGTGTCTTGCTTGCCTCACTTTGGTCCCTGCTGTATAGGACAGTGCCCAGAAAAGCAAAATAGAAGAGAGAAGCAAGGGGAGACAGCCCTGCAGCAGACACCAAGATGGCAGAGTCAGAGAAGGAAAATAAACCAGTGCTATTATAAAAGTCAAGAGAATATATCTGGAAGAAAGCAGAGGTCATCATCATCCATCTCTGACAATGTTCAAAAACTGTTTATTACTAGGATCTTCCAGTTCAAAGGACATGTGCATGACTCAAATATACAAAATACTCGACCACACATACAATTTTAAAAATGCAAATTAAAACTTCAAAGAGACACTATTGGCACACTGCCTTGTGCATTGGGAAATGTCTCAAATATTACTGTTGGAAGTATAAATTGGTACAACTGCTAAGGAGTCCAGTGAGGCAGCATATATCAGAAATTATTTTGACCCTACAATTCCACTTCTAGACATTAACCAACATATTCTTTTTTTTTAGCCTTTTGATAAGTATCATTTTTTTAATTTTTAATTTAGTAAATATAAATTTTCAAAGTACAGTTAATGGATTACAATGGCTTCCCCCCCCCATAATTTCCCTCCCACTCACACCCCTCCCATCTCCAGCTCCCTCTCCCATTCCATTCACATCAAGATTCATTTTCAATTATCTTCATATATAGAAGATCAACTCAGCATATACTAAGTAAAGACTTCCAACATATTCTTGACACATGTGTTTGAAGAAATGTATTGCAACGTTGAGTGTAAATAGTGCAAAATCTAAGTGTTACAGAGGATGAGTTACATCATGATATATCCACATCATATAAGTAACAAAATATGATACAGTTGCTTAAAGGGATGAGTGAACTCTGTACATAGTAATATGGAAAGATCTCTTCATTCTGTGAAAGCAACAAGGAGCAGAATAGTATCTTAGTTTGCTTCAAATTATGAATTTTTTTTTACAGGCAGAGTGGACAGTGAAAGAGAGAGACAGAGAGAAAGGTCTTCCTTTTTCCATTGCTTCACCCCGCAATGGCCACCACAGCAGGTGCGCTGCAGCCGGCGCACCACGCTGATCCGAAAGCAGGAGCCAGGTGCTTCTCCTGGTCTCCCATGCGGGTGCAGGGCCCAAGGATTTGGGCCATCCTCCACTGCATTCCCAGGCCACAGCAGAGAGCTGGACAGGAAGAGGAGCGACCGGGACAGAATCCGGGGCCCCGACTGGGACTAGAACCCAGTGTGCCGGCGCCGAAGGTAGAGGATTAGCCTATTGAGCCGCGGCACCAGCCTCAAATTATGAATTTTTAAAAATTAAAGACCATTTATATTTAATTTTGCATAAAATACCTCCAGAAGGAAACACATAAAAATAATGATAGTTGTTGCTTCTTGAGAAAGGAACTATGTTGGAAAACATGGATTAGACAACAACAGGAGTCATTGTGCGCTTAATTCCCATGTAAGATCTCTGTCCTTAATGTGTTGTGCTATGTGAATTAACGATATAACTAGTACTCAAACTGTACTTTATCTTTGTGTGTCTGTGTAGGTGTATTCTGTTGAAATCTTTACTTAGTATATACTAAATTGATCTTCTGTATATAAAGTTAATTGCAAATGAATCTTGATGAAGAATGGGATGAGAGAGGGAGTGGGAGATGGGATGGTTGCAGGTGGGAGGGTGGTTATGGAGGAAAAAGCTGCTATAATCCAAAAGTTGTACTTTGGAAATTGATATTTATTAAATAAGAGTTTAAAAAAAAACATGGATTACAGAGAGATTTCCTTTTTATTCTTCTTGCAATTTTAAAATATTGGTTTTATATGTGAATTACATATTCAAATGTAAAAATAATATAAAATCTTTTCATCATATTCAACAGAAAGGAAGCTGCAAATAAACTTAGTAATGGCTGTATCAGGGACATGACAGGCATAAGACCCGTAGTGCAGTGGGCTAACAACCAGCACTGAAATAAATAGAAGTTACAGTGAAAATAACTTTTAAAGTTTGTTGGCCATGAATTGGAGAAGAATAATAGGACAGAAGCCAGAGTGGGCTTGAGATGACATAACCGAGAGGCCAGACCTCCAATGGGCACTGAGGTCATCCAACAGAGAAGAGTGCAGTGGCTAACTAAACAATCTCTAACCTTTATGCTCCTCCAACTGACGACATGCCCAGAGCTTTACAGGTTCCAAACACCATTGTCAGTATCTTCTTGAAACAGACTGCCTGGCTTCTAACACTGTCTTTTAGTAACTGTGAAAGCATAGGAAATTATTTCATTTTTCTCATATGCCCACTTCCTACAGATGCTGGGAGGAGTAAGTGTGTTAATAAAGGTAAATCACTCAGAAGCTGGCTGGCACATTAGTAGCTATTTCATGTATTAGTTTGCTGAGGCTGCCATAACAAAATACCACAGAATGGGTAGATTAAACAACAGAGATTTATGTTCTAACAATTCTAGAAGTTAGAAGTCTGAATTCAAGATATCAGCAGGGTTGATTTATTCAGAGGAAATTCTCCTTAGCTTGTAGGGGTCCCTTTCTCCTTGTGTTGGCCACCTGGTCTTCCCTCTATGTCTGTCTGTGCCATAATCCTTTCTTATAAGGACTTAAATCCTATTGGATTAATGCTCACCCTCTAATGAAATCATTTAACCTTAATTAACTCTTCAAAGACCCTATTTTCAAATACAGTCACATTTTGAATTACTGGGAGTTAGCACGTCAAACATGAATTTTGGGTGGACACAATTCAGCATATAACACTACATGTTTGTGGCTGGTGATCCAGAATAATGACAGGTGTTTGAGTAAAGAAAAAAATCAGTGACCCTTATATCAATATCTTCAACAGATTTGGATTAGGCCAGGAATAATAGCAATGAGGGGAGAAAGAGTAATGTATCCTGTAGAAATTAAAAGATATATATATATATATATACACATATATATTACATCATATGTTTAGTATGCTAATAGTTTATATTATACAATACATGCACATTAATTTGATCAGCATGTATTAAAATTATTCATGAAGGGCCAGTGCTGCAGCATAGCAGGTAAAGCCACCACCTGCAGTGCAGGCATCCCATATCGGCACCAGTTTGAGTGCTGGCTGCTCCACTTCTGATCCAGCTCCTTGCTATGGCCTTGGAAAGCAGTAGAATATGGCCCAGGTCTTTGGGCCCCTGCACCCATGTGGGAGACCCCGAGGACGCTCCTGGCTCCTGGCTCCTGGCTCAGATCGGCATAGCTCTAGCCATTGTGGCCACTTGGAGAGTGAATCAGTAGATGGAGACTCTCTCTCTCTGTCCCTGCCTCTCTGTAACTGCCTTTCAAATAAATAAATAAATCTTTAAAAAAAATTATTCATGAACTCTAAGTCCTTAGAGGCTCTTAATGGAAAACTAAGTAAAGAAGCCATTGACACGGTAGTTTGTACAGACAGCCCACTAGGTTAGTCATTATGTTGTATTTAGATAAGGAATATAGGTTAGTAAAGAACTGCATAGCAACTAACATAAAGTTTAAGTTAAATATATGTTTTTGCAATGTATTCTCATCATAAAGTTAAGTTTCTGTCTAATTATAATTACAAACACTGTCAAAGAAGTTCCCTATAATATTGAGAGGTTTTTTAAAAATAACTCAAGAACTATTGACTCGTAAGCTTGAGATTATCAATGTTTACTTGCTTGTTTTCAAGAACTAAATTTGTTACAATATTTGTGTAGAATGCAGGATCTTTTCATTTAAAATTGTGAATTATGGAAGTTGAAATGCTGTGAACTCTAGAGTCTGTATGTAACATTGACTAACCACTAGAGATTGAATTTACTCATCATCTTAGGGATAATTAACCTGCTTGTTATGATTCACTGATTTACCTTTAATTACTTAACCAGTATAAGAGATGATGCAGATTCTCTTAGAACTAGAAACAGATATAAAGGGTCTTGTGGAAAAGTCATTTGCCATATAAAGTAAATAAGTGAGCTGTCAGGATAATTGAAAACAAGGCCAAATTTCAATCTTCTATAATAAGCCAAAGGCACGAACATCAGTGGGCGTGTTTTTCTCAGAGAAGATGGAAAAATAATGCCCTGAAAGTAGCAGGGGAACTGAAGAGGTGTAATATTTTTTTTTCTCTATTTAAGAGAATGTAAGTGAAGCTCAATCTTGGGAGAGCCCTTGCTTTCAGTTTCAACAAGGAGATAGAGGGAATCTCTGTGAAAGGGATGCTAATATGGGAAAGATGCAACCATTAACAGGAGTTTGTGAGGGCTCAGGGGAAGGTTTTTGAGGGTGAGAATAAGTGGGACTTTGAAATGGAAGTGAGAGGGACAGGATATGTTAAAAAATGGAGTCATAGCAGAGCATGATCAGAAAAACTTGAGGCCTCATGTATTGGGAGGTGACCAAGGGTAACAGAATTAAGAGTCATATGGAGTTAGCTGTCCGTAATTCTGAGTTAATCATTCCATTGGTGGAGAAGGTTGGAACTCAGGCCTCTCAGGCATCAGCCAAGTCGTTTATGGACTGCACTTTAATGACAAGTCAATAGGGAAGACTGCAGCTTCTAGAGAAGGAGGAAACAGATCTGCATGAATTGAGAGGTTCTAGGCCCCAGACTGTTGGAAACAGACTCTCTGGAACTGGTTGGAGGGTCAGGTCTCTAGGAGCTATGGGATACTTACGATGGAAGTCAAGTCTTCTGTCTTCTCATTAATTTTGACTACTCCTGGTGTATCACATACAAATGTAGTAATATAAAAAGCAGAAGAGTAGTGAGTTTTGGAAAGAATGAATTGTGGATGTATAAGTATGTTGAGTTCAGGGTATATTGGACCACTTAGGTGTAACTAAACAGCAAGCAGTTGTAAATGTAGCTTAGAGTAAAACAAAGGGTAGGGAACACACTCATTTCTTTCTCCTTTCTTCTGTTTCTGCCATCTTTTCCATTTGATCCTTTCTCTGATCCACTAAACATGCTTAAATTTTCATTTCATAAGTAAGTCTTATCCATTTTTGGTTCTTCTGCAAGTTATTATACCCTCTCCTTAACACACATACACATACACACATTCTTTTCATGTGACTTTTTCAAAATAAGAGATGCATTTGATATCTACACTTTCCCTTACTCTACTCTTCAACTCCCTACGATTTGTCTTTCACAATTCTGTGGGAAATCATTCATAATTCTAACAATATCCTAATTTACAAATTTAATTGCAAATTCCGATTATTCATTCTACTGACCTCTTTGAAGCATTCAGTACTGTTGAACACACTTCTTTTCCTTTTGATACCTTTTCCTAGCCTTTGACTGCTCTTCTTTCTTCATTTCTCTTTGCGTCTTCTAAGCTTCAGGCAATCCTCTTCCCTGGTTTTATCTTGAAGTTAGCTGTTCTGTAGGTTCTGTGTATTGGATGCTCCTTCAATCCAAAACTGTAGGGAGTGCAGCTACCTGAAGGAGTCATCGAACTCAGGGACTCATTCAGCCCTTGCCACCATGAATATCATTTTAAGGACTTGCTTACCACCACCATGCCTGCTGCCACAACCATCACCAGAAAGAAACAAGAAGGTTTTTTTAGATTTTGTTTATTTATTTATTTGAAATGCAGAGTTACAGATAAGTGAGATCTTCCATCCGCTCATTCACTCTCCAGGTGGCTGCAATGGCCAGCGCTGGGCCAGGCCAAAGCTAGGAGCCAGGAGCTTCATCCAGGTCTCCCACATGGGTGACAGGGGCCCAAGCACTTGGGCCATCTTCTGTTGCTTTTTCCAGACTATTAGCATGCAGCTGAATTGGAAATGGAGCAGCAGGGACATGAAACAGAGCCTACATGGGATGCCGGCATTGTATGTGGCAGCTTTACCTGCTACGCCACTATGCTGGCCCCCTAAGAACATTTTAGGTGAGATTTCATCTGATTTCCAAATGACTAGCAAGATGTCACTGAAACAAGAAAGTCAAGGAATAATACCTGCTACTTCACATTCTGAAACCAAGCTTTTAAAGTTGGTTGAATGTGCCTCTTGTGGTATCCTGTATTAAGTTACTTTCCTTCAAGCTAAAAGTGGCTCCTGACAAGTTGTTGAGAATTAGCACTAATTAGTTATTATCAAACCTACCCTCCTATTTCCTTCTTCTTCTTTTATCAGTGGTAGGGAGAAGATAAAATGTTAGATGTCTGTAGGATTAAAACTAAAGGACACCTAGAGTTTTGTGAATATGATAAGGTCATATTTTTAGTGTTTAGAGCTTTACACATTTTCTCTGAACTCTTGAGCTTGGTGCAAGTTATCAGGTCTGAGATCCTTTATAGAGTATTGCCTTTAGCCCTCTTCTCACCCGTCCATTTGGCTTATTTTCTCAGCCCTCCAAATCTTTGTTTCTACCCCTGATTCCAGTCCAGGTCAGTATCCTGTGGTCTATAACAATACATCCAAGTTCTGATTGAAAAACTCTACGTGGATATCCTACAGGCAGTTTTACCTCATCTATATCAACCTGTATTCTGCCCCCTCAAGCATATATCTCCTTTCCCCAATGAAATGCACCTATGATCTTTACTTTTCTGAATATCAAGTCATCCTCAATTCCTTCTCTCTCTCCAATCCTATCATATATTTCCATTAATATTTACTCTCTGATGTTTCTCACACCTGTCAAATCCCTCATACCTACTTTTTATTCTCTAGGTTTATGCCTAACAACTTCTTGCCTTGACTTGCAGTAGCCTCCAGATATTCCCCTTTGCATCCATCTTTTACACTTTTCTCCAAAATTTGTTCCTTAAAAAAATAAATATATTCAGTTCCTGGTTTAAAATCTCTATTGAAGGCCTGTTGCAAATAGAACAAAGGACAAACTTATCAATCTGGCTTGCAGGGTTCATCACTATCTGGCCCAAATATAACTTTCCAATGGAGATTATTTAAATTGGGATAAAATTTGCATATAGTGAAATGCAAAGGTATTTATGATAAATTTGATTAGTTTTGACAAATGTATATGCTCATGTAACAAATGCTTTAATAAAACTACAGAATATTTTCAAAACATGAGAATATTCTTTAATGTCCTCTTTCAATCAATTCTCATTCCAATAGACAACTATTATTCTAATTCTTATCATTATCAAATTTGTTTTCAACATAAAATGTGTGCTCTCTTTTCCACTCAGCTGTAACAATTCTGAGATCATTCATTTTGTTTCATGTAACTGTAGTTCACTACTTTTTATTGCTGAGGAGTATTCTACCATTTAATGGTTTAGGTTCTTTCTAGTTTGGATCTATGAGTTTTATATAAATGGGATTTTTTTGTGCAACTGTGCTCTCATTTCTCTCAAATTTATAGGAGTGAGTGTGTTAGGTCACATAACAAATGTATAGATCCAATATAAGATAGCTGAATAGGGTATAGCCACACTAACTTGAGCTGCTCTGGGTTATGAAAAGAACAAAGGAAAGACTACATTTCTAGGGGTCTGACTGGTGGAAGTTTTCAGCAAAGAAGCAAGCAAACAAATAAAAAACAAAAATGAAGACTCTGTGGGACAAGAGGTGAGAAGACAGAGACACTGCTACAGCCAGCCACGTGGCATAGCCGGCTGCCAGCTGTGAGCTACCATCTTACCACTTTAAGGTAGGAACAAATTGCCACATGCCCTGTTTCTCAAAGTTTTAGCTGAGAGGGAATTTCACAGTCACCCACTGACTTTTACTTCAGCCTGGGTAGCTGACTGGGATCTGAGCAACTGCCTTGCTTGGAGGAGGGAAACTGCATTGCTTTCCTTTCTTCCCCTCCCCAACCTGCACAGAGTGCCATACTTGGCAGCAAAAAGCTGCACAGTGCACCTCCATTCTGCTCCTACCAGCATCATAGAGTCAGGGCACCACGTGGGGCAAAGGACAGATCCTCTGCATCCTGCAACTATGGGAGTTTTTGCACATTCACTCCAGAGCTACACTAACACACTATACATGGGCCAGGGGGATTTGCCTAAGCTTCTGGGGGCTAACATCAGAAGCAAACCATAAAAAATCCACTCTTACCCTGGGATATCTGAGTAATGACCACACTATAGCCTGTAAAACCAGGACTGAAACAATTTGTTCTAAATTTCTTGATGCTACTGGAATCTACCTGGTGGACATAGCGGAGAACTTACCTGCATTCCACCTCTCTGCACTCATACCCTCCAGAGAAAATGTGTACAACTTGTAGTTACCCTGTAGGACTGGAACAGGGTTCACTTCACATCCTCTAGTCCTAGAACTAGGGCTGTAGGTATTATAAGCCCCCGCACCAACTTGACTCTACTAGCACGACCTGAGGAAGGGTCCATCTGTATCAGACAGTCCTAGAGCCACGGCAGTTGGTGCCACAAGCCCCGGCATCAATCAGGCTTTCCAGTAGGACAAGGGGGCAGCCACCCTTCTCTCCCTCAGCACCAAGAACAAGGCCCTGGCTATCACATTCACCAGGCAGACTGACACCAAACTCTCTGTGGTCCAAAAGATACACAGCCAAGGAAACCCTTATTCATCTCAAAGCCACACTTCTGTCCCAATGAACTGCAGCAGACTAGTCCACTGTGTCACTTATAGAAGCAGATGACATTGATTAAGACAAAAGAAATCACTCAGGGACTGCATTCCTGGACTCATGTAGAACCAAAGCCAAAGCAATAAGCCAAATGATACCTGCACCTCAGCTAAACCATAAACTCTTTTCCAATAAAACCTACTCAATAAACTTGAAGGGACAAGCACATCAGATGGGCAAATGTCAGCTAGGAACACCAGAAACATGAAGAAGCAAGGTAGCATGACACCACCAAAAGAACACAATAATCCTCCAGAATTAGATCCTGAACTGAAGGAAATGTATGAAATGACATAGAATTCAAAATAATGGTTGTAAGGAAACTCAATGAGATGCAAGAGAATACAGATATACAGATTAAAGAAATGAGGAAATCCATGAGTGACATAAATGAAAAATATTACTAAGGAGATAGAACTCATTAAGAAGAACCAAATAGAAATTGTGAACAAATCTTTATCAGTGAAGTAAAAAATATGATTGACAGCATTAACAGCAAAATAGACCAAAAATTCTGACTAAAAACTCTAGTACTATATTGAATAATAACTATGAGAGTAGACATCCTTTTCTAGTTCCAGATCTTAGAGGAAATGCTTTCAGCATCATTTCAAGGTTTTATCATATGTCAAACCATCCCTGCAACCTTGGGATAAATTCCATTTGATCATGACAAATGAACGTTTTGATGTGGTATTGTATTCAACTTGCTAGTATTTTGTTGAGAATTTTTGTATTTATGTTCATTGAGGATACTTGTGTGTAGTTTTATTTTTTGTTGTTCTGCCCTTGCTTGGTTATGGAATCAAAGTGATGTTGGCTTCATAGAATGAGTTTAGAATAGTTCCTTCCCTTAAAAATTTTTGGAATAGTTTGAGAAAAATTGGTATTAGTTCTTCATTAAAAGTTCAGAATTCAGCATTGATACTACTTGGCCTGGGCTGTTCCTTGTTGGGAGATTTTTTCTTTAATTATTTTGACAGGCAGAGTGGACAGTGAGAGAGAGAGACAGAGAAAAGGTCTTCCTTTTTCCGTTGGTTCACCCCACAATGGCCGCTGCAGCCAGTGCGCTGCAGCCAGTGCGCTGCGGCCGGCGCACCGCGCTGACCCAAAGCCAGGAGCCAGGTGCTTCTCCTGGTCTCCCACATGGGTGCAGGGCCTAAGGACTTGGGCCATCCTCCACTGCACTCCCAGGCCACAGCAGAGAGCTGGACTGGAAGAGGAGCAACCAGGATAGAACCGGCGCCCCGACCGGGACTAGAACCCGGTGTGCAGGCGCTGCAGGTGGAGGATTAGCCTATTGAGCTGTGGCACCGCCAGGAGACTTTTTATTATAGATTTCATCTCATTACTCAATATTGGTCTGTTATACTTGTCTATGTCTTCATGGTTCAGTGTTGGTAAACTACATGTCGAAGAATTTATCCCTTTATTCTAGGTTTTCCAGTTTGTTGGTGTATAGTTTTTCATAATAGTCCCTTATGATCTTTTTCTTTTGGTTTTGTAATATCTCCTTTTTCGTTGATGATTTTATTTATTTGAGCTTTTCTCTTTTGGGTTAGTTTAGCTAAATGTTTATCAATTTGAGGACTGGCATTTTGGCATAATGTGTAAAGCTTCCACCTGCGATACCAGCATCCCATATGTGCACTACTTGATGTCCTGGCTGCTCCACTTCCCATCCAGCTCCCTGCTAAAGGCCTGAGAAAAGCAATGGAGGATGGCCCAAATGTTTGGACCACTGCCACCCACATGGGAGACCTGGGTGAAGCTCCTTGCAGTCATCTGGGGAGGGAACCGAGGATGGAAGATTTTCTCTCTCTTGCTCACTCTCTCTCTCTCTGTGTGTGTGTGTATGTGTGTGTGTATGTGTGAGTATGCCTTTGTATTTGCTTCTCTCTCCTTAACTCTGACTTTTAAATAAATAAATCTTTCTCTTTTTATTGATATTTCATGTTGCTTTTTAGCCTCCATTTATTTATATCTGCTCTGCTCTTTGTTATTTCTTTCCTTAAACAAACTTTGTGTTTGATTTGTCCTTATTTTTTTCTAGGTCCTTGAGATGCATCATTAGGCTGTTTATTTAATACATTTGTTTTTTTATGTAGACATTGCTACAAAGTTTGCACTTAGTACCACTCCTACTGTAGCCCTTAAGTTCTGGCATACTCTGTTTCCATTTTTACTTGTTTCCATAAATTTTCTCTTGATTTCTACAGTGACCCTGTTTTCATTCAGAAAGATTTTATTCAGTATCCATGCATTTACATAATTCCTAAAGTTTCTTTTATTGTTGACTTCTAGATCTATTCAACTGTGGTCGTTAAAAAAATACATGATATGATTTCAGTTGTTTTGAGTTTGTTGAAACTTTTTCTGTGGCCTAATATGTAGTCTATCCTAGAGAATGATTAAAAGAATGTATGTTGTGTAGTTATTGTATGAAAGGTTCTATGTCTGTTAGGTACACCTTGGCTGTAGTACAAATTAACTCTGATGTTTCCTTATTTATTTTTTGTCTGTATTATCTATCCATTGATGAATGTGTTGAGGTCTCCTGCTATTACCATATTGAAGATTATATCTCTCTTTAGATCTAACAATATTTGCTTTATAAAATTGGGTGCTCTGATGATATTAGGTGCATATACGTTTACAAATCATTGTATCTTCATTGTTGATTTGGTACCTTGATCATTATATAGTGACCTGACCTTCTTTGTCTATTTTTACAGTTTTTGATTTAAGTTCTATTTTGTCTGATGTAAATATAGCTGCTCTTGCTTGCATTTGGTTTCTGTTTGTGTGGAGTGCCTTTTTCCATCCTTTTTCTTTAAGTCTGTGTGTCACTGTTGAGTTGAGTTTCTTGTAGGCAGCATATCATTGGGTCTTCCTTTTAACACAAATAAACTTGAAGGAAAATATGTATTATGAAAAAAGTATGCATAGATTTCAAAATTTTATACATCAAAATAAACTTATTTATTCATTTCATTTTCCATGACTTTTTAAAGCCCCCTCATAAATAAAATGTGTTTGTTTAGAGTGCTTATAGTTGAGTCTTGTTTCTTTTTGACACACTTTCTAAACATTTATTTATTTATTTATTTGAGAAGCAGAGGAACAAAAAGAGACAGACAAAGAAGAGAGAACTCTCATCTACTAGCTCATTCCTCAAATGTTTGCAGTGGCTGGGGCTAGGTGAGGCTAGAGGCAGGAGCTAAGACCTCCATCCAAGTCTCCCATATGTATGGCAATGACCCAGCTACTTGAGCCATTATGTGCTGCCTCCTAGAGTGTGCATTTTCAGGATGGAGCTGGGATTCAAACCCAGGCACTTCAATGTGGAATACTGACATCCCAAGTAATGTCTCAAATGCTATATCCCACCCCCTTGGTCTTGCTTTTTTAAATAGCCTGTGATTTTCTGCCTTTTATTTCAAGTGCTCTATTAATTTATATTGAGCATAAATATTGATGAGATTTCATTTAGTCCTACAATCTTGCTTTTTATTTCCTAATTGTCCTATTTTATTTTTGTTCCTCCTTTCCTAATTTCTTTTGGATTAATAAAATATTTTTATTCATTTTAATTCCTACAATATACCCCTTTGCGTTTTTTTGTCCTTGTTTTAGAGCTGGGTTTCTCAGTCTCAGCACTATTTGACATCAGGCTGGATATCTATTTATTATGAGGATTGTCTTGTATGTTTCAGGAAGTTTGTCAATATCCCTGGCTTCTAATTATTATATGCCAGCTGTACTGTCCTCCAATTTTGATGACCAAACATACCCTTAGACATTGTTGAGTGATCTCTGGGAGCAAAACCATTCTTAATTTAGGAATATAATATGAATACTTATCACAATAAGCTCAAAATAATATTGTAGCTCTTAATGTAAATGTAATAACTGTATTTTATCAAAAATTCCATCTTCCTCATCCTTTGTGATATTAATATCATATATTTTATATTTTTATAAATATAATAAAACTCATAATACATGTTGCTATTTTTGATTTAAATAGTTACCTTTTAAGAAATTCTGAATAGAAAAAATGTACTTTTTTCTGCGGCTCTACTAAGGTACAGTTTCCAACACTTGTTTACCATTTTTGGTAAGTCTTTCTTTAAATTTGAGCTTCCATCTGCTGTCATTTTACTTCAACTTAATGAACTTCCTTTAGCACTTCTTTTAGTGCAGGGCTGCTGGCAACAAATTTACCCAACTCTCTCTTACCTGAAAATGTCTGGATTTATTCCTCTTTTTTAGGATAGTTTCCCTAGATATACAGGATATTTTTTTATTTTCTTTCATCACTTTAAAGATGTCAATGCATTGACTTGGAATCTCTGGCATTTCTGATAAGAAACCATCAGTCTCACTATGATGTGCATAGGTTTGCAATTCACTGAGATTCTTGGTTCAGAGAAGTGATTTTGTTTTCAATAATTTGGGGAAATATCAGCCATTGTATTTTCAAATGTATTTCTGCTCCATTTTCTCTCTCCTATATCTCTTATTCCAAAAATGTTGGCCCATTTGATATTGTTAAACATGTGACTGAGGCTCAGTTGATATTTACAATACTTTATCCTTTTCTTTTAGATGGGGAATTTCTATTAATCTGAATCTAGTAACTATTACCTGTAGTCTACATTTTGCTGTAAATAGCATTCAGTGATTTTTTTCATGTTAAATATTATACTTCTCAGTTATAAGATATCTGATTCATTATTATAATTTTCACTCCTCTGCTGAAGTTTCCCATCTATTCACTTATTATGACTATCTTTTTTTAAGTGTTTGAAGGTGCTTATAACAGCGGGTTTGAATTCTTTATCTGCTGATTTCAAAATCTGTATCATTTCATGATGTGATTTTATCAACTGCTACTTTTCTTTAATTAAAGAACTCATTTTTCTGTCTTTTTCTACTTTTTTGTACACTTTAGATTATAACATAAATTTTTTAAAGATTTATTTATTTGAAAGGCAGAGCTACAGAGAGGCAGCAGAGAGAGAGCAAGAGCGAGAGCGAGAGAGAGAGAGGTCTTCTATCTGCTAGATCACTCCCCAAATGGCCGCAATGGCCAGAGCTGTGCCGATCCGAAGCCAGGAGCCAGGAGCTTCTTCCTGCTCTCCCACATGGGTGCAGGGGCCCAAGGACTTGGGCCATCTTCTACTGCTTTCCTAGGCCATAGCAGAGAGCTGGATCAGAAGTGGAGCGTCCAGGATTTGAACAGGTGCCCATATGGGATGCCGCTGCTGCAGGAGGTGGCTTTACCTGCTATGCCACAGTGCCGGCCCCTAACGTGAATTTTATGGAGTCTAAATTGCTTAATATTCCTTTAAAGTTCATTGAGTTTTATTCTGAAAAACTCTTTAATTGCTGGTAGGAACCTTAGAATCTATTGGCCTTGGTTTTATTCTGTTTGGATGATTCTTTTTGCCTTGCTGTCCGTTACTCTAAGACATGGTCCTTATTCTTGAAATGTGGGCTTCATGGGGTATGAACTGAATACCTGAGGTGATCAAGTATTCACTAGCTGTGTTAAACCTCTGGTGTTCCCATTTGTCAAGAAACTCCATAACATGCCCTCTCTGATAAGCCTAGCAATTCAAGCCTTGCCTCTGTGTAGCCCAGCTCTTAGCCAAGGACCATGAATACTTTTGATACCACTGTTCTTTCAGAGCTCTGTTTTCTCTGGTACTCAGTTCCACAAATGCCAAGCTTTTCAACAGCCCAGAACTCCAACTTCTGACTCTGTTGGACTTGACTTCCCAGTGTGAGGCAAGATAATAGGTATAGGCAAAATTTCTGGGATTGTGGGCTTTGTTGTGTGCGTTTCCTTTTCTCAAGCATCATAGTACTACATGGTCTGTTATTAATTGTCTGGAAAATGTTTCCACATGTATTTTTGCCCATTGTTTACTTTTTTTGACAGGAGAGTAAGTCAAAGGTCAGTTATTTTCTGAAGGCCTGAAATGGAAGTTTTATATTTTTTGTTGCTTAATTAAAACTGAAAACACGTCATTTCTCTCTTGAAATTAGAATCTGAACCAGAACAATTATAATGGGAGGGGGATGAAGAGAGGATCATGAGATTATATGGGAAATACTGGTTTAATAGATAAAACAAATTCTAAAGCTGGAGACTCTAGCTCTAAATTTATGGCTATTTGGAATTTAACATCCATGATACAGAATTATCAGAGAAAGAGATCCTTGTCTATTTCATGTCTCCAGTCTCTTCTAAGCTAGCCTCATTTAGCCTTAAAGCTGCCAATGATTCCTGGAGGCTTTCTGAATGAATACAAACATCAAGTCGCTGCATCAGCCTGCTTCATAGCATTGCCACATCATAAGGTTGCTGTCTGCTGCGCTGAAACTTTCTTCCTGCTCCGGGCCTCTTGAACTCTGCTTTCCCTGATCCTTTGCATGGCATAGCACTGTATGACACAAGTATCTGTCTTTTTTGCATCTACCATGTTATATTTGAAGTCCTACCTTATCTAAAATGTATTTTTCCTGAACATTTTTACCCATTTCTTAAGGAATCTGTTTATGTCATCTCCCATCAGCTTCAGCTGCTGAAGAAGCTGAGACCTAAATAATAAAGGTTTTTATTATATTCAAGCTCTCTTCTAGATGTTGCCAAGGTCTTTTAATGATCTTTTTTTTTAAAAGATTTATTTATTTATTTGAAAGTCACAGTTACATTTTGGTTGAATACCGTAATCAATACACAATTCTTCTTAAGTGCTGAAACTTAACTGAAAAGTGATCGCTGTTAAATATAAGAGTGGGAATAAGAAAGGGAAGAGATGTGCAATTTGGGACATGCTCAAGCTGACTTACCTCAAACGATAGAGTTAGAAACATACCAGAGGATTCCAATTCAATCCCATCAAGGTGGCATGTACCAATGCCATCTCACTAGTCCCAGTGATCAATTTCTGTTCACAATTGATCATAATGATAGGATTAAGAACCAAAGGGATCACATAAACAAGAATAGTGTCTGCAAATACTAGCTGATAGAATAAAAAAGGGAGAGAACGATCCAACATGGGAAGTGAGATACACAGCAGACCCATAGAAAGGCAAATGTCCTAAACAGCACTCTGGCCTCAGAATCAGCCCTTAAGGCACGTGGATCCGGCTGAAAAGCCCATCAGAGTATTTCAGGCATGGAAAGCCAAGACACTCTGGGGGGGAAAAAAAAAACCTAAATGAAAGATCTCCGTGAGTGAGAGAGTGAGATCCCAGTGGAAAGAATGGGTCATCAAAGAAGGAGGTACCTTTCTCTGAAGGGAGGAGAGAACTTCCACTTTGACCATGGCCTTGTCTAAATATGATCAGAGTCAGTGAACTCAGGGGGCTTCCATAGCCTTGGCAGCTCATGAAAAGAGCCTAGGGTGATTATTGATGCCATAAACAAGAGTGTCAATTTGTTAAGTCATCAACAGGAGTCACTGTGCACTTACTCCTCATGTAGGATCTCTGTCCTTAGTGTGCTGTACATTGAGATTTAATGCTATAACTAGTACTCAAACAGTATTTTTCACTTTATGTTTCTGTGTGGGAGCAAACTGTTGAAATCCTTACTTAATGTATGCTAAACTGATCTTCTGTATATAAAGAGAATCGAAAATGAATCTTGATGTGAATGGATAGGGAGAGGGAGTAGGAAAGGGGAGGGTTGCAGGTGGGAGGGACGTTATGGGGGGGGGGAAGCCATTGTAATCCATAAGCTGTACTTTGGAAATTTATATTCATTAAATAAAAGTTAAAAAAAAAGTCACAGTTACAGAGAGAGAAAGAGAAGCAGAGGCAGAGAGAGAGAAAGTCTTCCATCCACTAGTTCACTCTCCAGATGGCCACAACAGCCAGAGCTGTGCCGATCCGAAGCCAGGAGCCAAGAGCCAGGAGCTTCTTCCAGGTCTCCCACATGGGTGCGGGGGCCCAAGGACTTGGGCCATCTTCTACTGCTTTCCCAGGCCATTGCAGAGAGCTGGATTGGAAGAAGAGTAGGTGGGACTAGAACCAGCACCCATATGGGATGCTGGTACTGGAGGCGGAGACTCTACCTGCTGTGCCACAGCACTGGCCCCCTTTTAATGATCTTTTAAAAAGATTCCAAGTTTTAGTCACACTTTCATTTTTAGAGCCTCTTATTTTGAGACAAACATGCTCAGTTCAGTGTTGAATAATCTTTCTGCAAAGGCATTGCTCAGGAAGAAAGTTGAGATGCCCCCTAAGCAGCAAATGCCTTTGCATTGTGAGTAAGCAAGTGCCTGAGACATCACCAAGAATCTCTCTGTAGGAAGAACAACATGGTCATTATTTCCTCCTGGGGAATCTATTGGTCTAAGTATGCTGGTGTGGGTAGGGAGGTTGCTAACAAAACCCCCTTGTGACTTCAATGCTCACAGAACTTCATGAAAATCATAGCCATATGTTATATTTCAAGAACTCCTGGATCCTCCTCCAAAGCAAAAATATAGACTGGGCTTAAAAGTGATCCTAGGTTACATGTTTGCATCTGTGTTTCTGTGGTTTGTGTGCATGTGTGTATGTGCGTGTATATCTATGTGTGTGTGTGTATATTTTATATATATATATATATATATATATATATATATATATATAGCACATTCCGTCTACTAGATTGCACTTGAGGGCAGTAACTGAATTTATTCTTTTTTTTTTTTTTTTTTGACAGGCAGAGTTAGACAGTGAGAGAGAGAGACAGAGAGAAAGGTCTTCCTTCCGTTGGTTCACCCCCCAAATGGCCGCTATGGCCGGAGCGCTGCACCAATCTGAAGCCAGGAGCCAGGTGCTTCCTCCTGGTCTCCAATGCGGGTGCAGGGCCCAAGCACTTGGGACATCCTCCACTGCCTTCCTGGGCCACAGCAGAGAGCTGGACTGGAAGAGGAGCAACTGAGACAGAACCGATGCCGCAACCAGGACTAGAACCCGGGGTGCCGGCACCACAGGCGGAGGATTAGCCTAGTGAGCTGAGGCGCCAGCCGCTGAATTTATTCTTTAACTAACAGGTGTCTGGCTTTGCTGTCAGTCTCCTAGGCCCCTGGTGTAAAGTTAGACATCTCAGGCATTGTAAGTTGCCCAGCTCTGAACCAAATTATTTTCCTTCAATTACTGTAAACCATTAGAAAAGCAACACATCTTTCAAATTGGATTACTAGACCAAATTGACTTTCAAAATGAAAATATGGCCTGCAGAACTACATTCTTTAGGATGGCATTTCTTCACTGACATTCCATCATTCATCATTATAAAAAGGGATCTAAAGTTCTTTCAGAAATGTAGACCCCAGTTACAAAAATGTATTTCTAGTGATTATCTGACAGTAGAATAGAAATAGATGTTTAAGCTCAGGGATAGGATCTCATTATTCCCACTCAGGTTTGAATTCCAGGGTCATGTCTTATTAGCTTGGTATCTGTGGACCCAAAAAGAATGCCTGACACTCCACTGTTTTTCCATCCACAAAATGAGAATGAAAATACTTAATTCTCAAGTTTATTTTGAGGATTAAATAACATGGCATATCTCAAATATACATAATCCTCAATCAGATATGGGCCTTTGATAGAGTGCATCACCTGAATCACCTGCTTCTGCTAGCTGCCAATAGGAACTGTGAACTCAAACTATTACATTGGGGAAAGTAAAGAGAAGGGCATGATTTGAGATTATGTCTACAAGACTGGTTTTATAGATTAAAGGAATTCTGATTCTGAAGATTCTAGGTATTGGACATAACTTGTATCTTAAAGTCATTCATGGGTTCTGGTTTTTAAATTAGGAAGGAGATTGAAGGAGGTACCTTCCTCTGAAGGGAGGAGAGAACCTCCACTTTGACTATGACCTTGTCTAAACAAGATAAGAGTCGGAGAACTCAGAGGGCTTCCATAGCCTTGGAAACTCATGACTGGAGCATAGGGAGATTACTGATGCCATAGACAGGAGTGTCAATTGGTAAAGTCAACAACAGGAGTCGCTGTGCACTTACTCCTCATGTAGGATCTCTGTCCTTAATGTGCTGTACATTGGGATTTAATGCTATAACGAGTACTCAAACAATATATTTCACCTTGTGTTTCTATGGGGGTGCAGACTGTTGAAATCTTTACTTAATGTATACTAAACTGATCTTCTGTAAAAAAAAAAAAAAATTATCAATTCCCAACTTGACTCTCACTGGGATTAAACATGACAATAGGTCTGATCTGATTTCATCATCATTTAAAAAAATCATCTATTATTTTTCACTTTATGTTTCTGTGTGGGAGCAAACTGTTGAAATCCTTACTTAATGTGTGCTAGGCTGATCTTCTGTATGTTAAGATAATTGAAAATGGATCTTGATGTGAATGGAAGGGGAGAGGGAGTGGGAGGTGGGAGGGTTGTGGGTGGGAGGGACGGTATGGGGGGAAGCAATTGTAATCCATAAGTCGTACTTTGGAAATGTATATTCATTAAATAAAAGTTAAAAAAAAGATAAAAAATAAATTAGGAAGGAGATTAATAGAATAGTTGAATGGATTTAAAAGGTAATTATGGGAAGCTGTACTTCTGCAAGGTTTGTAAAGCTAAATTATTATTTTTTTAAAATGTGATTTCAAGTTTTGGAGCTTGCACTTACCTTCTTTATCAATTAGTGTTAGCAAGGTAATGAAATGAATACAGCAACTGTGAACAGTTATCTTTGTGGTGTCAATTGTGTGAAACAATTCACATTTCTGGGCTGAAACCAAGTGCAAAACACCAGACGGAGAAAACACACATCTAAAGCCTTAAAAAAGAATATAGTCATTTTTAAATGTGTTTATGACTACACATTTTATTTTCCTTTCAAGTATGGCTGAATTAACACAATTAGCTCCAATTCTCAAAAGATGGAAAGTTAACACACAGAAGCTTCACTATAAAATAGGATTCTCTTGTTGAACCAAAACAGTAAAAGTAATTGCAACCTCTTTGTGCATTAGCATTTCTGAGCTACAAGGAATATATAAAATTGGACAAGTTCTACATCTGTCATGTAAATCCTGTTATTAATTTCAGTGCATATATTTTCCAATTTTATAATTTCCAATTGATTCTTACTGCTTCTAGTTCTCTCTTGAAATTCTTCATCTTGCCATGTAATTTATTCAATATGTTAATCAAAGTTATTTTAATGTATATGGGTAATGATATCTGGATCTCCAATAGATCTGTTTCTATTTCCTGTTTTTTTTAGTCTTAAATGAATTGTCTTTTGTCATGTTTAGTTGCAGTTTTACTAATCAGACACTGTACATTGTATTTTAAAAGTGGTAGAAGATAATTTGAGTCTTCAACAGATGTTATCTTCCTTCAGAGATGATCTACTTTTGCTTCTGGCAGGAAATTAGGGTAGGGACAGACTGTCTTAATTTTATCTGAGATTAACCTGATTTGAAGCATGAGTTCTATTCTTTTGAGAGCTAGTTTATTCCCAGTTCACTCTTTTGCCTAAGGTATAGTCCTTGAAGGGTTCCGATGGAAACTCATGAGTACTTACAATGGCTCTTATTCTGGAAGGACTCTAAACTCCAGCTTTTGTTCCCCCAACACATGAGATTCCTAGTTTCTCTGTTCACTTTCTCAGGCTCTCAACTGCTTACTGCAAGTCAGTAAAATGCCTCAGTGGCTCTTGTTAAGTTCCTTAAGCTTTCCAAACTACTATTTGCTTACCTGTAAAATGGGACTGATATTGTAGACTTTACTGTGTTATTGGAACACTTCAATGACATAACTTTGTAAAGCAAATAATATAATGCTTGGAACTTAATAAATCCTCCATACATATCACTTTTCTTTAATCTTTTGTGGATCTAAACCTTCCCCTCAAAATGTTCAAAGTAAAACCTACAATGATTGCCATATGGCAGTTCTAGACAGGATTTGAAAGGAAGGAAAGCATTGTTCCAGTTGCATTTTCACAAAATATGAAGCACAGTTACCTTATGCCTTTGATATGTGGAATAAGGCATCACAGCTCATCTCATTTTTTTCAAAATAAGCCATAAAAAAACACAAATTATTTAGAGGTAAGATACCCAATTCAGAATGCAGTATTTATAAGCTAATTTGAACTTCTATAAGGAAGAATTCTAGCATTTTGCTTACCCTTTGAAAAATAAAAATGTAGGGGCCGATGCTGTGGCATAGCGGGCAAAGCCACCACCTGCAGTGCCGGCATCCCATATGGGTGCCGGTTCAAGTCCTGGCTGCTCCACTTCCAATCCAGCTCTTTGCTATGGCCTGGGAAAGCAGAAGATGGCCCAAGTCCTTGGGCCCCTGCACCCACGTGGGAAGACCAGGAGGAAACTCCTGGCTCCTGGCTTTGGATCAGCACACCATCGGCCATTGCATCCAATTGGGGAATGAACCAGTGGATGGAAGACCTCTCTCTCTCTCTCTGTCTCTCCTTCTCTCTGTGTAACTCTTTCAAATAAATAAATAAATCTTTTTAAAAAAAGAAGAAGAAAAATGGAAAAATGTGTAGCATATACACAAGTATTATTAGAAGGCAACAGACACGCATGGGCTGGGGGACACTTGTAATCAGTTCTTATTCCTCTATATGCACAGGAAAAGGTATTACCATGCAAACCTTGGGTATTATTTGACAGAACCATGGGTTACAAAACAGAGAATGCCTCTTGTGTTTTTTTTTAAAGATTTATTTTATTTATTTGAAAGACAGAGTTACAGAGAGAGGGAGAGAGAGAGAGAGAGAGAGAGAGAGAGGTCTTCCATCTGCTGGTTCACTCCCCAGATGGCTGCAACGGCCGGAGATGTGCCAGTCCGAAGCCAGGAGCTTCTTCCAGGTCTCCCACATGGGTGCAGGGGCCCAAGGACCTGGGGACCTGGGCCATCTTCCACTGCTATCTCAGGCTATAGCAGAGAGCTGGATCAGAAGAGGAGCAACCAGGACTAGAACCGGCCATATGGGATGCTAGCGCTTCAGGTCAGGGCGATAACCTGCTGCGCCACAACGCCAGCCCCGCCTCTTGTGGCTTTTTTTTTTTTTTTTTGACAGGTAGAGTTATAGACAGTGAGAGAGAGAGAGACAGAGAGAAAGGTCTTCCTTCCGTTGGTTCACTCCCCAAATGGCCGCCACAGTCGGAGCTACGCCGATCCAAATCCAAGAGCCGGTGCTTCCTCCTGGTCTTCCATGCGGGTGCAGGGGCCCAAGCTCTTAGGCCATCCTCCACTGTCCTCCCTGGCCACAGCAGAGAGCTGGACTGGAAGAGGAGCAACCAGGACTAGAACCTGGCACCCATATGGGATGCCGGCGCTGCAGGTGGAGGACTAGCCAAGTGAGCCATGGTGCAGGCCCTTGTGGTTTTGATTACTTAAAAAAATAAGCTTCTTTCCTCCATCAGAAGCCAGAAGTAGGTATCTGAGAAGAAATGCCATAATGCAAAAATTCTTTCCTCCTTAATGTCAGTAAAATTGCAGTCTCAACCTGCATGAGAGTAGCAGTGGCCCAATTTTACCATTTATCATGTATTGGGATACAAAGTCAGTGCCAGGCTTCTGGAGAGTCCTTTGTTCAAACAGCTTTATCGAGTTATTATTTTTTTTTAATTTTTTTTTTATTTTTTTTGACAGGCAGAGTGGACAGTGAGAGAGAGAGACAGAGAGAAAGGTCTTCCTTTGCCGTTGGTTCACCCTCCAATGGCCACCACGGCCGGCGCGCTGCGGCCTGCACACCGCGCTGATCCGATGGCAGAAGCCAGGAGCCAGGTGCTTTTCCTGGTCTCCCATGGGGTGCAGGGCCCAAGCACCTGGGCCATCCTCCGCTGCACTCCCTAGCCACAGCAGAGGGCTGGCCTGGAAGAGGGGCAACCGGGACAGAATCCGGCGCCCCGACCGGGACTAGAACCGCGTGTGCCGGCGCCGCTAGGCGGAGGATTAGCCTAGTGAGCCGCGGCGCCGGCCTATCGAGTTATTATTTACATACAATAAGCTGCACCCTCTTAAAGTGTACATTTCAGTGAATTTTGATTGTACACACACACACACACACACACACACACAAGGGAGTTCACAGAATTTTTAGAAATGCGTTGCAAAAACTTTTAAAATTGTACATAGTTTTCACATAATATACATTTTCCATGAACTTGTTAAAGACCCATATAATGCACAGATTTCAACATTTTTATACCACAATACATTAATCTTTTAATTCCACCTTGCATGAACTTTTGGAAGTAGACTAGTGAAGACACAGGAATTTCCACCTCCCCACCCAGAGATACGTTGTGCCCCTTCACACTGCATCTTCCTCAAGTCCCAGGCCCTCGCTGACCTACTTTCTGTTACCATAGATCAATTTATATTTCTATATTAGTCTGCATTTTCTAGAATTAAATTTGTTTTGTTTATTTGACAGGCAGACAGGAATACGGAGTTCTTATCTGCTGGTTCAGTTCCCGAACTCCAGCAATGGCTGGAGCTGAGCCAGGGCCACAGCCAGGAGCTGGAAACTCAATCCAGGTTTCCCATAGAGGTGGCAGGGACCCAAGTACTGGAGTCCTCACCTGCTGCCTCCCTAGGTCTGAATTGGCAGGAAGTTGGACCCAGGAATTAAATGCAGGCATTTCAATATAGGATGTGGGCATCTTAACAACTAGCTCATATGTCTATCCCTAGAATCTTATACAAATATAATTGTATAATGTAACTATTTTTGTCTAGCTTCTTTTCAGTCACCATAATGTATTTGAGGATCATCACATTGTGGTGTGTAGCAGTAATTCATTTATTTTTCTTTCTGAGTTGTATTATATTAATATAATGTAGTAGAGTCCCACTTGTGAAGCATTTCTTAACATATATTTTATTTAAATAAATTAACTCAAGGGCTGGCATTGTAGCATATTGGGTAAAGCCACTGCCTGCAACACTAGCATCCCTCCCATACATGTGCCAGTTTGTGTCCCAGCTGCCCCACTTCCGATCCAGCTCCTTGATAATGGCCTGGAAAAAAGCACTGGAAGATGGTCCAAGTGCTTGGGCTGCTGCCACCCATGTGGGAAACACAGAAGAAACTCCTGCTTAGGGCTCAGAGCTTCTGCCTTGCCCAGCCCTGGTTGTTGCGCCCATTTGTGAAGTAAACCAGTGGATGAAAGATCTCAATCTCTCCCTCTCTCCCCCTCCTTCCCTCCCTCCCTTTCTTCCTCCCTCCCTCCCTTTCTCCCTCCCTCTTCCTCCTTTCCTCTTTCCCTCTCACTTTGTCCCTCTCTCCCTCTCTCTCTGTAACTCTAACTTTCAAATAAATAAATATTTAAAAAATTAACTCAGTGGCGAACTCAAGAGGCTTTCATAGCCTTGGAAGCTCATGACAAGAGCCTCAGTTGATTACTGACGTCATAAACAAGAGTGTCAATTGTTAAATCAACAACAGGAGTCACTGTGCACCTACTCCCCATGTAGGATCTCTGTCCTTAATGTGTCGTACTGTGTGAATTAACGGTATAACTAGTACTCAAACAGTACTTTACACTTGTGTTTCTGTGTGGGTGCAAACTATTGAAATCCTTACTTAGTATATACTAAATTGATCTTCTGTATATAAAGATGATTGAAAATGAATCCTGATGTGAATGGGATGGAAGAGGGAGTGGGAGATGGTATGGTTGTGGGTGGAGCGTGGTTATGGGGAGAAAAACCGCTATAATCCAAAGGTTGTACTTTGGAAATTTATATTTGTTAAATAAAATTTAAAAAAGAAAGCAAAAAAAAATTAACTCAGAGCAAACTAGTCCATAGTAGATATGTAGTAAAGTTTGACATTGAGTTTTTCATTTATTCTGTCTGAATGTTTCTGTATCTGAAAAATAAGAATAAGAATGAAACCTATATCACTGCGTTCTTAGCTGAGATATGGGTATAGAGATCTTAGAATATGATAAGTGATCAATAAATGTCTAGTATTATTGTTGTCTATATGTTACTATGGCTATATGCCAGGGACTTGCTAAGAGTTTTACATCTGTTACCTGATTTAATACTCTTTGAAATGTAGGTACTCGTTATATATACTTTGTGAATGAAGAAACTATGAATTAGATAAGTTAACAGACTTACTAAAAAATCACACAGCAAGTGAGTATTTTTCTAGAATCCGAACCCGTGCGAGGTAATTATAAGTTTAAGCTTCTAAGCATCATGTTGGTTGGTCTTATATTTGAACAATATTAAGAATGATTAAGTCCTGTTGTTTGCAGTAACATGAGTTAAAGGAGGGCATTATGTTAAGTGAAATAAGCCAGACACAGAAAGTCAAATACTGCACACTATAGTTTACAGGAACTCATTATATATTTTATAAAGGACTAGAAAAGGGAATTTTGAAGGTTTCTAACAGAGAAAAATTATAAATGTTTAAGGAGTTAGAAATGCTAATTGCCCTTATTTCATTATTATATATGTGAATTAAATTATCATACTATATGCCATAAATATGTACAGTTACTTTTTATCAACCAAAAAATTTTAAAAACAAATTTAAATATAAAAATGTAAGTATGAATATAAGCAAATTACCATTGATCAACCATATTGTAACAAAGCTTTATATTTTTGTTCTTTATCAGGTCACTCAACAGATAGAACACTTTCCCTTTATCTTGTCTTTTAACTGGTTGGGCCTTATTCTTTTCTGTAAACTACTCGCATCTAAATAAAACCATAGAGAAAAATAACTCCATATGCCCAGTACCTAACCTGTGCCCTCTGTTCTATTTAGGAATCACCCCACCAACTGATGTCCCCACTGTAGTGCATGTGCCTTCTCCAGAACAGCCTTCTTCCTGAAACACTGCTCAAAAGAGGTAGGTGCCTACCAAACTGGAAACACTCTGACACTGTCTACTAAAGCAACCCAACAATTCCACTTCTACATACATTCGTAATAGCAATGAATACATATATCCACCAAAATTAATGTATTAGAATATTCATACCAGCACTACTTGTTGACGAGGCCAAGGCAACTTCGGCTTGCTGACAAGGTCACAGCAGAAGGTCTGTCTCAGCAAGGTGTGAGAAAGACAGCTGAGGTCCTCTTGGTGATTTTAGGTTCCTTGGGAACTACACTCTGCATAAGAAAGCCGGAGCTTCCTGGTGGTCCCACTAATGATTGCTGTATTCCTAATTTTAGGGAAGAACGCTTAGTTTCATTATCCCCAAAATGTCCATTGCTTCGTAGAATTTTAATCAAGCAGAATGTTAGTGTAGGAGAAGGGGTTAATGCTTTATGCAAGGTTGAACTGTTTGTGGAAAAGAATTAAAAGGCAACAGGCTCCCTGGGATATACCTCCCACTAGAATAAAGATAAATGTTATTAAAGCTTTGATTCAATATATGCTACAAACACAACAATGGTTAGGATATCAAAACTGTAGAATAGATCTCAGTGAACCTTTAAATAAGTACAATAAAGACATTAGAATTATAGAAAGAATTGCAAAGAGGGGTTACATTTTAAAAAAGGGCCTGCTTTGAACATTGGGGCTTCTAGTAAAGATTAGATTATGAAGGTAATACTCTAGCTTGTGTAGCCAATTTCTGCATAGCTTGACAGCACTCCAGGCCTTGACTTTTGTGGGCAGTCTGTTATCTCACACGTGTCTGTGATTGTAACCCATACTCAGAATATGCCCTTGAAAATCAAAAGAAATTGTAATTAGAAAAAAAAATGGACAACAGACTTGTTATTGTGAGAAAAAAATTATTTGACTTATGATATAAAAATAAAGTCTGGTGCTCGAGAGGCAGAGCCATGCCATCAGCCTTGCTGTGAGTGTCTCTCATTTCTTCTAGCACTGACACTTCTCATATCTTGGGGCCCCTGGACTGGCTGGAGTTGGTCTCCAGCAACTTGTAATAGTCCAAATGGAGTAAAAAAAATGAACCATCAACAGTATATTAAGGAACTTCAAAAGGTTCATGGAAAATGGAATTATAAGATACAAATATAAAATATGAGTTTTATTTCTCAACATAATGTCTATCAAGTTCAAGATATTTTTAAGCAATGATACCACCCATTTAGTGTACCCCTAAAGAACTGAGGGCCCTGGGAATTTAGCCATGTCAGTGCAGTCTTTTATACAAGTTTAACTGAAGAAAATAGATACCCTGTAAGAGTTTGGTTATGATTAGTAAACAAAACTAAGTCAGAAGGAGCCAACTTGTGACTAAAAGGTACATGCCTAATGATTCCCCACTGCAAGCCTTGCAAAACTGTCCTTGTTTAATGAGAGGACTGAGCAGGAGCATTGCCATGGTGGAGAAGGGCTCTCTGATGAAGCTTTCCAGGGCATTTTCTGCTAAAGTTTTGGCTTTCTCGAAACCATCTTGTAATAAGTGATGTTATTGCTTCTTAACCCTTTAGACAGTCAGCAAGCAAAATATACTGAGGATCCCCCAAAACTGCTCTCATGACCCTTGCTGTTTACTAGTCTGCTTTTGCTTTGGACTGATTCCACCTCTTGGTACCCATTGCCTTGCTTGGACTTTGTCTTCAGGATCCTTAGTAATAAAATCATATTTCATTTCTTGTTACAATTCTTCCAAAACATGCTTCCACATCTTAATTCTGTTTGTTTAAAATTTGCATTTAAAGTTCTGCTCTTGTCTTTAGCTGACCTGCATTTACCAGAATTGGCATGTATTAAACAGGAAGTTTGCTCCACGTAAATTTTTCAGTCAGAATTGTGTATGATTTAACAGTTGAGATGTCTATGGTGTTGACTATTGTTTCTGTGGATAATTGTCAGTCTTCTTCAATTGGACAATAAACAAGATGATGGTTTTTTTTCCTTGAAAATTGGTATGGATGGTCTGCCTAAAGCTCTGGGCATCATATTTAGCATTATCTGTTCCGTCTTAGAAGGGCTTATCATTTTGTAACCTGATGATTTCTTTGGGGCATTGTCGCTATACATTTTTTATAAAACATCAATGATTTTACTATTGTTCCACCCAAACATCATTAAAAACCTGGTATTTCTTCTTTAATTTTCCTAGAATTCATGTTGCTGTGACAGGAAATCTTTTCATAACTGATGTCTTGCTTCTTAGTGCCCCAAAATAAATGCTGTTTAGCTATATCTCTGTAAGTTAGTACAATTTTAATTTGGTGAAAAAAATTGAAATCCATGCATACTTTCATAATATACATTTCCATGAACTTTTGAAGACCACTCATAAAAATAGTATTGTAGTCAAACAAAAAATATATAGCAATGAAAATGAATGAATTGCAATTATGTGCAAAAACACTTGTACAAAAATCATATAAACATAGTATTGAACTAAAGAAGTTAGACCCAGAAGAATATATGTAGCATAATTTCATTTATATAAAGTTCAAAAATGGGCAAAAGTAGTCTTTGGTATGTATGGTCAGATTGTTATTCTTTGTTGTGGTTTAGATGTGCTTTGTCCCCTCTAAAATTCATGTTGAAAGTTGATCATCATTGTAGTGGTGTTGGGAGGCAGGGCCTTTAAGAACAGATTAAGTAATTAAAAGTGCTTATTGCTTTTCTGCTAGAAGTGAGAGTGAGTTCTCATTCTAGAAGGACTATGTTCTTGCAAGTGAGATTTGTTGTAAATTGCATCGGCCTCCTTTATTCCTCTCTTCTGCACACACCTGCTTCCCCGTCCTGTTTCCACTGTGAAATGAAGCAGCACACTGTCCTCAACAGATTCAGCTGCCCAGTTTGGGACTTTCCATCCTCTAGAGCTATGGATCAAAAAAAAAAGCTGCTTTCTTTATAAATTACCCTGTGTCAGATATTTTGTTATAGCAACAGAAAATGGACTAAGATACTCTTGTGGGGAGGAGGAGTCTAAGTGACTGGAAGGGGACATAAGCAAGGCTTCTGGGAGTGCTGGTAATGTTTTATATCAATCTTGATTACCTTGATTCAACTTGTGAAAATTCATCAACTACATCTTCACTGATTTTTGTACATTCCTAGATTATACTTCAATAAAGAATTTAAAGGAAATGAACCCCTCACTTTATCTCCCCACCAAAATCCAAAACCCTTTTCAAAGCTGCTGGTAGTATTGTTTTCTTTCCTTGATCTTTCCTCAAACATCCTCTCGAAGATTACTTTGTGAGAAACTGGGATAAAACCAGTTTTCCTCACAATAAGAATTCAACAAAATTCTATTTCCCACAACGAAATATGTATGTCCCTTCCTTCTTGTCACCCCATATCGGAGCAGGAAATAAAAAACTGAAAATAAGGAGACTTGCACTCAACAGTGTCTTTAGGTAGAAATGAGTCTCTCTAGCAAGTGAATCCTGAGGGAGAATGAGTCACTCAGCGATTCCTGCAGTCAGCATAAAGCAAAACAGCAAACAACATAGGTATTAAGAGAGCTTGATTTTGTTTTATAACTCTTTTTGCTAAGAAACAAATAATTTATCTTGGCCTACGTCCACTGGTAGTAATGCTCTGAACTACAGCCTCCAAAAACCAGCAGCCTCCCAATCATCAGTATCAGCTTTGGTGTTGGTTGTTGAATGCATCTTCATATTCATTAATTAGGCAACTCCAATCATAAGACAAGAGAGTAGCCAGCTGAAGATTTTCTCCTTGGATGTTTTAGACAATTTTGATTTCTTTGACTCATATGACAGAGAATTCCCATGTTGGATTGTAACCAATCTATCATTCAATTTTGCTATCTGCCGAATTGTCTTGGGTACAGAAAAGCCATAAAAATCTGTGGAATTGCTTAACATGTGCTTATCAGAAGGGGATGCATTTGTTGTTGTTTCCTTTATACATCTGTGAATTCTGTATCCAGTTTGAGCTGTATAGTCACAAAGCAGAGAGTAACTGGATATTAACAGAGAAAGGAATAGTACCTGGTTAACTAAAATGTACTCCTTGGATACAAAACTGGCAGTGCCTGAGATATTTTTTTTTTTTTGACAGGCAGAGTGGATAGTGAGAGAGAGAGACAGAGAGAAAGGTCTTCCTTTTTGCCATTGGTTCACCCTCCAATGGCCGCCACGGCCGGCGCGCTGCGGCCGGCGCACCGCGCTGATCCGAAGCCAGGAGCCAGGTGCTTCTCCTGGTCTCCCATGGGGTGCAGGGCCCAAGCACTTGGGCCATCCTCCACTGCCTTCCCGGGCCACAGCAGAGAGCTGGCCTGGAAGAGGGACAACTGGGAAAGAATCCAGCGCCTCGACTGGGACTAGAACCCGGTGTGCCAGCGCCGCTAGGTGGAGGATTAGCCTATTGAGCCATGGCGCCAGCCGTGAGATATTATTATAAATTTATATTCTCAAGCATTGCCCATACTTATGAATTATACTCTGCTTCTTTTTTTAGATTTATTTATTTGAAAGGTAGAGTTAGAGTGAGAGCTAGAACAAGAAAGCGAGAAAGAGAGAGAGTCTTCACCCACTGGTTTAGTCCTCAAAGGGCCTCAATGACCAGGGCTAGGCCAGGCTGAAGCCAGCAGCCAGGAGCTTCTTCCAGGTCTCCCACATGGGTTCAGGTGCCCAAGTATTTGGGCTGTCTTCTGCTGCTTTCCCAGGTGCATTAACAGAGAGCTGGATTGGAAGTGGAGCAGCCTGGGCTTGAACCAGTGTCCATATGGGATTCCAGTGTCACAGGCAGTGGCTTTACCCATTACACCACAATGCTAGCCCCTATACTCTGCTTCTTAACTAGGTCCCCAGATAATGCCTGTATAGTTTCATATTTGAGAAGCATTGCTGTGCAGTACACAGAAAACTCTTAACAGTAGTGAAAGAATTTTTCCTTTTGTGTTAATGATGGCATGTTCTTTCTTATAGCATGTAAAATAAGTATCAGTCTGAAGACTGTTCTAACCCTCTGCAACCATAATTAAGAGAAGCCAGTTCACCTCACTGGGTTATGAATACAGACACCATGTTAAAATCCCCTGCATGATTTAAAGCCTTATCTCTTTAGTAGTGTTTCTTCCATAAGGACAAAATAAATTACTTAAAGAGAACCTAAGAGTGCTGGGAATCATGGTCATCAGAGCCTACCTATAAGTCCAAGGCAGAAGATAGATGTACATTTGCTGCTGATCACATGTCTGTCTTTGGAAGACCTCTGCTTTGTGAGCAGGAAAACCACTATAATGTGGAAGGGAATGATACTCTTCATATCTGTGACTGAGACTGTTGATCATCTTCCAATATCCATTGTCTACATCTTCCTTTTAATAACCTCCCACCACACATGGGATTGTATCAGGGCATGTAGCTGTCTAGGTAGAGACTGCATCTCCCATCATGCCTTGATGGCGGATGTGGCCATGATGCTAAATTATCCCAACAGAATGTGAGCAAGAAGATATCTATATCTATATCTATATCTATATCTATATCTATATCTATATTGATGTACTGATCTGTGTATGTATCTATCTATATCTATATCTTTATCTCCCTCCCTTTAAAAAATCATTTGCCCTACCTGCTTATCTTTTAAATTCCCTAAGGGCAGAAATTACAGATGTTGTGCTGAAAAAACAGCTTTGACCATATGTATAAGAGCCAAATCTAGAACAGAAAGCTGAAGCTAAATTTCTTCAAAAAGAAATGTCAACAAGAAAGAAGCTAATTTGCCTTGTAGAACCCTTTAACAACAGAGAAATCAGCAGTACAAATATCTCAGAGGGTACAGTGAAAAGCATAACTGATCGAGAGTGTATGTGTGGGAAAGGTAAACCTCACCCTAGACACCCACTGCCAGTTCTCCCTGTAACTATGCACAGCCAACAATCACTACTCCACAACTCAGCAGAAGCCAAGAGGTTTACCCCAAGAACAGTTGAGCTCAAGAAGCTCCAGAACCAGGCACAAATACAAGGTATGGAAGAGAGGCAGGACTAACATTTTAGGTCTCTTCCTGGAGCCAGTGCTGTGGCATGGTAGGCTAAGCCTTCATCTGCGGCCCCGGCATCCCATATTGATACTGGTTCATGCCCAGCTGCTCCTCTTCCAATCCAGCTCCCTACTAATGCACCTGGGAAAGCAGTGGAAGATGGCCCAAGTACTTAGGCCCCTGCACTGACATGGGAGACCTGGCAGAAGCTCCTGGCTCCCACCTGCAGATCGGCCCAGCTCCAGCTGTTGTAGCCATTTGATGAGTGAAGCAGCAAATGGAAGACCTTTCTCTCTGTCTCTCCCTATCTCTGTTTATAACTCTGGCTCTCAAATAAATAAATAAATAACTTTTTAAAAAAGTCTCTTCCCTTTCTTGGCTTTTAGAGCCCTAGCATTCTTCCTCTAGAAAGAAAATTGGAAGATTCTTTTCTGAAGAATCCCAAGCGAAAAGACCTTCAAATGCCCACATTTGCAGATTCCCCAACAATTGACTTGGTCCCAACCAAGCATCTAGAAATTTTAATTATCTTTGCAGTTTTAGTCTTAATTCTGAATAAATAGCCTACAATAACTGACATTCTGAATGACTTCCAAAATGATGATGGGAGAACAAAATAAACACATGCACCAAAAAGGGATGGATCAAAACAAATTTTAACATAAAGGCAATAATAATTTTAAAAACAAATAGGAAATGTAAGAGAAAACCTTACGTCCATGGTCAATAATAAATGTTACAACAAAGGAATAAGAACCAAACATTTCAGAGCTTTTAGAAGCTAAAATTATGATAGTCAAAATAGAAAAATTCAATAGATTGAGAGATAAACATCATCAGAAACTATCTCACAAAGGAAAACAAAAAGACCTATAAAGTATAAGGAGGAAGAGAATTATATGAGCCATCCAAATCTGCCTAAAGAATTTAGAAATGGGGGCTGATATTGTGGCACAGTGGATTAAACTGCTGCTTGATATGACTTGAGCACTGATTCAAGTCCTGGCTGCTCTACTTCAGAATCAGATTCTTGCTAATGTACCTGAAAAAGCAGTAAAAGGTATCCCAAGTGCTTGGGCCCCTACCACCTATGTGGGAGACCAAGATGGAATTCCTGGCTCCTGCTTTGGACTGGCTCAATCCTGGCTTCGGTGTCCATTTGTGGTTAAACTAAAAGCGCTCTCTCTCTCTCTCTCTCTCCCTCTCCTCCTTCTCCTCCTCCTCCTCCTCCCTTCCTCTCTATCATTCTGTCTTTCAAATAAATAAACAAAATTTAAAGAATTTAAAAATCAAAATACATGAAAGGGAGAAAGGGAAATTATAAAAGAGGTAATAACATAACATTTCCCCCAAATTAAGGAAATCAATTTCCAGAGTGCAAGAATTCCCTAAAGGCCAAGTACAATATGTAACACAGCAGCTAAACATCCATAAGACATATCATTTTTAATGCTGCAATAACCAAGGTAAATGTAATCCTAAAAATTCCTAGAGGAGATAATATTTCTCAAGAAGAGTTAGAATTTAATCTACAGTCAGACTCCTCAGCAACAACACTGGAAGTTGAGGCAGTGCTCACAATATTTTGATAAAAGATTATTTCCATTCTGGAGTTTTAGTCCCAGCTCAACTAACATTCAAGAGTGATGGAAGAGCAATTTCAGGAATGAAAGAATTGCAAAATACATTTTCTTGAAACTACTTCTGGGAATGCTTCACTAACATAAGAGAATAAATGTGCAGAGTAGAAGATTTGGGATTCCGGAAATGAGATTCAACACAGAGGAAATAAAGAATTTTCCTTTAGGAACAGAGAGGAAATCCTGACAGGACAGCCACGAGGCTGGTCTCTACAACAGCCAGTGCAGATTGAATCGGGATGACAAAAGACTCCAGGACATATGTCTCAGGTGGAGTGGAGCAGGGAGGGAACTGATGTTTTTGACAGTTTTGGGAAGCATCTATAACTCTGTGAGAGATTGTCAAGAATCAGTGAATAGTTCACAGTAAATAGAAATATAAGGTAATTATTACCTAGATGAAAAAAAATTACAGTAAAGGAAATGGAATTATTTTATACTTTAAGTCTCAGCTGTGAACAGTTTTACACAGCCATAATATTTAACATAACACAAAATAACCAAAAGTTATGATATAACTCTATTGGGAAGATGAAAAGAAGGAAAATATGGATGTGTGTAAGACTATTAAATTCCTATCTTCCATTGTAGGAAGTTCATCTATTATGTATTAAGAAGTAAAGAAATCACACTATAAATATTTTCTATATAGCAATACAGGTAAATAGAAGATGGAAATAAAAGAATTAAAAGTAGTTTTCTCTATAGAGTCCTTCTTGGTGGTAGGGAGGGTAGAAATGCAGCTATTTTTTTTGGATTTACTTTATTTGTTTGAAAGGCAGTGTGACAGAGAGAGAAAGAGAAATCTTCCATCTGTTGATTTATTCCCCAAATGGCTACATCAGCCAGGGCTGGTCCAGGTTGAATCCAGGAGCCCAGAATTCCATCCAGATCTCCCACGTGCGTGTTAGGGACCCAAGTACTTGATCTATCATCCTCTGCTTCCCAGGAGTATTAGCAGGGAGCTAGATCAGAAGCATAGCAGCTGGGACTGTAACTGGCACTCAGATGTAATATACGAGTGACGCAAGTGGAGGCTCAACCTACTGTGCCGTAACACCTGCCTTGCAGCTAATTTTTCTTATGGTTTGTAATACTAATTTTACTTTCTAGAATTATGCTCATATTAATTTGTTAAAAACTCAAATAAAAATATAAGCAGACAGCTTACTTTCCTCAGAAGTATTCTACAGTCTGCCTCTCCCTTCTCTCTCTCTCTCTCCCCCTCCCTCTCTCCATCCCTCCCTCATTTTTTAAAAAATATTTATTTATTTATTTTGAAAGTCATGTTGCAGATTAAGGGGTAGGGGGAGAGAGAGAGATATCTTTCATCCCCTGATTCACTCTCCAGATGGCCACAATGGCCGGAGCTGGGCAAGGCAAAGCCAGGAGCCAGGAGCTCAATGGGTCTCTCACATGGATGGCAGGGGCCCAAGCAGTTGGACCATCTTCTGCCGCTTTTCCCAAGTCATTAGCAGAGAGCTGGATCAGAAGTGGAGCTGTCAGAACACAAACTGGTGCCCATATGGGATGCTAGCATTGCAGGCAGCGGCTTTACCCACTATGCAACAATGCTGCCCCCCTTACTGAAGTATTAAAGGAATTTCTTCTTTTTTTAAGATTTAGTTATTTATTTATTTGAAAGTCAGAGTTACACAGAGAGAGAAGGAGATGCAGAGAGAAAGAGAGGTCTTCCATCCACTGGTTCACTCTCCAATTGGCCGCAATGGCTGGAGCTGCATCAATCCGAAGCCAGGAACCAGGAGCTTCTTCTTGGTCTCCCACGTGGGTGCAGGGATCCGAGGACTTGGGCCATGTTCTACTGCTTTCCCAGGCCATTGCAGAGAGCTGGATCACAAGTGGAGCAGCCAGGTCTTGAACCAGTGCCCATAACCCACTACACCACAGCGCCAGCCCCAGAAATTACTTCTTAAGAAATTTCAGGCATTGGGAAGTAAGTGAGCTCTGTATATCTGTGATGAGCCCAGTACTTCTGAAATCACATCACAGCATTCCACTTTCATGATGCAGGTCCTAGTGGACTATTTGTATGTGCATCTGGTAACATTACAACTGTAATTTCTAAACAGGGTCAGCATTCTTAAGCAAGCAGATATGACAGCATGCTTAAATGATGAAAATCAAACCCAAGGGCATTTTAACAGGAGTCACAATCCTGAAAGTAGAATGAGGATCAGAAGGCCTGGATAAAGGAGCGTCAGATATGAACTTGGGCCGCAGTGTCGTAATCATTAAGGAATCTTACTTTCCTAACCAAGAAGCATCATCAGTTTCATCTGACATGAGAGGCAGTCTTCCTCCAGGCAGTGCCAAATAGATGAAGCAGAATGGCACGAATCCGGAGCAGAGCCACTCAGGGCCAACAGCCGCCTGGGCATAAGGGAAACCAGGCTGAAAAGAGCCCTTCAGTTTAGATCACTCATTATCCTGACTTAGTTGCTCCTCAGCCATCTTTGTGACAGCTGGGAGCAGTGACCATTGGAGCATTCAGTCAACAAATGTTATCATCACTGCAATAATAATCATGTTATCATCCATCGTAATGGTGTTTGTTCTGAGAGAAAACTCAGCAGGCTTAGGATTTCCATTTGGGAAAAACCAGGAGGAGAAAGATGTAAGCAGGCTGGATATACCAGTAGGGCATGGAAAAGAAGAGAGCACATGGAATTGAGAGTGAGATGAAGAGATAAAAGAGAAGTGGCAGTGAGGGAAGTGTTACACTTTATATGAAAGGAGCTAGAATTAAAGAAACTGGTTCACAGTAATGCTGAGAATAGGAGATCAGTCCTTCTGGTACAGTCGCATTAGAGCCATCCCACAATGTGTTCATTAGGTGGATATCCCACTGGGAAGATGGTCAGTTATATAACAAATTCTGTCAATATTCTTCCCACATCCTCTCGAATCTGCTTGCCATGTAGGTACATACCAGCCTAAGCTCCAGGGGCTGGTACATATGTCTTTGCTAGAGGGCTCATGTGGGGCTTGCAGAAGCAACTCTGCCCCCTGCCATATACTCAGCAGTACCTGAGAACCAACATTCTTCCAAACACAGGTTTGAATCCACAGCCAGTGGGTTTGGAGGTATAAATACCCCCAGGGTTTACACCAAGATGTATGCTTTAACCTACTTCTAAAGCTTCCCAATGAGAATAACTTTTAGTTGCCCACTGTGGTAAATGGTTTGAAAAGGCACTTTTTCTTAACCGCCATTCTTCCCCTGTATCACTCCATACACTCAGCCTCATATGAACTTCCCTCATAGACTGTGTGCATTCAGTATTATCTTAGGCAGTCTGCCTCTGCGGAACTCAACTAAGAAACTTTTACTCACTTTCACAAATGGCTATCATCAAAGGTAGAGCTATGGCATGTCATATCTGCTAACTATAGTAGGACCAAGGGCACCCCTAATGACAGAATTTTTCAAATCCATGCATGAAATCCAAAACACAGAGTAATAAATGCTGCCAAGAATATGGACAAAGCATACACTTATACACCATTGACAGGAATGTAAATTAGTGCAGCCACTGTGGAAAACAGTATGGAGATTTCTTTAAAAAACAAGAGATAGACTTACCATATGATCCAACAATCACACTACTAGGTATATACCCAAAAGACTTGAACACAATCTATCAAAGAGATACCTGGATCACCATATTTATAGCAGCACTGTTCACAATAGCTAAAATTTGGAACCAACCAAGGTGTCCATCATCAGATGAATGGATAAAGAAACTGATATATATTATATATACATAATGGAATATTATTCAGCCTTAAAAAAGAAATAAAAGTCTACCATTTGTAGAAAAATGGATGCAATTGGAGGACATCAGATTGAGTGAAATAAGCCAGACTCAGAAAGACAAATATCATATGTTCTCTCTTATATATGGGAGCTAAAATTCAAAAAAACAAACAAAAAAGAAATGTCTGTGTGTATTAGTATTGCTGCAAATAGTTTTGTAGAACTTTGTTTTATACCTTTGAGAAACTGATGGCTAAGAATGTTATACTACTATAGTTTTTTTTAAGATTTCATTTATTTATTTGAGAAGTAGAGTTACAGACAGAGAAGGAGAGAAAGAAAGAAAGGTCTTCCATCCATTGATTCACTCCCCACATGGCCACAATGGCTGGAGCTGAGCCATTCTGAAGCCAGGAGCCAAGAGCTTCTTCTGGGTCTCCCACTTTGATGCAGGGGACCAAGCACTTGGGTCATTTTCCACTGCTTTCCCAGACCATAAGCACAAAGCTGGATCAGAAAAGGAGGAGCCAAGCATGAACCAGCACCCACATGGGTTGCTGGTGCTGCAGGCAGAGGCTTAGCCCACTACGCCACAGCACTGGCCCCACTACTATAGTCTTAATGATCTATAATTACTTTAAAATTTACTGTATATGGGTGAAATGGTCATTTTTCCATTCAATTATTTATAGCCATCTTCTATATTCTTACTAAACAAAAGTCTTTTTGCTTTTTACTGATTAAACTTATTATTTGGTGAAGTATTAAGCCTTTTTACTGTAATACAATTTAAAATGTTATTTCAAAAACTAACAAAAAATAAAAGACAAGGAAATATGGTAGGAGGGAGAGAGGAGGAGGGAGAGAGGAGGAGGGAAAAAGGAAGGGAATATCATTATGTTCTTAGAACTGGATCTACTGGGGCTGTTACTGTGGTGTAGCTGGTAAAGCTGCCGCCTGCAGTGCCAGCATCCCATATGGCCACCAGTTCTAGTCCCAGCTGCTCCACTTCCAGTCCAGCTCTCTGCTATGGCCTGGGAAAGCAGTGGAAGATGGCCCATGTCCTTGGGCCCCTGCACCCGCTTGGGAGACCTGGAAGAATATCCTGGCTCCTGGCTTCAGATCAGCCCAGCTCCAGCCATTGCAGCCAGTTGGGGAGTGGGAACCAGTGGATGGAAGACCTCTCTCTCTCTCTCTCTCTCTCTCTGCCTCTCCTCTCTGTGTAACTCTGACTTTCAAATAAATAAATAAATCTTTAAAAAAAAGAACTGGATCTACAAAGCACACTGAATCTGTTAAAACTAATTAAAAATAAAATTTTAAAAATTATATATTAAAAATAAAATCTATGCATAGTTTCTCATATATTTTTCCATGAACTTTTTGAATATTCTTAATATTTTGATTTATAAGTACAAGACCTATAATATTTATTTGAAATATATAGTTAATTTCATTGGTCGATGATATATAACCACTATTATGTAGGTAGTTTGTTGATGCCTGGAGAAATAGTGGAGATAATCACTTGCATACTTTTGTCTGAGGGACTGAACATAGTGTGGTGGGACAATACTTAGCAAGTTGAACCTGGTGAAGAGTTCTCACCTCTCCTAGAAAGGTACCAGAGGCCAAGAAAAATACCTTAAGCCTCCAAAGTGAGAGTGTTCCGGAAAAGCAGTCTCATCCTTCTAAAAGAGAGTTTAGATATATCCTTGGCCCAAGAACAGTGGGTGTAGTTGGATGGAAGAAGAGACCGGGTATCTCATAGCAGATGAACACTCAGAATGACTACTACATTGGGTCACCCATTGGAGACCAGACCAGGATCCCATGTAAAAGACACCACAGACAACAGTGAGTGACACAAGAGACTTGATTGTCATATAATTCTAAGACCCTCAGAGAACAATGAAAGTTTATCTTCAGACATATTAAAAATATAACCTAGGGGCCATTGTAGTACAGTGGGTTAAACCACCATTTGTGACACTGGCATCCCATATCAGAGCACTGGTTCAAGTCCTGGCTTCTCTACTACCTATCCAGCTCCCTGCTAATGTGCCTGCGAAAGCAGCAGAAGATGGCTCAAGTGCTTGGGCCCCTGCACCCATGGGGAAGATCCAGATCTAGCCCCCTGGCTTTTGGCCTAGCCCAGTCTTGGCTGCTACAGCCATTTGAGGAGTGAGCCAGCAGATGGAAGATCTCTCCCCACTCCCTCTCTCTCTCCCTCTTCCCTTTCCCCCTCCCCTTCTTCATCCCTCTTTATCAGTCTAATTTTCAAATAAATAAAATAAATCTTTAAATATATCTATCTATAAAATAAATCTTTAAATATATCTCTATCTATCTATCTAGATATATATCTATATCTATCCTTCTAGAAATAGATATAGATATATTTAAAGCACTTGCTCTCACTTCGTTTGGGAAAATGCAGAATGGCTACAGCCACATTAAATACCAGAATATTTAGTTCCTCAAATAATTCAATAACTATTTATTGAACCTACACATATAACAACACATCCACAATTGGGATGATATGCCATGTTCCTTTTGGACAGAAGTTCACAGGTTAAGGGGCTTTCCTAAGGCCATACATTGGTTATGTTTAGGGATAGAGCTGGTATTTGAACTGTACATCTGTCTCCTCCCAGTCATAGCCTCTATTGTCATATTGTTTTGGAGTTTACACTCTGGTGAGAATAAAAAAGGCCTTACATAAGGCATTAATCATATTTACAACCATTTCATTTCAGTCTTAATCTAAACTTTGTAGGAGGTGCTATATACAAGGTGCCCTGAGCATGTTCATCAGCTTATTCACTCCACAAATATATTTTAATTGCATTCTCTGTGCCAGATTCTGTGGGAGATACTGGAGATTTAATGATAACAAAAAAGATAACTCCTCTACTGTCTTGCAGGGAGAGGGGGCTGTCAGAAATTATTTGAATAATGACACACATTTACATATGATTACAAAGGTGATAAATGCTTTGAAGGAAAGTGCTAAGAGTTATAACAGCATATAATAGGAGGACTTGACATTTAAAATGAAAGCAAATGATATGTGAAGGATGAGTAACGGTTACCTTGGTGAAGAGAAAAAGAAAACACATTTCAGAGAGGCATGTGCCAAGGCTCTGAGGTAAGAAATGGAAAATCTAAGACACTGAGAGAAGACTAAGCGGGACTGGAGCCCAGAAAGTGAGGGAGAGTGGCAAGCATGGAGGTGGGGGTGGGGATGGCAAGGGTCACCTGATTTAGCCAACCAGGACACCTTTGAAAGTGAGAGGAGTATGAATGATTAAGCCTGGACAACAGGCATAAATGGGCATTGAACTGGGTAAACTGGGACAGATGGTGACCCTAATTTTGGCCTTATAAATGTTTCATTCTTTAGCTTAAGAACAAGAAACCACTGAATGATTTTAAATGAGGAGTAGTGGAATGTATAATTGTATTTTGCTTTATGATTATTTTCAATAATGCTCCAGCTGTAATGTGTGGAATAGATAAGGGGGCAGTAATAATAAATTCAGGGATACAAATAAGAATATCATGACAATAATTCTGATCAGAAAGGATTAGTTCTTGTACCAGGGCAAAAGAAATATAGATGAAAAGAAGTAGATAGAGCCTACTGTTGATGAATAGCAAAGTCAACGCTACTTGAAGATTGATAGGATTTGGAGGGCAATGCATAACAGAAAGAACCTGGAAATAGCCAAATGAGGTCAGGAAAAGTGAGAAAGAAATGGCCAAAAGAGTGAAAGAAGTGATAATGCAAATTGGCTGTCATGGCCATTGGTTTTCTCAGAAGGAAGTTGGAAGAGTCTAAGAAACCTGCCATCCCAACACTGGAGGCTGCTTTTCATAGCCACAGTATTCCCAACTGTGGCTTATGAATACAAACCAATTCCTGTTGTTTAAATCTTGGTATATCGAAGAATGCAAAAATATCTGAAAGGCCTCAAACTAATGAAGTGTCAGGAGCAGGAGCAAGGATAGTACATCAGCCCTTTTACTATCACTATGACAAAATACCTGACACAGGAATTATAAAGAGAAAGAGTTTGGTTGGCTCCTTGTATTAGAGGCTCAAAGTTCAAGACTGGGTGGACCCATTGGTTTGGCTCCTGGTAAGTGTGGTGGAGGGCAACACATTATGGCAGTAGCACACAAAGGAGCAAGCAATCACTTCATGGTATGGGAATTTATGTGTCCAGAAGCTTATATCACCAAACAGGAAGTGTGAAAAACTGAGTTCCCACTATCTCTTCTGAGGGTACTCCCCCAATAACCTAAAGATCTCCCATTAGGACTCACTTCCTAAAAGTTCTACCATCTCCCAAAAGTGCCATCCTATTAATTGGACTTTTTGGGGACACCCAAACTAATATCCAGACATTAAGAGATAGCAGCATGATATCAGAGAAGAAATATATCTTGAAAAATATTTAGAAGAGAAGGAAGGAAACTAGCTTGTAAAAGAAATAGGGATTACATATATAAGAAATAACATAAATAAAGATATCCAGTTGGGTTGTGTATTAAGATTATGTTAGTGGACTTCCAAAGTTGTTACCATTTAATTTTTTTAACTTTTATTTAGTAGATATAAATTTCCAAAGTACAGCTTATGGATTACAATGGCTTTTCCCCCCATAACTTCCCAAGCACCCACAACCCTCCCATCTCCCGCTCCCTCTCCCATTCCATTCACATCAAGATTCATTTTCAATTATTTTTATATACAGAAGATCAATTTAGTTGTTACCATTTAATTTTTAAAAATGTTTTATTTGTTTTTGAAAGGCAGAGTTACAGAGAGATAGAGAGAGGGTGACTAAGACCTTCTATCCACTGGTTCACTCCCCAAATGACTGCAATGGCAGGAGCTGAGACAATCTGAAGCCGGGAGCCATGAACTTCCTCTGGGTCTCTCACGTGAATGCAGGGTCTCAAGCACATGGGCCATCATCTGCTGCTTTCACAGAAGCATTAGCAGGGAGCTGGATTGGAAGTAGAGCAGCCGAGACTCAAACCAGTGCCCATGGGATGCTGGCACCACAGGCAGTGACTTTACCCACTGCACCACAGCACCGGCCTGGTTACCATTTAATTTTGAGGAACTCTTTAAAAACGAATGACACCAAAGTAGTTCCCCTTCAAGATTAATCATATTCTGGCTGGCGCCATGGCTCAATAGGCTAATCCTCCGCCTTGCGGCACCGGCACACCAGGTTCTAGTCCCAGTCGGGGCGCCGGATTCTGTCCCAGTTGCCCCTCTTCCAGGCCAGCTCTCTGCTGTGGCCAGGGAGTGCAGTGGAGGATGGCCCATGTCCTTGGGCCCTGCACCCCATGGGAGACCAGGATAAGCACCTGGCTCCTGCCTTCTGATCAGCGCAGTGCACCGGCCATGGCGGCCATTGGAGGGTAAACCAACGGCAAAAGGAAGACCTTTCTCTCTGTCTCTCTCTCTCTCACTGTCCACTCTGCCTGTCAAAAAAAATTAAAAAAAAAAAAGATTAATCATATTCTCTTTTCTGAACTACTATCAGATACCATCTGATGCTATCCCAACTGAAACAACCAAATTGAAGGGAAAAAAATTCTTTCAAGGGATCTGGACAAAGGGCACTGGTGGATAGCTTAAGTCAAAGCATAATGTTCTCTTAGCAAGTATATCTCCATTGTTGTTGTTCATTTTACTTAAATCTGATCAAGTAGATTTTATTTAGAACAACTCTCCAGCAAACTCTGATTTAACCTGATAAGGTTCCTCTTATCATTTTAATCAAAATGGAGATAATGTATACTTTACTCTCTTTTCCAAACTTATAATCTTCATTATCATTTGATGTGTACATAAGAAAGCAGATGTAAGTATAAAGTCTAATTAATATTGCTCTTTTATAATGTTTCTATTTTCATATGCAATTGTATTCATCAGGCTAATATTTCACTCTACACAGAACTCTGTGTTTTATAACAATTTGTCTTTACCAGGTAACAAATGAATAATTCAAAGTTAAAGATTTTTAGTCTTAGGCTGAAATCTCGAGATTAGCTAGTCCTATCCTCTTATTTTGAAGACCTAGAAAGTGAAGTCCAGAACTCAGTTGCCCACATTTGTTTGGCAGAGTCAGAGTAAGAACTCAGCTTCTAGATTCTAAGGCCATTCTCTTTCCAACACCTTCCATATCTTAAAACTTTGTGGGACTTCAAGCCAGCCTTGTTGAATAAGAAATAACAATTAATTTAATTAGTATTTTCCAGAAGAGAAATGTTCGTCTTTTATAATTTCAGTGTTCAATTTCTTCTGACATCAAAATTCAATCAATGTTCACTTCTTTTAACGCAAAGCCAACTATAACTTCTTCTGGCAATTATACGGTACTGAGAAAGACTTTTCTGTGGTGGAATAGAGCTAATTTGATGAAAACATCAGAAATTCAATCTTAGGGTGCACTCTCATTTAATCATCACTCAGATTTAAATCAGAGGAACCAAGTTTCCCTGAAGCACTAGAAAATAATAAGCAAGGTGTTTATTGCCATTTTAAGTATAAAACCAACAAAAGAAGTGGCAAGATTAATTTGTACTTGATTTTGTTTAAAGCTTTTGAAGACAGATTACATCCATCATGTGTGTTCAAATAAATATCTGTGTGTCACTATAGTTCATTGCAGAAAAACAGACATGGAGTTCTGAAGGTTAATAGATAGAAATGTTTTAATTAAAAATTTCTTTCCTATAGGAAATAAAGAATAACCACATTTGGTTTAAACTGTTCTGATATTTGTATTTTAGAAGGAACAACACAGAAATTGTTTGTGACATGAGCTATTTCCTCCTGAAGCCTGTCACTATCAGTTTGCTTTATCAATTATAAAATACATTTAAAGATTCAGTTACTCATTACCTAATTGGTTAATAGTCATTGAAACATGATCTCAATTGTCCTGTAAAATATGTTTCAGCTATCTTACTGCAACCTTAAATTACCTTCTGATTTCATTCAGTTTGTAACATCAAATATCTCAAAAGAGAATCCTTTCCCTCTTGGCTTCCACTTTAGAGTCAATTTTTAACCCCTAGCTCCGCTGAAATTGTGCTCTTAAGGTCACTAGTGAATAGCTGGCCTTCCTCTGCCATTAACCAGACATTTTAGTCTTTTTTCAATCATCATTCTTACTGACATTTATCTGAAACATTTGATATCATTGACATGATATCCTTGTTGTTAAGGATACTAAAATATCCTACTTCTTTCATTCTGCTGTGTCAAGAACATTGCTAATCAGAGTAAGGAGTAACAAGGGCACTTCATATCAAAGAAGGAAAAAAACAATAATGTTAGAAACAGAGATAAGACATACATTTGGAGGAAGTGTTAATTATTGAGGACAGACAAATCAAAAGAAGAAAAACACTCAAGTTCCCAATGGGCACTGAAATGGTATATGCACCAGACTCTGATGCCCTGTAGCCTCTCACCTTTAAGTAATATCATGTTGATTTTTCAAAGTGCAAATAAAATGTTGGTGGTCTGGTTGGTATTTGGGGTAGCTTTGTGCCTCAGACAAAGAATGAGATCACAAGAGAAAACACAATCTAGTTTAAGTGCATAAGGATTGCCTAGGACCTGAACTTGTGGACTATCTTCTGGGAACACTAGATCTTTGCTGTTTACCCCCACTGTGCTGGTAAAGTATTGCCTGCTTGCATATTCATCTGCTCTGCTTGTTGGCCTAGCTTAGTCTAAGGAATCTCAGTCTAGAAAAACAAGAAGGAAAAAAGAATAACACTTTCTCAGACTGGGATCAGAGTCACTGGAGGATCTGTCCTCAGACCACTCTCTGCACTGTAAATCACCCACCTGAGTTGATTCAGCCTTAGTGGGGAATAAGAGAAAAACAGGCAGTTGCACTTTCTCCTGCCCTCCTGCCCTCCTTCCCTCCTTCCATCCTTCAAAAAACACTTACTTAGAACCTAATAAATGCCAATTACTCTGCTAGACAATGAGGGTAAAATTAATCATACTGCTAAGCAAATTCAAGTAACTTCTGGTCTAAAGCAAAAATGTAGATCCTAAAAGCACCTTAGACTCAACATATAAAAAAAAATAAACTCATGCACTCTAAATCCCATGTCATCTGCAGCATCTACCCATCCTATGTTCTCTGCCTGATTCCCTTATTTCTGTTACAGGCAGCCAACATTCGCCAAAGCTTGAAATTCTAGATTTATTACTCAGTTTCTGAAGTAACTACCCCTTTCTTTTTTTTATTTGACAGAGTTATAGACAGTGAGAGAAAGAGAGAAAGGTCTTCATTCTGTTGGTTCACTCCCCTAATGGCTGCTATGGCCGGCGCTGCGCTGATCCGAAGCCAGGAGCCGGGTGCTTCTTCCCTGTCTCCTATGCGGGTGGAGGGACCCAAGCACTTGGGCCATCCTCCACTGCCTTCCTGGGCCACAGCAGAGAGCTGGACTGGAAGAGGAGCAACCGGGACTAGTACCCGGCACCCTAACCAGGACAAGAACCCCCGGATGCCGGCGCCACAGGCAGAGGATTAGCCAAGTGTGCCACGGCGCCGACCAACTACCCCCTTTCTTCCTTTGCCCCTGTCATGCCTTTGTTTCAAATTCCCCCTGATTTTATACTGAACTAATATTCTTGTTAGATTCCTTATTTCTAGTTTCTCACCAATTCAATTCATCCTGGTTAAGCCACCAAATTCAGTTTCCTAAAACAAGTATATAAATGTCTTAGTCAAAACTGTCATGGACTCCACAAAGTGCATACTCAAAGTACCTCCCAACTGACCCCAACTTATCTTTCCAGAGTATTTACATCATTCCAAATGCATCGTTGTTCTTCAACTATAGTAATGTGATCATCTGAATAATGACACCGAAAAATATGTCCTAATCCCCAGAACCTGTGAATCTGTTACCTTACATACTAAAAGAGACTTTGCAGATGTAATTAAGAATCTTGAGGTAAAGAGATTATTATGGATTATCTGAATGAGTCCAATATAAACATAAGGGTCATTATAACAGGAAGACAGATCAGAGACAAGTGAAGGAAATGTGATAACAGAAGCAGAGACTAGAGTGAGGAAGCCACAAATCAAAGAATGCCAACAGCCTTTAGAAACCATAAAAGGTTAGGGAGGGATTCTACCCTGGAGCCTCCAAAAGGACCTGAACTTGTAGTCTATCTACTGGAAACACTAGACCTTTGCTGTTTACCCCCTTGCCAACATCTTAATTTTAGTCCTCACAGGACTCATCTAGGACTTCTGAGCTCTAGAACTATAGAAGAATACATCTGGTGCAAGCATTTGGCACAGCAGTTAAGATGCCCCTTGAGAGACCTACATCCCATATTAAAGTGCCTGGGTTTGAGTCTTGGCTCCACTTCCAACTTTTGCTGCCTGCTGATATAGGCAGGCAGGTAGGATTAAATCAATTAGACTCACGAGCTGGAAGACCACGCCCGCTGTGTGATCTCACACCCCTACCTGATCCCACCTGTATGCCCACCTGCCAATCAGACTGCATAACCACTCCCGTTTGGGAGTGAATAAAAGGTCTGGAGCCTGGTGGGCCCCTCCCTTGTCCTGCTCCTTCGGCCGTGACCTTTTGGCTGCCTGTCTGCCTTTGCTTTCCTGCCCATGATAAGTTACCTGTGGCTGCTCATAATCATACACCTTGCTCCACATGGCTCCCGGCCTGCTCTCTGCCCAGTATGGACCCAGCTTATGCTTCCAGACTTCTTTCTCCCCTAAATAAAGCCCTCACCATCCTGTGCATTTCTCTTACTGAATAAAATGTTAAAAACTTACCATGTAGCCTGGTTTATTTTGAACTGATATTCAGAATTCTTATCTGAATAGATGGCAAGAATTCACAGAATTATTATTATTATTAAACTTATTAGTAAGGTTGGCCGATATCACTGCTGATATACATCCTGGGAGGCAGTGGGTGCTGGTCCAAGTACTTCAAATACTTGGGTCCCCACTATTCAGATTGAGTTCCAAGATGCTGACTTTTACCAGGCCCAACCCCAACCATGGCTATTGTGTGGGCAGCTGATGGAAAATCAATCATTCTCTTTCTCTCTCTCTTTCTCTCTCTCTCACCCTCTCTTTCAAGGGCAGCTGATGAAGAATCAATATTTCTTTTTCTCAAATAAAATAAAAAAAGTTTTCAAAATACACTCATATTGTTTTAAGCAACTGAGTTTGTGGTAATTCATTACAGCAGTAACAGAGGCCTATGCAATTCATTAATATTTGCTACACAAATGACAACTATAAAATCTCCAGTATAAACATAAAAATTTACTTCTTTTTTTCTTTTTTTAATCCAGAAACCTTTTATTTAAAGTATACAAACTTCATGCATTTCATAAATACAAATTTAGAAACAGTGGTTCTTCCCACCCAACCTGCCCTCCTACCTGCTGTGTAGTATTCTATCATATACTTATCCTGTAACTTCTTTTTTTAAAAAAAGATTTATTTATTTATTTATTTGAAAGTCAGAGTTACACAGTGAGAGGAGAGGCAGAGAGAAAGAGAAAGGTCTTTCACCCGCTGGTTTATTCCCCAGTTGGCCACCACAACCAGAGATGCACCGATCTGAAGCCAGGAGCCAGGAGCTTCTTCCAGGTCTCTCATATGGGTGCAGAGGCCCAAGGACTTGGGCCATCTTCTACTGCTTTCCCAGGCCATAGTAGAGAGCTGGATCGGAAGAGCAGCAGATGGGACTAGAACCGTTGCCCATATGGGATGCTGGCACTTCAGCGTCGGCCCCTCCATAACTTCTTTATCCAGTTTTCAGTTGATACAATTTTCCAGGGAAGCCATCTGGTCCTGTGCTCTTCTTTGTTGAGAGGGTCTTTATTACTGATTCAATTTCCATCTTGGTTATTGGTCTGTTTAGGTTTTCTATGTCTTCATGGCTCAATTTAAGTAGGTTTATGTGTCCATTTTTTTTAGGTTTCCCAGTTTGTTGGCATTAAGCTCTTTGTAGTAGTTCCTGAAGATTCTTTTTATTTCTATGATGTTTGTTGTTCCTTTTCATCTCTAATGTCATTGATTTAGGTCTTCTCTCCCTTTTTTTGGTTAGTTGGGCCAAAATGGTGTGTCAATTTTGTTTATTTTTACAAAAAACAGCTCTTCATTTCTCTTATCTTTTGTATATATTTTTGTTTCAATTTTGTTTGTTTCTTATCTAATTCTAATTATTTATTTTCTCCTACTCTTTTGAGGTATGGCTTGCTGGTGTTTTTTTAGGTCCTTGAGATGAATTGATAGCTCATTTATTTGGTGTCTTTCCAATTTCTTGATGTAGGCACCAATTGCTGTAAACTTTCCTCTTAATACTGCTTTTGCTGTATCCTATAAGTTTTGATATGTTGTGTTGTCTTCTTCATTTGTTTCCAGAAACTGTTATGATTTCTCTTTCAGTTTATTCTGTGACCCACTGTTCATTCAGGAGTATGTTGTTCAGTCTCCATGTGTTTGCGTATGCTCTGGAGATTCTTGAGTTGTTGATTCCCAGCTTCATTCCACTGTGGTCAGAGAAGATGCATAGTATAATTTTAACTTTTTTTGAATTTTCTGAGACTTGTTTTATGGCCTGGCCTGTGGTCAATCCTAGAAAAAATTCCATGCACTGGTAAGAAGAAGGTATATTCTGCAACTGTGAGATGAAAAGTTCTGTAGATATCCATTAGGTCCATTTGGTCTATAGTATCGATTAACTGTTGTTTTCCTGCTGATTCTATCTGGTTGATCTGTCCATTGCTGAAAGTGGGATATTTAAGTCACTCATTGCTATTGTACAGGAGTCTATGTCGCCCTTTAGATTCATCAACATTTCTTTTAAAATAGCCAGGTGCTCTATAGTTAGGTGCATTTACGTTTATTATAGTCACATCTTCCTGTTGAATTGATTCCTTAATCATTACATAGTGCTCTTCTTTGTCTCTTTCAACAGTTTTTGTATTAAAATCTATTTTTTCTGATATTAGAATGGCTATACCAGTTCCTTTTTGGTTTCTGTTGGCATGGAATATCTTTTCCATCCTTTCACTTTCAGTCTGCAGGTATCTTTGTTAGTTGATGTGTTTCTTGTAGGCAGCAAATAGATGGATTTTGTTTTTTTTTATTTAGTAAATATAAATTTCCAAAGTACAGCTTATGGATTACAATGGCTCCCCCCCCAATAATTTCCCTCCCACTCGCACCCCTCCCATCTCCCGCTCCCTCTCCCATTCCATTCACATCAAGATTCATTTTCAATTATCTTTATATACAGAAGATTGATTTAGTATATATTAAGTAAAGATTTCAACAGTTTGCAGCCACACAGAAACACAAAGTGTAAAATGCTGTTTCAGTACTATTATAGAATTACTCCACATTGGACAACACATTAAGGACAGATCCCACATGAGAAGTAAGTACACAGTGACTCCTGTTGTTGACTTAACAATTTGACACTCTTGTTTATGGTGTCAGTAATCTCCCTAGGCTCTAGTCATGAGTTGCCAAGGCTATGGAAGCCTTTTGAGTTCACTGACTTTGATCTTATTCTGACAGGGTTATAGTCAAAGTGGAAGTTTTCTTTCTTTTCAGAGAAAGGTACCTCCTTCTTTGATGGCCCTGTTCTTTCCACTGGGATCTCACTCCCAGAGATCTTTCATTTAGGTCTTCTTTTTTTTTTTTTCCAGAGTGTCTTGGCTTTCCATGCCTAAAATACTCTCATGGGCTCTTTAGCCATATCTGAATGCCTTAAGGGCTGATTCTGAGGCCAGAGTGCTATTTAGGACATCTGCCATTCTATGAGTCTGCTGTGTATCCTGCTTCCCTTGATGGATCATTCTCTCCCTTTTTTATTCTATCAGTTGGTATTAGCAGACACTAGTCTTGTTTGTGTGATCCCTTTGACTCTTAGACATATCAGTGTGATCAGTTGTGAACTGAAATTGATCACTCGGACTAGTGAGATGGCATTGGTACATGCCACCTTGATGGAATTGTATTGGAATCCCCTGGCATGTTTCTAACCTCCACCATTTGGGGCATGTCCCAAATGATTGAGCATGTCCCAAATTGTACATCTCCTCCTCCCTCTCTTATTCCCACTCTTATATTTAACAGGGATCACTTTTCAGTTAAAATTTAAACACCTAAGAATAATTGTGTGTTAATTACAGAGTTCAACCAACAGTACTAGAACAAAACAAACAAAGAGAGCTTCCGATCTCTGGCTCCTGTGGGTATATCATTCGCCTGATAACTACCTCCAATTCCGTTCAGCTGTGTGGAATTACTTCCCTTTTGAATCAAAAAAGGAAAGAGAGAGTTGCCACGCCTAACCTGGGAGTGTCCCCTTTGGCATACCCTTAACCCTGAGGAACCAAACAGAGCTCTCAGGCCACACCCATCTCAAGCCTCTAGAGCTCCACCAAAAGCAGACAATCCACTTAATACAGTCATAGTATAACAAGAAAAAACACCACAGTGAGGGAAGAAGAATCAAAGATATCTCCACAATGCCAAACAACAAATGCAAAAACCGAGGAAACAAGAACAAGGAAGACATTATGACACCCCCAAATGAACAAGACACCCCAAGCCAAGATTATGAAAATGATGAGATGTAAGTAATGCAAGATACAGATTTCAAAAAATTTATGATAAGAACAATTAAAAGTTTTCAAAAACAAATGCTTGAGGTGCGGAATTCCTTACTGGACAGGATAGAAAATATCATTCAAGAAAATGAAATCTTAAGGAGGAATCAAAATGAAACGCAGAAACTAGTAGAATGGGAAAGTGTGATAGTGAAGAGAAATCAAAATGAAATGAAGAACTCAATAGATCAAATGACAAACACATTAGAGAGCCTTAAAAACAGAGTCAGTGAAACAGAAGAGAGAATATCAGACTTAGAAGACAGAGCACAGGAAAGGATACAGTCAAACCAAAGAAAAGAAGAGGAAATTACAAATCTAAAAAATATTGTTGGGAATCTACAGGATACTATTAAAAAAAACAACAACATTCGGGTTCTAGGAGTTCCTGAGGGCATGGAGAGAGAGAAAGGATTAGAAGGCCTTTTTAGTGAGATACTTGCAGAGAACTTCCCGAGTTTGGAGAAGGACAGAGATATCCTAGTACAGGAAGCTCATAGAACCCCTAGTAAACATGACCAAAAGAGATCCTCACCATGACACGTTGTAATCAAACTCACCACAGTGAAACATAAAGAAAAGATTCTAAAATATGCAAGAGAGAAATGTCAGATTACTCTCAGAGGATCTCCAATTAGACTCACAGCATACTTCTCATCAGAAACCCTACAGGCTAGAAGGGAATGGAGAGACATAGCCCAGGTACTAAGAGAGAAAAACTGCCAGCCCAGAATATTATATCCTGCAAAGCTCTCATTCGTGATTGAAGGTGAAATAAAGACCTTTCATAGCAAACATAAATTGAAAGAATTTGTCGCCACTCGTCCAGCCCTGCAAAACATGCTTAAAAATGTGTTACACACCGAAACACAGAAACACGGTCATCAATATGAAAGAAGGTAAAGGAAGGAAACCTCACAGCAAAAGATCACAGGGAATTCAAAGCATATATTAGAAAATATCATTGGCAAATGGCAGGGCAATGTTACTACTTATCAATAGTCACATTGAACGTTAATGGCCTGAACTGTCCAGTTAAAAGACACAGATTGCCTGATTCAGTTAAGAAACAAAACCCATCTATTTGCTGCTTACAAGAAACACATCTTTCCAACAAAGATGCATACAGACTGAATGTGAAAGGCTGGAAAAAAGATATACCATGCCAACAGAAATTAAAAAAGAGCGGGCGTAGCCATCTTAATATCAGAAAACATAAACTTTACCACAAAAACTGTTAAGAGAGACAAAGAGGGGCACTATATAATGATTAAGGGATCAATTCAACAGGAATATATAACGATTATCAATGTATATGCACCTAATTACAGGGCACCAGTTTATTGAAAAGATTTGTTAAGGGACTTAAAGGGAGACTTAGACTCCAATACAATAGTACTGGGGGACTTCAATACTCCACTCTCAGAAATAGACAGATCAATAGGACAGAAGATCAACAAGGAGACAGTAGATTTAAACGACACTATAGCCCAAATGGATCTAACAGATATCTACAGAACTTTTCATCCTACACATAAAGCATTTACATTCTTCTCAGCAGTACATGGAACCTTCTCTAGGATTGACCACATACTAGGCCATAAAGCAAGTCTCAGCAAATTCAAAAGAATTAGAATCATACCATGCAGTTTCTCAGACCATAAAGGAATGAAGTTGGAAATTAGCAACTCAGGAATCCCTAGAGCATACGCAAACACATGGAGATTGAACAACATGCTCCTGAATGAATAGTGGGTCATAGAAGAAATCAAAAGAGAAATCAAAAGCTTTCTGGAAGTAAATGAGGATAACAGCACAACATGCCAAAACTTATGGGATACAGCAAAAGCAGTGTTAAGAGGAAAGTTTATAGCAATAGGTGCCTATATCAAGAAATTGGAAAGGCACCAAATAAATGAGCTTTCAACATATCTCAAGGATCTAGAAAATCTACAGCAAACCAGACCCAAATCTAGTAGGAGAAGAGAAATAATTAAAATCAGAGAAGAAATCAACAGGATTGAATCCAAAAAAGCATTACAAAAAATCATCAAAGGAGGAGTTGGTTTTTTGAAAAAATAAACAAAATTTACACACCATTGGCCCAACCAACTAAAAAAAGAAGAGAAAAGACCCAAATCAATAAAATCAGAGATGAAAAAGGAAACGTAACAACAGACACTACAGAAATAAAAAGAATCATCAGAAATTACAAGGACTTGTATGCCAGCAAAGAGGGAAACCTATCAGAAATGGATAGATTCCTGGACACATGCAACCTACCTAAATTGAACCAGGAAGACATCGAAAACCTAAACAGACCCATAACTGAGACAGAAATTGAAACAGTAATAAAGGCCCTCCCAACAAAGAAAAGCCCAGGACCAGATGGATTCACTGCTGAATTCTACCAGACATTTCAAGAAGAACTAACTCCAATTCTTCTCCAACTATTCAGAACAATCGAAACAGAGGGAATCCTCCCAAATTCTTTCTATGAAGCCAGCATCACCTTAATTCCTAAGCCAGAAAAAGATGCAGCATTGAAAGAGAATTACAGACCAATATCCCTGATGAACATAGATGCAAAAATACTCAATAAAATTCTGGCCAATAGAATGCAACAACACATCAGAAAGATCATCCACCCAGACCAACTGGGATTTATCCCTGGTATTCAGGGATGGTTCAATCTTTGCAAAACAACCAACATGATACACCACATTAACAGACTGCAGAAGAAAAACCATATGATTATCTCAATTGATGCAGAGAAAGCATTTGATAAAATACAACACCCTTTCATGATGAAAACTCTAAGCAAACTGGGTATGGAATGACATTCCTCAATATAATCAAAGCAATTTATGAAAAACCCATGGCCAACATCCTATTAAATGGGGAAAAGTTGGAAGCATTCCCACTGAGATCTGGTACCAGACAGGGATGCCCACTCTCACCACTGCTATTCAATATAGTTCTCGAAATTTTAGCCAGAGCCAGTAGGCAAGAAAAAGAAATTAAAGGGATACAAATTGGGAAGGAAGAACTCAAACTATCCCTCTTTGAAGATGATATGATTATTTAGGGCACCCAAAGAATTCTACTAAGAGACTATTGGAACTCATAGAAGAGTTTGGCAAAGTAGCAGGGTATAAAATCAATGGACAAAAATCAACAGCCTTTGTATACACAGGCAATGCCACGGCTGAGGAAGAACTTCTAAGATCAATCCCATTCACAATAGCTACAAAAACAATCAAATACCTTGGAATAAACTTAACCAAAGACGTTAAAGATCTCTTAGATGAAAATTACAAAACCTTAAAGAAAGAAGTAGAAGAGGATACCAAGAAATGGAAAAATCTTCCATGCTCATGGATTGGAAGAATCAATATCATCAAAATGTCCATTCTCCCAAAAGCAATTTAGAGATTCAATGAGATACCAATCAAAATACCAAAGACCTTCTTCTCAGATCTGGAAAAAATGATGCTGAAATTCATATGGTGGCAAAGGAGACCTCGAATAGCTAAAGCAATCTTGTGGTCTGCTCTGCGGCTCACTAGGCTAATCCTCCGCCTTGCGGCGCCAGCACACCGGGTTCTAGTCCCGGTCGGGGCGCCGGATTCTGTCCCGGTTGCCCCTCTTCCAGGCCAGCTCTCTGCTGTGGCCCGGGAGTGCAGTGGAGGATGGCCCAAGTGCTTGGGCCCTGTACCCCATGGGAGACCAGGAGAAGCACCTGGCTCCTGCCATCGGATCAGCATGGTGCGCCAGTGTAGCACGCCAGCTGCAGCGCGCCGGCCGTGGCAGCCATTAGAGGGTGAACCAACGGCAAAGGAAGACCTTCCTCTCTGTCTCTCTCTCTCACCGTCCACTTTGCCTGTCAAAAAAAAAAAGCAATCTTGTACAACCAAAGCAGAGCCAGAGGCATCACAATACCAGATTTCAGGACATACTACAGGGCAGTTGTTATGAAAACAGCATGGTACTGGTACAGAAACAGAAGGGTAGACCAATGGAACCGAATAGAAACACCAGAAATCAATTCAAAAATCTACAGCCAACTTATATTTGATCAAGGATCTAAAACCAATCCCTGGAGTAAGGACAGTCTATTCAATAAATGGTGCTGGGAAAATTGGATTTCCACGTGCAGAATCATGAAGCAAGACCTCTACCTTTCACTTTACACAAAAATTCACTCAACATGGATTAAAGACTTAAATCTATGACCTGACACCATCAAATTATTAGCATTGGAGAAACCCTGCAAGATATAGGTTTCGGCAAAGACTTCCTAGAAAAGGCCCTGGAGGCACAGGCAGTCAAAGCCAAAATTAACAATTGGGATTGCATCAAATTGATGGATTTTGGTTTTTAATCCATTCAACCAATCTATCTTTTAACTGGAGAGTTGAGGCCATTTACATTCAAAGTGACTATTTATAGATAATGACTTGGCCCTACCACTTTTTCATAAATGCTCATATTGTTTATTTTGGATTTCATTTGTACTTTTACTGGAAGATTTTCTGCCTTGATCTTCTTTTATATTGATGACCATGTTTCTGTGTTTCTGTATGTAGCACATCACTAATCATCTTCTGCAGGCCTGGATGAATGAAGACAAATTCTATTTCTGTTTATAATGGAAAGTTTTTATTTCACCTTCATTCATAAATGAGAGCTTTTCAGGGTAAAGTATTCTAGGTTGAGTTTTTTTTCTTAAGATTTGGAATACATCTCATCATTCTCTCCTAGCCTGTAGGGTTTCTGATGAGAACTCAGGTATGTGAGAGCCTCTGAAAGTAATCTGGCATTTCTCTCATGCACATTTTAGAATCTTTTCTTTATGTTTTACTGTGGAGAGTTTGACTACAATGTGTCATGGTGAAGATCTTTTCTGGTCATGTCTATTAGGAATTCTATGTGCTTCTGTACTTGGACATCACTTTGTTTCTCCAAATTGGAGAAATTTTCTGTAATTATTTCACTAAAAAGGCCTTCTAATCCATTCTCTCTTTCCACACCTTCAGGAACTCCTAAGACCTGTATGTTGGATCATTTGTTAGTATCCCATAAATCTCCAACACTATTTTTTCAGTTTTCTAATTTCTTCTTTGTTTTTGATCTGACTATAAAATTTCCAGAGATTGGGCTTCTAACTTGGATATTCTTTCTTTTCCCTCACCGAGTCTTTTGTTAAGGTTTTCCACTGCATTTTTTTATTTGATCTGTTGAATTCTTCATTTCTAATATTTCATTTTGATCTCTTTCAAATCTCAATTTCATGGGAAAAAGTTTCATTCTTTTCATTTATGGATTCCTTTAATTCATGTATTTGCTTCTGATTACTTCTAAGTAACCTTATGATCAATTTTTTGAATTCCATTTCTGGCATTTTTTAATCTCTTCATCTTCACATTCTAGTACTGAAGTGTTGTGTTCCTTTGGGGATGTCATATTGTCTTACTTATTCTTGTTTCTTGAATTTCTGCATTTATTTTTAGGTATTTCTAGAGATACTTGTTGTGTATTTTTGTTTGTTTGTTTGTTCTCCCTCTGATAGTTTTGTTTTCTAAGCTTCTGTAGCTTAGTTGAGTGTTTTCTTTTTCTGTGAATACCCAGAGGCATGTGCTGGGTATGGTCAAGGAGCTTTGTTCAGTGCTCCAGGATGAGGGGTGTGTCCAAGGTGACACCCAAGTTGGGTATGGTAAATCTCTGTTTTTATCAGAAGAGAAGGTTAAATCAGCTCTGTTGGGGTTGTCTCACACTCACCTCCTCTCCTCCAAGGAGACCAATGCCTAGACGCTAGCCCTAGTGCATTTAATATTCATCCATGCTGCCACAAGAACCACATGAATGATCCATGCAGTCCTCAGTGTGAGCATGGGCCCCGCAGCAATGACCCTCATCGGGCTATCAGAGTGCCCCAAACATGTGGAGCCACCCACAGTGCCTGCTCAGAGACCCAGCCACACCCTGTGCCCTCCCACACAGCCACAGTGTTTTCACAGTCCTGGCACACAAGGCTCCCAGTCGTGAGCTCCCAGACCCCTGTCAGTTCTCCCCACCAGACTCTGGCATCTCCTCTTGGCTGGTTGCTGTGTGCATGGACACAAGCTGGCACAGCTGTTGCATATGTCCAAAATGGTGCCCACCCTCTCTCAGCTAGTTACAGGACACCAGTGCTGAGTGGTCAAGGAGAGAACAACATGCCACTTTTTTTCCCTTGTAGGTTGGCAGGTACACTGTCCCCTACAGGGCTGCAAGCCTGACTCATGCCAGGCTCTTCCTGCAGCTTTATCACCAGTTACTTGGGCTGCTGCAGTCTGGTCTCACCTCACTCTCCAAAGCTGGTGCTGAGACTCTTGGCTGCTGGGGTCCTGTGTTATGTCATTGTTTGTGCTGCGCATCCACGGCCTCCATGTAGATCAGCAGTGTACTTGTAACTTGTGAGGATCTTCCTCTGTAGTTTTCTCCCTAACTCTTCACTGAAATTGCATTTTCCACTTAAACTATCTTCCCATAGACTAGAGCACTAAGCTCTCTCTCTATTCTGCCATCTTGAATTCCCCCCCACATTTACCTCGGATTCTCCTGTCTACATGTGCTCTCTGTTCTTCAGATCTTGGGTGGATTCTTCTGGGCTTGGCTCTCTGCTATCAGTTCAGTTCACCTCTACTCCATCTATCCCTTATTCTTCTGTAAATAGCAAGTTTCCCAGAAAATATCCTTCTCATGGTGAAAGGAAGGAGTTACAAAGCACAAGATTACTTTGGCAAGTACATTTCAAACATTTGCTCACATCATATCTGCCGACATCCCTTTGGTCAAATCAATTCAACTAGACAAACCCTGAATCACTGGGACAGTGAAATATCTCCTGCTTCTAGTAGGAAGTACTTCAGAGTCTCAGGGAAAAGGGGGTAGATGCAGGGAGAGTTGAAGAAATAGGAATAATAATACCACAAGCCAAGTGTACTCTTAAATCAGCTTTCAAAACAAAACAAAAAACACCAGCAAAGCCAACAAAAAGAACACTGATTTGTAGCATCTACTGATTTCCATTGTGTAAATTTCCTCACCATAGTTGATATTAAGGTGCCAACATGACATCACTGAAAACAAAATTGGGAAAAGATGCAACAAAGGGTTCTTGTAGCCAGTTCCAGCCAGCTCCAGTAGAGAATTGGATCTATACCTCAGTCAAACCAGTCATCACATATCACTCCCTGAATAGTCCCTACCATTGTCACTTCTCATGTCATTCTATTCAGCTGAAAGTTTTCCACCCTTCAAATGTTCCCTTTTATACGAAGTGTCCTTAGTTTCCCAACTGTAAGTAATCCCTCCCTCCTGGCATGTTTCATAACACTCCCTTGCAGTTAATGTTTCATTCATTTTTCTGGAATGCTTATTGTGCATATGTCTTTTTTGCTTATTGGATTTCAAAATTCTAGAAGATAGGGACTGTTTCTAATGCATCATGAGATCCTGCAACATTTTACACAGAGTAGGTGTTAATAACTATCTTGTGGATGAACAATGAATGAATGAACGAATGAGATACATAAAAGGGTAAAGAATGTTATCTTAACTTAATTGGACAGGTGTTGTCCTGGTGGAATGAAGTTATCTAAAACAAATAGATTTTTTAAAAAATAGTTAAACTGGGAGTTACCGAAGAACCAGTGACCTAATCCTAGAGAAACACAAGAGTTCTTGAGTATTTGCATTGGGTGAGAAGTTTTGTCTTCCTAATCTATTTAGAGCTGAGTACTTGAAAGCCCCCACAAAAGGTAATTCTGACAATACAAAACATTCTCTTCCCCATCATTAGAAACAGAAGCTCTAACGCCCACAGAGTATTTGGAAGCCCTCAATGACTGAAGCAGTGGAAAATGAGGCTGCTTCATAATCCATAGCAGTTTTGCAGAAATCCTCCATTTTTATTTTCAGGAGGAAGCCACAGCTGTTACCATCTGGCATCTGTTGAGACCTGGGTATTCAAATTGGTAGAACCTGGCTAGTTTTCTGTGGAAAATACCTCTTTCAATCCTATCATCAAACTCACCCCTGTAAATGAGGCTGTCTTCCAACCTCAGCGCAAAGCACAGACATGGACCCTGTTTGGAGTTGAGATCATTGCTGAGGCAATTTTTAGAATTTGTGATTCAAACACATTCACAGGTAGAGCAAGAAAGTGAAGAGACATTGTGGCTATTGTGTATATGTAATGAAAAATAAGAGTTCTATTTCTATTGATTTTGGTCTTTTTTGAAAGCTCTTGTATACTAAGTGGAAGAAGTTTTGGAAAAAAAACTGAAATGCAGATAAAGTCATTTTTCTCTCAAAGTATTTCTGGTATAAATAACAAAGCCTTGGTCCTTGCATAAAATACACACGAGTTTCATATTTCCTTTATTAGGAATCGGGGATAGCTTTCTATGTGTAGGTAGAAAATTTAGACATCTAGACAGCATTCTTTCTGAAGTGAGGCAAATCGATCCTGAGGAAAAATATATTCCTCCATTGGTCTGCCATGTCAATAATCCCCCTTCCTGCATATCATAAAATCTCCATGATTACAGTGGCTTCTCTGGGTTAAATAATAAGGGTTATATTGTCCCAAATAGCTCCAAGTAAAATATGTACACACTCATTTATTCATTCAATGAACATTTATTAATGCCTGTTTCTGACACAGTATTTGGTACCAAGAATATCCAGATTAATGATTTCAAAATTACTGTTCCTAGGGAGCTAAGAGTCAAGAAAGTACTTTAGACACAAATAGTTAGAATTTAGGTCAGATACATACATTGAAAATCTGTTGTTGAATAGTGAAGACAAGGATCAAAGGCTGCCACATTAATAATAGTACTGACTCGACTCAATCTTACATCCATATACTAATTGAAAACCTCAGACTCCTTTAAAGTATACCTTGAAAGTCTCTAGACATCTCCATGGGTTATCTTACATGTGATCATGAGATATGTACCCTCACCAAGAACCATTTGTCCTAGACCAGTGAACTCGAATTCTTGTGGGAGCTGCTCAGTAGTATATTCCTTTTAGATAATTTTCTGTTGTGTCTCACATCTAGCTAGTATTACACATTAACACATCACTGATCCAATTGATGTCAATGGAATGAATCAGGAGCTTCCTCCAGGTCTTCCCATGTGGGTGCAGGGACCCAAGGACTTGGGCCATCTTCTACTGTTTTCCCAGGCCACAGCAGAGAGCTGGATTGGAAGGGGAGCAGCCGGGACTCGAACTGGCACTCTTATGGGATGCTGGCACTCCAGGTTGCAGCTTTACCCGCTGTGCCACAGCGCCAGCCCTGTAATATTATTTGAATATTTTATGTAGACAGGATAAGTTACATTGATACCTATGTAAATAATAATTGATAAATAAGACTTATTTTAATATAATTAAATTATTTTTCTAGTTTCAAAAAAAATACAGAAAAAAATTAAGCATTAAATGAAGGTATATAACTCATATAAAATTCAGAGGAGACTCAGACTGATACTATGACCAGAAAAATAAATTAGAAGATGTGTCACATATTTCACAGTGAATGGCAATTGTATTATGCTGTAGCAGACCAAAATGAAGAAGCTCTTTGTGTATGACAAAAATTGTTATAAAATGGAAATTTTTTTTTGACAGGCAGAGTGGACAGTGAGAGAGAGAGAGAGAGAGAAAGGTCTTCCTTTGCCGTTGGTTCACCCTCCAATGGCCGCCACGACTGGCGCACTGCGGCCGGCGCACTGTACTGATCCGATGGCAGGAGCCAGGTACTTATCCTGGTCTCCCATGGGGTGCAGGGCCCAAGGACTTGGGCCATCCTCCACTGCACTCCCGGGTCACAGCAGAGAGCTGGCCTGGAAGAGGGGCAACCGGGACAGAATCCGGCGCCCCGACCGGGATTAGAACCCGGTGTGCCGGCGCCTCAAGGCAGAGGATTAGCCTAGTGAGCCGCGGCACCGGCCAATAAAATGGAAAATATTAAGAAACATTTTTCGGGGTGAGGGGACAGAATTGTGGTGTAGTGGTAAAGCCACCACCTGCAGTGCCAGCATCCCATATGGGTGCAGATTTGAGTCCTGGCTGCTCCATTTCTGATCCAGCTCTCTGCTCTCTGTAACTCTGCCTTTCAAATAAATAAACCTTTTTTTTTTTTTTTTGACAGGCAGAGTGGACAGTGAGAGAGAGAGACAGAGAGAAAGGTCTTCCTTTTTCCATTGGTTCACCCCTCAAGTGGCCTCTACTGCATCGATCCGAAGCCAGGAGCCAGGTGCTTCCTCCTGGTCTCCCACGCAGGTGCAGGGCCCAAGGACCTGGGCCATCCTCCACTGCACTCCCGGGCCACAGCAGAGAGCTGGACTGGAAGTGGAGCAACTGGGACAGAATCTGGCGCCCCAACCAGGACTAGAACCCAGTGTGCCGGTGCTGCAGGTGGAGGATTAGCCTATTGAGCCACAGCACCGGCTCAAATAAATAAATCTTAAAAAAAAGAAACATTTTGAGCAGATACATAATGAATTTGAGAAAATGTTATATCAGTAGTCAAAAAATAACACTGGGGTCGGCATTGTGGTGTAGTAGGGTAAGCTGCCAACATCCCATATGAGCACCGGTTGAAGACCCAGTTGCTCCACTTCTCATCTACCTCCCTGCTAATGCACCTGGGAACACAGCATAAGATGGCCCAAGTACTTGGGCCCCTGCTACCCATATGGGACACCTAGAAGAAGCTCCAGGCTCCTGGCTTCTGCCTGGCACATCTCTGGTAGTTGCAGACACTTGAAGAGTGAACAAGTGGTTGAAGATTCATTCTCTTTCTCCCTCCCTTCCTCCCTCCCTCTCTGTAACTCTGCCTTTCAAATAAATAAAAATAAAATCTTTTTTGAAAGCATAGTATTAGCCACATATAATCAGAAAGAAACGTCCAGCAAAATTTTTTAGCTGATTTATAATTTTGGCTAGTTATATAATGGCTTGGATTCTTATGCAAAAAAGAACATCACTTTTAGATGGAAAAATATTAAAATACTTATTATTTATGTTGTAGATACTGTATATTTAGAATGAGATACAAAGTTATATCTTAGAAATAATGACAATATGTTGCTTATGCCACCAGTTGCCCATGAGAATGAGTTCATTATTGCTCTCACAAGACTGAATGAGTTACTCCAAGAGCATGCTGCTTTAAAGTAAGGCTGCCCCTTGTGGTTTATCTTTTCCACACATGCCTGCTTGCCCCTCCACTTTTCTAGCTCATTCTGATGAAGCAGAAGACCCTCACCAGAAGTCATGCAGATGCTAGTGCCATGCTCCCAGAGCCTTGAAAAAAAATGAACTTCCATTCTTTAGAAATAATACAGGCTCAGATATTCTGTTGTAGCAACGGAAAACAGATTAAGACAAATACCAAAACCTTTCCAATGGTTTTAAAGATCAACTGATTCAAAAGTTGAAAAACTGCATGTCCTTTTCTGTAGCTTTAGATGAGTCATGAAATATAAATAATACTGCCTAATTAATATTTTGGATACATTTTGTCTCAAAATACGTTCAAATGTACAAAGAAGTGGTATAGTATCCCAAAAATCAAGTTTATGGTGTAGATTTTTAAAAATATTTTACAACTGGCAAAGAATTTCAGCTAGATATGAAAAAAATAGTTTTTATCATAACAGATGATGCTCCAGCTATGTTAGTTTAAAAAATATGGATTTATTGGATTTTTAAACAAAAGACTGATGTTTCCCTTATTGCTTTGTTCCGCCTTATAATACATATTGAAAATATTTGTGCTCAGTTTTCTGAGGCAAGCCTAGGGAAAGTGTCATGGATACAGTTATTAAAATTGTTCTGTACACATGCAAATGCTATGAATCATCGCCAGTTTATGGAACTGTTGACAGAAATAGAAGACAATGATCTTCTGTTCTTTGCCAATGCTTATTGGCTTAGTTGTGGAAAAGCTCTGCAAAGATTTATTGTACAGTACTTTTAAATCAAATTCAAGATATTCTTAAAGCAAAAGGAATACTTGCCAAATATTCAATCATCAAAGACAAAAATGTTAGTGAGATTTACATTTTTTCACTGATATCACACAGCATATGAATAAATTAAACTTTTCACAGCAGCTTTATTAATATATAATTCACATGCCATAAAGGGTAAAAATCAATGTTTTTTTAATCATGTTTGCAGAATTGTGTAGCCATCCCTACAATCTAATTTTAGAACATTTTTATCACAACAGAAAAAAAAAAAACATTCCAATTTGCAGTCATTCCCCATGTCCCTCCAGCTTTCTTCTCCACCCACCCCCAGCCCTTGGAAGCCACCAAGTTAGTTGGTGTCGCTAAGAATTTACCTCTTCTGGATGTTTCATATAAATGGAATCATACATTAGGTGGTCCTTTGTCAAAGGCTTCTTTCAGTTACCTTAATATTTTCAAGGTTCATCCACGTTGTAGCATATATCAATGTTTTGTCCCTCTTTATGACTGAATATTATTTCATTATATGGAAACATTTTATCTGTCCAATCACCAGCTGATGACATTTGTGTCATCAACCTTTGAATTGTTTCCATGTTTTAGCATAAACAATGCTGCTGCGAAATTGATGTACAAGTGTTTGTGTAAATACATGTTTTCATTCCTCTTTGTATTCTTTGAGTGACATTGCTGGGTCATATGGTACCTCTGTTTAAATTTGTGAGGGACTACAAAACACTTTTCCAAAGTGGCTGTACCATTTTACATTCTTGCCATCAGTGTGTGAGGGCTCAACTTTCTCAATAGCCTTGCCAACACTTTTATTATATTATTTTTTTAGAAATATAGTTATCTTGCTGGGTATGCAGTGGTATCTCATTGTGGTTATGATTTGTGTTTCCCTAATAACTAATCATGTTGAGGAAAGAATTCAAATTGAAGCTCTAAAGACAAATTATTTGTAATGTAGACAGATATAAGATTTTTTTCTTAAAATTGAAACATTTCATAATTGAAATACTGAATTTTCATAATTTTTCTAACATGAAATAATATGCTGATGATTTAAATTATAAATGACAGTATTACATAAGTTGGTTACAAAAAACACTGGAAAGTTTTGAAAAACATTTTTATTTTGATGAGAATTGTTTTTCAATTTATGTAATACCCCTTTGAACTTATTAATCATACCGAGGTGACACAAGATTTACTGAATTTATTTAGCTTAAACAGATGTAGTTTTGAAACTGAGAGGCTTTTTATTGAGTCAAATCAACTCTTCCAAGAACAATAAGTCCATTTTGTCAACGTGGATGAAAATATTAAAGGAGGATAATTTTTTTGCTACCTGACTCAGTTATTGGAACATCCTTAAGTATTTTGGGGACAACTAGTGAATAAACTTTGTCAAGCAAAAATTATTCAAAATCTATGCCCAATGAAAACCTAACACACAGATGGAGACATATTGCTCAAAGTTTTAAAAGACTCAGTATGGATAAAAGAATGTAAAATATCTCAGCAATATATATTTTTCATTTTGATATGTTGAAATGATAACATTTGGATATATGGGTTAAATAAGAAGTTACTTGAATGAATCTGACCTGTTTCCCTTTCTTATTTATAATGATAAATGCCGGTGTTTGATCTGTTTAGCTAAGGGAGATACTGGGAGAAAAATTCTGTGTGTAAAGAGCTACTGCAATGAAAGGGACAGAAGAAAATTACCCAAATTTGAACTTACCTGCTGATTCACTGTTTGCTTAGGCCCACTGCAGCATTAGATAGAGAGACTCTTACAACAACTAGAAGTGAATTGAATCTCGACCAATAGAAGAGGATTTAAGACCAATTTAATAAGACCAGTGTAAACAAATAATGAAGGATAGAATTAAAAGGGAGAGAATGATCCTGCGGGGGAAACAGTACACACAGCAGACTCATAGAATGGCAGCACTCCTACCTCAGAATCAACCCTTGGGACATTCGGATCTGGCTAAAAGGTCCATGAGAGTCTCACAGGCATGGAAAGCCATGACACGGTGGCAAAAAAAAAAAAAAAAAAAAAAAAAAAAAAAACAACAACAACAACAACCACCACCACCACCTAAATGAAAGATCCTGGTGAACAAGACCCCAGCAGAAGGAACAGGCCATCAAGGAGGGAGGCGCCTTTCTCTGAAGGGAGGAAGGAACCTCCACTGTGATACGGCCTTGACTAAACAAGTTCAGAGTCGGTGAACTCAGGGGGCTTCCATAGCCTAGACAGCTCATAACAAGAGCCTTGGGTGATTGCTGACGTCATAAATAAGAGTGTCAATTGTTAAATCAACAACGGGAGTCACTGGGTACATGCTCCCCACGTAGGATCTCTGTCCTTAATGTGTTTTACTATGAAACTTAAAGACAACACTACTAGTCGAACAATACCCTATACCTTGTGTGGTTGTATGAGTGCAGCCTGTTGAAATCCTTGCTTAGTATATACTAAGTTGATCTTCTGTATATGAAGGTAATTGAAAATGAAACTCGATGAAGGGCGGGATGGGAGAGGGAGTGGGAGAGGGGAGGGCCACGGGAGGGAGGGAGGTTGGGGGGGGGAAGCCACAACAATACAAAAGTTGCACTTTGTAAATTCACATTTATTAAATAAAAAAATAACTATATAACAAAAAAAAGAAAGAACTTAATACTTTACCCTTTTAGTATTTTTTATGTTCTACTTAAAACTATTGGTTGAACTCTGTGATTAATACACAATTACTCTTAGGTGTTTAATTAATGCTATAACTAGTACTCAAATAGAAACACTTTGTGTTTCTGTGTGGGTGCAAACTGTTGAAATCTTTACTTAATATATGCTAAATTGATCTTCTGTATATAAATATAATTGAAAATTAATCTTGATGTGAATGGAAGGGGAGAGGGAGTGAGAGGGGAGTGTTGTGGGTGGGAGGAAAGTTATGGGGGGGGAGCTATTGTAATCCATAAGCTGTACTTTGGAAATTTATGTTCATTAAATAAAATAAAATATAAATAAAAAATAATAAAAAAGACCAATTTAAGTTGTGATGCATTGGTGCTTTTGAAAATACTTGGCCCTTGGGGCCAGCACTGTGGTGCAGCAGGTTAACACCCTGGCCTGAGGTGCCGGCATCCCATATGGGCTCTGGTTCAAGTCCTGGCTGCTCCTCTTCTGACCAGCTGTCTGCTGTGGCCTGGGAAAGCAGTAGAAGATGGCCCAAGTCCTTGTGCCCCTGCACCCGTGTGGGAGACCTGGAAGGGGCTCCTGGTTCCTGGCTTTAGATCAGCACAGATCTGGCCATTGCGGCCCACTGGGGAGTGAACCATCAGATAGAAGACCTCTTTCTCTCTCCCTGCCTCTCCTCTCTCTGTGTAACTCTGACTTTCAAATAAATAAATAAATATTTAAAAAAAGAAAATACTTGACCCTCTACATATTTTTTAAAGATTTATTTATTTACTTGAAAGTCAGAGTTAGAGAGAGGGAGGGAGGGAGAGAGTCTTCTATCCACTGGTTCACTCTCCAGTTGGCTGCAATGCCTGGAGTTGTGCCATTCAGAAGCAAGGAGTCAGGAGCTTCCTCTAGGTCTCCCACGTGGGTGCAGGGGCCCAAGGACTTGGGCCATCTTCCACTGTTTTCCCAGGCCATAGCAGAGAGCTGGGTTGGAACTGGAGCAGACAGGACTCAAACTGGTGCCCATATGGGACATCTGCACTGCAGGCGGTGGCTTTATCTGCTACGCCACAGCACCAGCCCCTATGTATTTCTTAATTCTCCAGCACATCAGATCATAGTTGAGCTTCATGAAAAATTATTGAAGTAAATCTTTGTAAGAATGAGGGACTACATGGATACTTAAAAAAAGTCATAGAAAAATTAAAATTTAAGTTTATTTTGATGAAAAAGATTTTGAAATCTATGCATATGAGGAATCTCCAAAAAGTTCATGGAAAATACAGATTATGAAAACAGTAGGCATGGATTTAAAATTATTTTGCACTGTGATAAACATTTTAAATCTATTTTCCACCAACTTTTTGAAGTACCCACATACACATGACCGGGTATATGTGTAATTTCCACTTTGTAGCCAGCAGGATATAACCAGGAGAACTGAATGGGGATAACATTTACTACAAAGAACAATCTAGAAATTTTTCTATAGAAGCAACCTGACCATTAAATGGAAGATGCAAAACAGGCAGCAAGGAATTATCCTGTTTTCATAGTAAACATATACTACTTTTAAGTATATAGTTTAAATTATAGGTGGATATATAAACACACACACACATAAATACATAGAATGACATGTCACACAGTGTAAACAATATTAATAGTGTTTATCTGTAGAAAGCAGCATTACAGGTGATTTTTATTCTTTTCCTTGGTTATGTGTTATAAATTATCTACAATGAACATGCACCCATTTTGTACTAAGAAAGTCTTTTTAAAAAGTCATCTCAAGACCTCCTACCTATGTAACTGAGAGCTGCAATCTTCTGAGCAGAGCATAACCAGAAATGGAAGAAATTATAAAGAATAATCATCACCTCCCCCCAGCACACAGCATAAAAATGAAAAGGCATTCCAATAAATTCTCAGTGAGAGTCTCCTACAGGCACTTGTGACTCAGCAGAAAAGTGCACATTTCTTCCTTGTTGTTCGACTTCAGATGTCTGGTCCCAGGCTCACTGAAGGGGAGGTGATACTAGACTCTCTCGCAGGCTTGCCCAGGACATGGTTATTAGTGCCATCCAGTGAAGCAGGTCAGGTTCAGCTTTGTGAGACACATCTCACTACCACTCCTTAGGAAAGCCTATGAAAATCCCATTAACAAATCCCAAAAGTTTCCTAGTGGGTCCTGATTTTGTACATTATTTTTCTATTTAAAAATGCAAACATAAGGATTTCCTTTGGGGGAGTAAAATGGCACAGAAAATGCCTTAAGGTCAGCCATGAGGGGTGTTATTCCATTTAAGTGTCTGGAAATTTTATATTTCCATGGCCAACTGCATGCTGAAGACTTTGCCCAAGTGGCCCTCTTGGTTATAAAGTTGTTCCCTCTCAGCTCCAAAGCTGCCTTGCTCCATTCTGCTCCCTGAGACATCAAGGACTGGGACTTGGCCAACTAGATTTCTGCTTGACTGGTTGCTCCCTGTTTGACTCTGCCAATAGGGGGCACACAAGGGAAGCTGTGAGGATGGAGGAGTGAGAAGAGACTTGTTTGTCCCTATTTGCACACTGTCCTGTCAGCATCACCTCAGCATGGTTGCTGCTCCCCGGGAGAGACATTTGCTCTCTCAGAGATATCATAACCTTGTCTTCCGAGTTACTAACTTATAAGCATCCCAACCTCTTCCCCATGCTCCCCCAGTCCTAGGGGTAGAAGCAGCCTCAAACAATTAGATCCCCTGAAATATCTCAGGTCCCCATTTTGCCTTTCAAGATCTCCCATTCTGAATCAACAATTCATCATATTAAGCTCTCTGTTGAAACAGCTAATGTGATTTCTGTCTCCTGACTAGACCTGACAGATAGACTCAGACAATTCAGTCCCAAAAGGGTGAAAGGCATATCACAAAAAGAACATATTAGGCAACTGTTTTCCACCCTAACAGTTGTGATTGTAATTGAGGAGCCCAAATAAATAATTGGAACTTTGTGTATTCACAACACATGCTTATTACGAAAGGCAGTTGTACAGACACTTTCAAATAGGGACCAGCTATGGCTGGAGTAATCCAAACCACGTAATTAGTTCAAGAAAACTTCCAAAGGAAGGTGAGAGGACAGAAGTCATTTCTGATGTGAGTTTTGGTACTCCCATCGGCCTGTACGGGAGAACAAATGAATCGCATGTACAAGGAAAGTAGGACAGTGCCTTCTTCATGATCAACCTCTTCTCCAGCACTTAGCACAGAGCCTGGAACATCAGAGATGATTTATAAATATGAGTTTAATTGTTGAACTCAAAGATTGATTTGGTTTGTTAGTGTGAAGAGGTTGGGTAATCGTGTCCTTGGAAGTTTTACTTGCACATAGCAATTCAGAATCATAGCAGGTTCACCATAGTAAGAGCCAATATTCTGGAAGAAGATACACTTTTATTCTTACTATGGGAAACATAGTAGGAAGATGGGAAATTTGGAGACAGCCAGGAGTTATCACCTGAGTACAGAAACAAGCCCTGGATGACAACACTGAATACAGAAATGGTAAAGAAATGGAAGGGGAAAATATAAGGAAGAATACGCAATAGGTGGAAAGCAATGTAAGTGCAAAAAAGAAGACAAAAGGCCAACATTTCAGTGTCATAAATCTGAGAAGAGAGAAAAACTGCATAGAAATTGGGGAACAAATACAGGTAGTCCCAACTTAGTCTTTGAATAACCCCTCGATAGAATGTTCAAATGAAGACTCCCTATGGGCAGGAGGGGAGAATAAAAGAAAGGAGAAAATTTTAACCTTAGGGTGAAGGTGTATAACCCATATATAAATACAAATTTCAACTAGTGAGGGGAACCCCCAAAACAGAAGAAACAATTCATGTTCCTGGAGGACTTAGACAATTTACAATGACCAGTTATTTGGTTTATAAGCTAGAAACAAACAACAAAACATGAATTTAAACTAAGGCATAAAGGATTTATATTAAATTCAGTATTTTCTGACAATGAGAAAGGTTGCAAAAACTTCTTCCCTAGACTTCCTTAGAAATGAAATTGATTCTACTGTGTTTGGGGTGGTGTGACTGTGAGCCTGCACAAACTTATTGGAAGAAAATTTATTGTTTGAGTTCTTTTCCAGCCTTATGATTTCCTAGAAGGGCTTTGAGTGGTTGGTTAATTCACTCAAGGTCATGAACAATGGGAGCCAAACAGAAATCAATCCACCAAGTCTGAAGTGGGTTTCATTTCAAATGGTCATATCTTGCCTGTTTCCTTCAAAGAAATAATCAATCGAAGGACTGTAGCCTTTCAGATGTCTGGCACTTCCCACTGTGATGCTGTACACAAAACTGTCCCCAGGCATCCCTGATTATTTTCTCTGATTCAGAGCAGCAGAAAGGGTGGGCGGTTAAGATTTAGCAGAAAGATGCCAATTAACTTACTTTTTTTCAAAATGATGAACACTTTGGTACTTTCTGCCATTTCCGAAACTCAGCAAAATGCAAACTCTCAACAATAATATTGATAAGAACAAACATTTCTGAACTGTGCACTCCATGGTATATCTATGATAAGATTTTTCAGATATAATTTTATGTAATTATATAGTAGCTTGTTAAGATAGATACTATCTATTTTGAGTTGAACTGTGCCCCCTACCAAATTTCATATGTTGAAGTCTTAACCCCAGTACCTCAATATGTGGCCTTATTTGGAAATAGGGTTATTACAGGTACAATTAGTTAGGATGAGTCATACTGAACTAGAGTGGACCTGTAATCCAAAATGACTTGTGTCCTTAAAAAGAGAATATCATATGAAGAAACAGACATAGACACAGGCAAAACACCGCATAGGTTGGAATTATGCTGCCACAAGTCAAAGAACTACCAAAAGTTAGGAGAGAGGCCAAGAACAGGACAGAACCTTTCTTTAGCACCTTCTAGCCTCCAGAATTGTTGAAACAATGCATTTCTACTGTATAAGGCACTCAGTTCATGCCATTTTGTTACGCAGCCCTGGCAAACTGATATCCCATATTAGCACTAGTTTATGGATGAGGAAAATAAGAAAGTGGTAGAAAGTAAACTGACCTCAGAGCCTGGGCTTGAAGAGCCTTATGATCACTCCTTCCTATATGAGTCAATATGACAGTGGTGACAAGTGAGGGTTATATTGAAAAGACAATGATGTGGCCGGCGCCATGGCTCACTTGGCTAATCCTCCACCTGCAGCACCGGCACCCGGGGTTCTAGTCCTGGTTGGGGCGCCGGATTCTGTCCCGGTTGCTCCTCTTCCAGTCCAGCTCTCTGCTGTGGCCCGGGAGTGCAGTGGAGGATGGCCCAAGTGCTTGGGCCCTGCACCCGCATGGGAGATCAGGAGGAAGCACCTGGCTCCTGGCTTTCGATTGGTGCAGCTCTGGCTGTAGCAGCCATTTGGGGGTGGGGGTGAACCAACAGAAAAAGGAAGACCTTTCCCTCTGTCTCTCTCTCTCTCTCACTGTCTAACTCTGCCTGTCAAAAAAAAAAAAAAGACAATGATGATAGTAATAGATCAGTAGTTCCCTGACCATATCTTGAATTAACAAAGTTCAGAAAGTATTTTGAAAGATTTATCTATTTATTCAAAAGGAAGAGTGACAGAGACAGAGGGAGAGACAAAAATAGATCTTTAATCTGCTGGTTCACTCCACAGTGCCTGAAACAGCCAGAGCTGGACCAGAAGCCAAGAACTCCATCCAGGTCTCCCACACTGGCGGTAGGAACTAAAGTATTGCTGCCTCTCAAGTGCATTAGCAGGAACCTGGGTCCCAAGCAGAGTAGCTGGGACTGGATATATGATGTGGGAGTCCCACACAGCAGCTTAACCTGCAATGCCACAATACCCACCCAAAAAAAGTATTTTGTAGACACCTTACTCAATACACACACACACACACACACACACACACACATTTAGACCTTAATTGCTGCATTCATGGTCACTTGATGAGAGCTCTGGTGTTATGGACCCACTGCGAAGATTGAGAAGTTATAAATTTCAAGCCTCGGGACCAACATTAAACAAGAGCTTTTTGTCTAACCCGGCTTTATTTCCTCCATATTGCAAAGGATGACAAAATCCTTCTAGGATTGTGATAATTATGTAAAAATGTGTAACAAAGCAGTTTGAAAACCATACAGTCTTGAAGCTGCATCTTCTCCATAGATATTGTAACAAGGTGAAAGCAATATCAATTACCCTGGTAGGGAAGAGTATGAATGTTTTCAATGGTATGAGATTCTTTCATATAGTATTCCTAATTCACATCACATAATGGATCCTTTCATTTCCAGTGGGGTGTAGTTACTATAATTATAAAGTCCTGGTTAAAAATAAAGTCCTGGTAGCCCCACCACTACCATCTCCAACATAATACACAAACAAAACTTGGCTTTGAGACTCCTAGCTTGTAGTTCTAATTGGAAATTGCTGCTACTGTATTTGGTAAGAAATTAACTTAGCTTTATAGTTAAGAAAACAAAGACTTTGGGATTCTTTAGTAAGCTGGGTTTTCAGATTCCTTTTCACTGCGTTCCAATGACCAGCCAGCCTAGACCTGAATTGGACCTCCCACTGCTTCACACACATCTGGTGTTTTCCAACACAGAGTGGAAGGCAAAGAAAACAGGTCTTTTGTTAATAAAGACAGAGGAAGTTTTCCATTTTCACTGAAGGCAGCATCCAAACAGGAGACAGAAAAATTAACTACTACTGTGTTATCTTCCAAATGCACCTGTTTGTGACAATCCAGTGAAAGTCAAGGCTGCTGGTATTTGACTGGAAGCTGAATCCCCTTTGAGATCTTGCAGGGATGAGAGAAAAGAGAATCTAGGCTGGCTTGTAATACTTTAGGAAAGTGCATTGATATGGTCTATTGAAGCTATCATAGGATCACAATCATTAGTATTTGCCACCTTACTCAAAGGAGCACATCTTGAACAAAATGTATATAAAATTTAAAAATCTTTTCTCATGTTGCTGTGTTTCATAATAACTTAATCACACCCTCTTTCCAACCTCAGAACAACAAAATTATTAGAAAGAGTCAGTTTACTGATCACACCCTAATTCAGGGTTGCTTGTTCTCTGAGGCCTCTTCTTTTTGATTATGAGGTCTTTATATCCTACAACATTTAGAACTTAAAACATACCCAACACTTAAGTGAGGAAGGATTTGGGTATAATTCAAGATTTTAACATTAAAGATTCCATGCCATCCTTCTCCATCAGCATGTTGAACATAAATATATTGGATAATATTCAAAATCTATGCATAATATACTAACAGGGGCTTGAGGAGGATGGAGATAAAAGCAAAAGAGCAGTATTTCCTACATACACCTATTTTGCTGGCATATAAGTAAAATAACACTCTAACAAATCGATCTCAACATTTCAGTGTCTTAATGTTCTCAAATTTAGTCCTCATTGACACACTGGCAGTCTAATATGGTTGTTCTGCCTAGAAAGCAAGTGGCACTACTTCATGCATTCATTCAGGAGTCAGACTGACATAAACTCCGACATCTTTGACTAAGGACTTTTAAGGTTTTCTTGAATGGCACCAGTCAGAAAACAACAAACAAGAGGGTCACGTGTGGGAGGTTTTTATGAGCAGTTCTGGTAGAGAAACATACTGCATTGGCTTGAAATGATCACATGACAATACTTAACTGCCAGAGAGATTTGGAAATTAGTGTTTGTATTTAAAAAATAAAGAGATGAGAGGGAGACAGTGAAGGAGGGACTAAAGAAGGAGAGAACAAAGCTATTGATGAAGCTGTAGTCTGTGACAATTAACAGAAATTTCAGTATGATAGATATGTGTCTATCCCTGGAAAGTAATATGGGAGGAAAATGAACTATCACATACTAACTCAAAATCCGACTCCCAAAGCACAAAAAGTACCACTCAGCAATCACTGTATTACAAACCACCCCAAAACTAAGTCATTTTTATAGCTTACATGATAATGAGTAAGTCAAGGTCATCTGAACTCACCTGAACTTGTTCATGTGCTAGGCTAAGCACCTTAGGGTGCAGATGTTCGATATGCCTCTTATCTACCTCCTGGAAATCATGAAATGGGGTACATCCTTCTCACAGTGATGGCAGAAGGGCAAGATGGCTAGCAGAAACACTCAAAGCCACCAGAAGCCAAAGCTCAGAACTAGCATACCTTCAATCCCACCTCATACCATTGGCCATAGCAAGTTACATGATTGAGCCAAGATTCCAGAAGTGAGGAAATAGACTGCCTGTTTAGTGAGAGGAACAGTAAAGCTGTAGGCCAAAGGACATGGAGGCATAAAGAGGTAAAGAATGGGGCCATTAATGTAATTCACCACATCTCCCAATTCCATCCAAAGCTACCTTAACAGAAATTATCTCAAAGTCAACATTGATGGCAATATTTCTGATGAGAATGTGTTAACTGACTTCTAATCACTCCCAATATGCCATCCCCATAGTAGACATGCAAACAGAAAAATAACATAGACTAACGGAGAATCAAAGCTCCCTGCCTATTGGCAAACATTAATCACCCCTGCTACAAAAATTATTGTGCAAATGATGTTGCTGGCTCAATTATAATTATGAAAGAACATTTGAAATGCAATCTTTTTAAAAATAAATTTTTAAAATTTTAAATGACACATTACATTTAACCTATCCACAATTTTAGGAAAAGACTTTCTGTCATGGAATCAGTTTCCATAAGCAATAGCCACTACTGGGGTGGAGGTGGAACAGTATGATGGTTAATTTTGTATCAACTTAACTGGGTCGTGGGGTGCCCAGATAATTTGGTCAAATGTTGTTCTGGGTCAGTCTGTGAGGTGTTTCAGGGTGAGATTACCATATGAATCTGTTGACTGAGTAAAGCAGGTTGCTCTCCCTAATGTGGGTGGGCCTCATTCAATTAATGGAAGACCCGAATAGAGCCAAAAAAAAAAAAGTGGTTACAGGGAACTTCCCCCTGCCTGTTTGAGCTGGGGTATTGGTCTTTCCCCACATTTGTACTCTAATTGAAATATCAGTTCTTTCTGGGTCTTGAGTCAGTCTTTTGCACTAGAACGTATACCATTGGCTCTTCTAGGTTTCCAACTTGCTGACTACAGATCTTGCGACTTCTCAGGCTCCATTATTATATGAGTCAATTTCATATAATCAGCCTGTAAATCGCCTATTAGTTCTGTATTTCTTGAGGCCCCTGAATAATATAAGAACCAAGAGGTGAAGTTCAATTGCAGCCCCAGCAGCCTCTGAAAGGTACTTGGGAAATCTAAGCCATACCCATGAAAAGTAATGCTCCAGTTTGTTTTTCCCACTTGTCTAGCTTCAAAACACCAGTGGCTATTAGCATTGATCTGTCCAGACTGCATTTATAAAGATCTGTAAACTGATCAGAGGGGAAATTAAATTAGACTGTAATTCTGCAGTACACTGAAGAACATTAGCTTGCAAGAACACTCAGGAGGGCCAATTAGAACCATCATGGCCTACCTAGCCATGGACTACAAACATGTTCTCTCTCCCTGTGTCTAGAAGTACTGATCACACATCAAGATTAGGAAAGGACTAAGGTAATTCTGTTAGCAGGGCTGGACCAGAGAATAAAGCCAGCTCATTGATACAGCTAGGATTAATGTCAGAGAACTGGTAATAGGAGCTCCAACAGTGAAAAAGAGCTGAGCTCGGCCAGTGGCCATTTGAAGAGGGAAAATAAACAAGACAAAAGCAGTAGTGTCAATAATTCACGAAAAAAGGGGAGCCCCTTTTCCCCTAGCCCAAATTCAAGATTATTTTCTAAAACTCCATGTTAGTAAATGAAAGAAACATTAACCTATTCTGCTTTATTTTGTCTTCGTAACATCCCTCCCCATTTTACAAATAAGTGAACTGAGGCTCAAATAATTTAGGGACGTTCCAAGGATCATGTTAGTAGAAAATGAGATACCTGAGATTCTGGTCCAAGTAAGTATTAATCCAAAGCTCATCTTCTTTCCACTACATCACATAATATATGCATCTAAGGAAATGAGTGAGATAAAGAGAAAGTAGAAGAAGTTTAGAGCAAGTAAGGGGGTGAGGCCTATTGAATTGCAAAAAGGAAAATCATTCCTAATGAAAAGCAAGGGCACTTGTCAGCAAAACCTGAAGGAAAGCATCTGGGATGGAACAGGAGATTGTTCACAATCAAATAGAGAAGCACAGAGAAATGCCGCATCAAAGCCACATCTTGGGGGGATCTCCATTGGAAAGTACAGGGTCAGAGATAGGCAGGTGATCAAGCAGATGAAGAAACACATTGAATTTGGAGGAATTCACCAAAGGCAGTGGTCCTCTGCCTACCGCACTTCCAGGTGGAGAGAACTGGGAAAAATGAAACGACAAGGCATACTTGAGGTTCACAAACATGGGTCTGATGGTCTGGGTTGGCCTCCAAAAAGAGTCAACTTTTATTTCATTATCATTAGAAGCAAGTTGGCCATAGACATGCTCACCATGTAGGTCCAGACCCTGAATTGCCATGAATCTTCTCTTTTCTTTCTGGAATGTGACCGAATCTCTTTTACCTCATAATGACAATGTGTTTTTCAAATGTCTTTAAACATGTTGGTCTGTGTACCCCAAACCTCATTCTCCTTTCCTCAGTCTCAACTCCAGCTCCAACACTGATTCAGAACACAGTTCAACTTCCTTTTTGGGTTGAGCCCTGTAATAAGTAATCTAGATCCCCTTCATGGGAATCAAGCACTCATTGTTCCTGCTCTGGGAGCACTGTCACTAAAGGCTTTCACTGGCAGTACCTTCAAGGCCTGTTTCACATTAAAAGAGCCTCCTGCCCAAGTTCATGCTCCTTCCTGTAGTGTCTTTTTTTGTAGACAATGACCAGAATACTAAGGCATGGCCATTATCACCCAAATTGGGACAACTATGAAAGGTACTATATCCTCCAGAAATCTCCATGGAGTTGTCCACAACTCCCCTTGGGCCTATACTGCAGTTGATTTCTCTCTTACAAGTGTTGGTACCACAGGCACTTCTTCATAAACATTCTGCTGACTAAATTTCATCCCAGGGTCTGCATCTCTAGAAAATCAATCTGTGAGTCCTCTGGCCCAGCAGAAGAGAGAAGTGACAAAATGGGGGAGACGAGCACTCCTGGGTCCACCAAAATGATTAAATAGCTTTCTTACCCACTAGAAATTCAATAAGTTCAGGAATGTCTGTTCCCCTCCAGGTTTACTCAGGAAAATAGAAGCACCACATTTATTATAAGACTAAGGAATTTAACACAAAAAAAACAAGACTTACAGAAAATGGGGGGAATTGGTAAAGTGAAGATCTAGAAAGTGCTGTAGCCAGAGGGTAGAAAGTTTATGAACTTCACCAGAAGCATTGAAGTAGGCTGAGAAGAAAAAACTGAGTAAATCTAAGAAACCACCATTCTATCCACAAAATTGAAAACTCATGGAGAATCTGTGAAGCTGCCAAATGAGTGAAGCCCACTGCATCTCACTAAGCTGCTATATCCATACTCCAGCACATCCCAAGAAGTATGGCTTCTATTTTATTTCTGCCTTCCAAATTTCACAGGAATACCTCTCATTGGCAAACTCTAGCCCAGAAGCATACAAGAAAGAGGATTCTAGGAAATATAGTCCCTAGCCTTACAGGAGTAGTGGTGGAACCAGTTGACACAATCCAGAAAACTCCCTCAACAAATAATTGGGCTTATTTGCCAAATCCACGAGTCATAATCTATCTTATTTCAACTTTCCTTCACCTTAAGAGGTTTCAATGTCCTACTGTTTTCTTCGAAAGTCAGTTTCTGAGAAGAGTCCCTAGTTAAAAACAGTCATATCTTTCTCTCCATGAATAACATATATGGCTCAACCTACTGTAGTCAATGTTGATGGAAAATAGATAAAAACCATTAAGCAGGCTTATGAGTAGGAAAATTTAGAGGTACTAGGAACAATATGTGACACATAATCAGCTTTCCTCCCTTTAGTCCTAACTGCCCAGAATAATAAACACCTATTAACCCAGAAACAGCTTACAAAGATCAAAGCCATGATGTAAAATTCATTTTCAGGTATCAGAGTCAGAAAATAAAGTAGGTCCTTTGAACATGACCTGTGGTTCTATCTACATGAGCCTTCCTCCTATATGATCCTTTATCCACACTGAAGAAGGCAAATCTCAAGGCTGCTTTTGCATCATTCCCATCTCTGAGGCCTTGGACCTGGGTAACATGAAGACTACAAAACACAATTTGCTAAATTATAGCTTAATAACTCAGTTTTTCCTTTCTGGCTGGGGACAGATTAGCAGATGGTCCACTAAGTGGCTTTTAACTTCATATATTATGAGGATGTTCCCTGAGAACATCTTCTCTCAAAGCCTCTATTCTGGGAAACAAGAATATCAAGTTACCCTGGGGCATGGGAAAAAGCTAAAAGAAAAGTGGCAGCAGCCTTTTTGGATTCTTTTCTTCCTAATCATCAAGTCACATTTTCAGGTTTCTTTTGTGTTCGTTTTTGTCATGTTCTATTTTCTTCTTCAAGTGTGCCCCAGGACCTTACTATTACTAGTGTGGTCCTTGACCAGCAGTATCACTATCACCTGAAAATAGATATGGAAGTGCACAATCTCGAGCCCCACCCCAGAACCTGCTAAATAAGAATCTGTGTCTTAACATGGATGCCCAGTGAGTCATATGCCCTGGGAAGTGAAATTGCAACAAGTGAAGGTGTTAGATTTTCATATGCCCAGGGATTTCTTAACATAGATTATTTATGCCATGTGGTCTTCTTGCTCTAAAACAGGAGGGTTTCTTTTTTCTTTTTTTACTTTTTATTTATATAAAGGGAACTAATTTCATGTATTTCATATATACTGTTGTTAGAGCATAATGATGCTTCCCACCCTACCTACCCTCCCTCCCTCCCTCCCTCCCTCCCTCATTTTCACCCTCCCTTCTCCTTGCTTTCTTATTTTCCTTTTAATTTTTACAATGACATACTTTCAGTTTACTTTATAGTTTCTACTCTGTGGGAGAACAGGTAAATTGTTTGCCTTAAAACAAGCTAATCAGCCGGCACTGTGGCTCAATAGGCTAATCCTCCGCCTAGCGGCGCTGGCACACGGGGTTCTAGTCCCGGTCGGGGTGCCGTATTCTGTCCCGGTTGCCCCTCTTCCAGGCCAGCTCTCTGCTGTGGCCCGGGAGTGCAGTGGAGGATGGCCCAGGTGCTTGGGCCCTGCACCCGCATGGGAGACCAGGAGAAGCACCTGGCTCCTGGCTTCGGATCAGCGCCCGGCCGCAGCGCCCATTGGAGGGTGAACCAACGGTAAAAGGAAGACCTTTCTCTCTGTCTCTCTCTCTCTCTCACTATCCACTCTGCCTCTCCAAAAAAAAAAAGCTAATCATCTTGGGCCCTCTGGTGACCCCATGAGCCCCGCTGAAAGGGCGTGGTCTTATAACTAAGAGAAACATGGCAAATTCCTTCTCTGAACTTTGAACCCATCCCTTCTATTCTTCCTTCTCTGGGTCAAATCAGGACCATTTGGTTTTGTAGGAGTGGTCTATGAGTGATCACTAGACCGCCCAAATGATTCAGAATCCTGAAGGAAATTTCTGTGCCTAGATTTAGACAATAATCATTAAATCGTGTGTTAACAGTGCTGCGCTGATACTATTTTCATGCATCCTGCTCCAGGAGAGCCTGCTTCCCTCTCAGCAACCAACATCTGTGTGTCCTAGTTTACAGACTGGCCTCTGGCTATCAGAACCTGCTTTGCCTGTATGCATGGAAAGCCAGAGGTCCCTGACATTTATATCTTCCATCCACAGTTCCTAACATATGCCTATGGACAGGACAAATACATCATATCTTTTGCCCACTGATTGGACAACTCTAAAGTGTACCTATATTGTTTCCAGAAGGTTCCCTGTGATATATTACTAGAGAACATGCACTTACTTGACCTCTTTCCTTCCTTGTCTTTTTTTCTTGGTGATTTTTCCTAGAAGCAGTTCCTACTAAGTTGCTTTCTTGGGAATCCTTGTCTCTGGCTCTGCTTCTGGGGAACCAAACCTAACAGAGTCACTTTCTTGCCTTCCTCAACTGTATACAATGCTTGTAATTTGAGATGGAATTTATTACTTCCCTATATTTATTGACTACCCTCTCTGTACCAGACACTGAGCTAGGGGTGGGAACATAGTAGTGATCAGGAAGAATATGGTACCTGTCTTCATAGAGCATACACTTGCAAACAGAAATAGACTTTAAAGTTTTATGAAAATTACAATCAATTGTATGATATTATTATTAATAAGATAAAGGCAAATCTTTTTCACTGAAGTTCAACTTTCCTTCCTATTAAGCCCTAAGAAAAATGGCTTCCAAGGAATCTCAAACAGGTATATATGTATAATTTCTTAAATTTATATTTACACCCATTAACTCAACAAAATCTTGAGTAGCAACCTTCAGACCTTGTGGAAGTAAAATGAATATACATAATCCCTTGCATTGAGGAAATACCTCACTAAAGAGAAAAGTCAGCTCCATAAAAAAATCAGCTTAAAACACTGTGGTCAGAAATAATTGTCAGAATCTGTCCATTATGCTTCAAGAATGCAGACAAGTTGTTACTCCTCTGAGGATAGCAGAAAGAAGTAGTAATGCTTGGGTGAATCTGTAAAAATAAGAGTTTGCCAGGCAAAGGCATTGCAGACAGAAAATACAAAGGAAAGGCCAAGTAAGGTAAATTGCCCTGAGATTCCAACATGAAGTACAAGATAAGGAGTGGGAAGAAATTAAATTAGAGATGTAGACCAAGGGAATCTGAGAGCAACCACTCTGGCAACAGTGCAAGAAGACTTCAAAAAGTTCATGGAAAAGTGAAATTAAAAGATTAGTTTATTTGCCATAATCCATGAATAATTTTCTTATAATCTGCATTTTCCATGAACGTTTTCAATATCTTGCATATGCATGACTGAAATGAAGAGAGATCGCTCAGGGAAGCTACAGCCCATGACCCCAACATCCCATTTCAGAGCACCAGTTTCGACTCCTAGTTGCTCTGCTTCCAATCCAGCTCCCTGCTAATGTGCCTGAGAATGCAGAGGAAGATGGCACAAGTATTTGGGCCCCTGCCACCCTCATGAGAGATTGAGACCAAGTTCTGGACTCCTGACTTTGGCCTGGCCCAGCCTGGGCCGTGGCGGCCATTGGCCATTTGGGGAGATCTGTCCCCATCTTTATCTTCCTCTCTGTCACTCTACCTTTCAAATAAATAAATGATTTTTTAAAAAGGGAGATCAGTCAGAAGACTTAAAATAATCTAGATATGAGAACACAAAGGCCTATTTCAGAAATGGGAGGAAGGCTTGGATTTGAGAAATACTTTAAAACCACTTCATCTGAAAAGCAATATGGTTTACCTCAAAATATGTGATATACAGAAAATGTTAGTTTTCCCAGTGGTCCACAGACATTGGCCCTGGGTGCACCTGAATCACATCACAAATAATACCCAGTTTTCTCCATTTTGCTGTACTTGGATTGGCACATGAAACCAGCACAGCCCAAGGCAGTTCTTAGAGTATAAGAGACATCCAGGACCAGCTTCATGAGCAGGCTCCCACTCTCTGAAGAAGAAAAAAAAGAGGCCTGGAGTAAGTCAAACTAAACAAGAAACAAGGTCAGGCAGTTGAGTTAATATGAAGTGAACAAGTGTCGAGAAGATCAGAAAATGACATGTTGAAATAAAAGATTGTTTTTCCCAAAATTACTGCTAATTCATTTGCACTCTTGGTGACCTTATTTAAAATAAAGATTTTTTAAGCTGCCAGATTACTCTGTAACTAGAAGGCTTCATGAAGAGACATCATTTCCTATCCCTCTGTCCTTAGCAGTGGGTACCAAGCAATATTCTGCAGGAGATTTGCAAATTGATTTTCCCCCACCTGTTAGTCATCAGTGCTAATAATTTCCCATAGCATCCTAACATCACATTAAAATATGACAGGACCAAAGGACTTAGAGCTGTGATTCTCAACCTTCACAACAAAGTAAACTCAGCTGAGAGCTACAAGAAAGAAACAAACAACAGCAACAATAATAGTAGACTCGATGCCTGTATCCAAATCCCAGAGACTCAGACTGAATTGACTGGGAGCTCTGAGCATCAGGATTTTCTTAAACTCCTGGGTAATTTTGTTGTGTAATTGGTGATAACAATCCCTTTGTGGGGACACTGCTCCATAATGGTCCTGGGCTGGAGGAAAGCATTAGGAGCTCTTTTCCAACCCCACAAATTCCTGTAGAACCTAAGTGGAGAGTAATACACATCTTCTTACATAGGTAAACCGCAAAGAAGAATCACTTCAAATTATAGAGATGACCTTCTTTCCAGCTCCCTAGGTGCTCTAGATATACATTTTTAAAAACAGACATACAGCCTGTGCCATTTTCTCCAACAAGGAAGCGATCTGTCAGTGAAATGGACACATTTCCAAACACCAGATGGGATCTCTGTATGCTTCTCACTGCACATTGAAGGTAGGGTTTTTACAACTACCAGCTGAAGAGATGTAAACTGTTGCAAAATCTCTCATTCTACTGATGCCCATGTGAGCTGCTTTATCTTGAAGAAATTACCTCACTGATTTTTGGAAGGAAAAAAAATTGAAGATAAAATGTAATGATAACACAGAAATGTAAAGTACTAAAATTAAATAAGGAAATACATAAACACCTTATGGCAGAGTGAGAAAGTTGGAGCTAAATATAGTCTTGACAAGAGCGAGGATGGCAACATTGAGTGATGATGCATGTGATCACACAGTGTTAATGAAAATGCTCTTCAAATGATTGAATTTTCACATTTCAATGAGGAGGGTCTGCCATGAGGGATAAAGAACCTAGGAATTCTAAGGCTACCATGACTCTAAGCCAAGGCCAAGTCAACATAGAAGGACTAAATTTTATGGAGTGCTATGTATGCAAAGCACTATGCAAAACATTTTATTCCTACAACAGAGCTGAGAGGTAGATATTACTAAACCGATTTTGCAGTTAGATAAACTAAGTTTAAGAGACTGAAACTTGTAGCTTTTTGATAGTGAGACATAATACAGCATGGAGGTTAAAAGCAGGAACTTGGGAGCCCAAATGCCACAGGTCACAATGTAGGTTCTGAACTATTTATTTAATCTTTCCATTCCTCAATTTACTCATCTGTAAAATAGGGCTAATAATAGTTTCTCTTTCATAAGTTTTGTAAGGATTAAATTAGTTGATATGTGCAAAGCACATGGAAGTCTAAGACTATTAAGCATATGAATAAGTATATTTTAAGTATTAGCAATAATTGTTATGGCCTGTTATCCTGAAGATAGCAGAAAGTATTTTTTGTTGCTGTTGTTTTAACTTTTATTTAATAGATATAAATTTCAAAAGTACAACTTTTGGATTATAGCTGTTTTCCCCCATAACTACCCTCCCACTCACAAACCATCCCATCTCCCACTCCCTCTCCCATCCCATTCTTCATCAAGATTCATTTTCAATTATCTTTATATACAGAAGATCAATTTAGTATATACAAAGTAAAGATTTCAACAGTGTGCACCCACACAGAAATACAAAGTATAAAGTACTGTTTGAAGACTAGTTTTACCATTAATTCACATAGTAAAACACATTAAGGACAGAGATCCTACATGGGGAGCAAGTGCACAGTGATTCCTGTTGTTGATTTAACAGTTGACACTCTTATTTATGATGTCAGTAATCACCCAAGGCTCTTGTCATGAGATGCCAAGGCTATGGAAGCTCTTGAGTTCACAAACTCCAACCTTATTTAGACAAGGCCATAATCAAAATGGAAGTTCTCTCCTCCCTTCAGAGAAAGGTACCTCCTTTGATGGTGCCTTTTTTCCACTGTGATCTCACTCACAGAGATCTTTCATTTAGGTCATTTTTTTTTTTTTTGCCAGAGTGTCTTGGCTTTCCATGCCTGAAATGCTCTCATGGGCTTTTTAGCCATATCCAAATGCCTTAAGGGCTGATTCTGAGGCAGAGTGCTGTTTACGGCATTTACCACTCTACGAGTCTGCTGTGTATCCTGCTTCCCATGTTCAATTGTTCTCACCTTTTTAATTCTATGAGTTAGTATTAGCAAACACTAGTCTTGTTTATGTGATCCCTTTGACACTTAATCCTATCTTTATGATCAGTTATAAACTTAAACTGATCACCTTAACTAGTAAGATGGCATTGGTACCTGCCAACTTAATGGGATTTGGAATCCCATGGCACGTTTCTGGCTCTACCTTTAGGGGTAAGTCCAAGTGAGCGTGTGCTAAACTGTGCATCTCCTCCCTCTCTTATGCCCATCAACAGGAGACTGGATAAAGAAATTATGGGATATGTACTCTATAGAATACTACACAGCGGTAAAAAAAAAATGAAATCCAGTCATTTGCAACAACATGGAGGAATCTAGAAAACATCATACTGAGTGAAATAAGCCAGTCCCAAAGGGACAAATATCATATGTTCTCCCTGATCTGTGACAGCTGGGCACTTAAAAGGAAACCTGTAGAAGTGAAACTGACAGTATGAGAAACAATGACTTGATCAGCCCTTGTCCTGACTGTTGAGGAACAGCTTACTATTTTATTCTTTTTAGTATTTTCTTGTTCTACTTAATACTCTTTAATTAACACACAATTATTCTTAGGTGTTCAAATTTAACTGAAAATTGATCCCTGTGAAAATAAGAAATGATTGTTTTTAAAGGGGAAAGGTACAGCTATAATATAAGCAAGGAAAGAAACCAAAAGTGATCCAGAAACTTTAAGGAAATGGTAAAAAATTGAAATGAACTAGAGCTAGGATGATGGAGAAAACTGAGCAGGGGTAGATAGAGCCCTAAATACCAGCAGTATGAGCAACAAAGGACCTAAAAGAAAATCAAAATAGAGAATGGGGAAAATTCACATTCCAAAAACCAGCTTGAAGACAGTTAAGGCAACCAGGGCATTGCCTCCTAGAGGGGAAGTATAAATTCCTCCACTGCCCCAGTAAATCCTCCCTCCTTGCCAAGTCGGAGGCTTCCCCACAGACCAGGCCACCTGACCCAAGCCAACAAATACATTTGAAATCTGGATGTCAGGAATGCTTTGTGAAGAAAACATCATTTATCCCCAAACTGATGCCAGACGTTATAGAAAATCTAAGTGGAAGAAACTTAGGTAGTTGTCAACTAAGCGCTAGGCTTATTTGATTTTTCAGATAATTAACAGGTCTAAAGAACAGACAGTTCAGAGCCAGTACTGTGGCGTAGTAGGTTAAGCCTCCACCTGTGGCACCGGCATCCTGTATGGCCACCAGTTCTAGTCCTGGATGCTCCTCTTCCAATCCAGCTCCCTGCTAATAGCCTGGGAAAGCAGTGGAAGATGGCCCAAGTGCTTGGGCTTCTGCACCCATGTGTGAGGCTTGGAAGAAGTGCCTGGCTCCTGTCTTCGGATCAGCACAATGTTGGCCATTGCGGTGATCTGGGGAGTGAACCAGCGGATGGAAGACCTCTCGCTCTGTCTCTCCCTCTCACTGTCTGTAATTCTACCTCTCAAATAAATAAATAAAAAATCTTTAAAAAAAAAAAAAGAAAGAAAAGGACAGTTCAAATGCCATTTAAATATCAAACCAAATAACGAAATTTCTTATCCCTTTTATAAACTAAGCCAACATTGATATTAAAATGCAGTCTGTTGAAATCTTTGCTTAGTATATACTAAGTTGATCTTCTGTATATAAAGATAATTGAAAATGAATCTTGATGAAGAGTGGGATGGGAGAGGGAGTGGGAGATGGGATGGCTGTGGGTGGGAGGGAGATTGTGGGGGAAAAAGCCACAACAATGCAAAAGTTGCACTTTGTAAATTTACATTTATTAAATACAAAAAATTTAAAAACCTAATAAAGATTATACAAAAAAACTAGAGACCATTGTTACATATTTTTAGTAATGAAAAATTCTGAATGAAACATTAGTATATGGAATTGAGAGAGACAGCTCTCCATCACTAGCTGGGATTTTATTCTTAGGTTACAGAAAAATCTAGTAATCCACCATACTAACTCATGTAATTCTTCTTATGTGCTAGTTATTATTCTCAGTGATCTATGCATATCAATTAATTTAATCCTCAATGAATCCCTATGTTAATCACTTTGTGTCACTATAACAAAATATTTGACATAGGCTACTTATGAAGAAGAGGTTTATTTGGTACACAGTTTTGGAAGTTCAAGGACATGACACTGGCATGACCTCAGTTCTAGTGAGGACCACATGGCTAATGGTGGATGGTGGAGGGTGTGTAGGAGCAAACAAGTGATTATATCTTGAACCAGGAAGCAGAGAAGTAGGTGTGGTCCTACAGCCATTTACGGGTCATTTACAGGGGACCCAAGGGCTCCCCACTAGACCTCATCTCTTAAAGGTCCACAGCACCTCCTAATACCACTACCCCAGAGACCGAGTTTCCAACACATGAGTCTTTGGAAGGATACAAACTGCATTCAAAGCATAGAAAGCCCTAGGAGGTAGCACGATTATTATCATAACACAGAGAGGAAAACAGAGGCTCAGGGAGTTTAAATAACTTCCCCAAGGTGATACAACTAGAGAGTCCCAGAACTGGAATGTGAACATAGGCAAGGTGCTCAGAGCCTGGGCACTTTTCCACAGGCTCTATTGCCTCTTGCTAAAAGGAATAAGGAAAAATGCAGTATTACTATTTACATATATGCCGAAAAGACATTTGGTGAAGTTCAGTCTCCATCAAAAATTATTTTTTCTTAGCTCCTTTTCTGTGGTGGTGAAATATAGATAGATAGATAAATAGATAGACAGATAGATAGATATAAACCTTACCATTTTAAGTGTACAATTCAGTACATTCATAGTGTTGCACAGACATCACCATCATCCATCTCTAGAACTCTCATCATGAATGTTTAACATGCAGTTAAATACAAGCGTCCCACCCATGATGGAGAACACTAGATACATTGCCTTTGAAGTCAGAAAAAAAGCAAGAGTGTCCACTATTTACACAATTATTCTTACTTTAGAAGCACTGGCAACACAAAAACAGATAAGAGAATTTTTAAAGGTATAAAATTTGCAAAGGAATACTCCCATTATTGGTTTCAGGATGTATTTGTGAAGTATAAACAAATCAATCATAAATAATAAGAGAATGCAATAATGCGATGGGGTATAAAATTAACATACACAAATAATCATCACATTTACAAACTGTAACCAATTAGTAGAAATGGAAGGAAACACCTCAATTTATAATAACCATACACAAACACAAAATACCTAGGAATAAACGTAACAAGAGCTACAATAGAAAACTTGCAAATGCATAACAAAGTGTGAAAGTGGAAAAACATTATATTTTGTGATTAGTAGGTCTGTTATAAAATTGTCAAGTCTCCCTAAGAAAGGTATCTGATTTAGAATAGTAACAAGAGTGCTGGTACCCCATATGGGCATCGGTTCACATCCCTTCTGCTTCACTTCTGATTCAACTCCCTGCTAATGTGCCTGGGTGCTTGGGCCCCTGCACTTACATGGGAGACCTGGAGGAAGCTTCAGGCTCCTGTCTTTGGCCTGGTCCAGCCCTGGCCTTTGTGGCCATTTGAGGAGTGAACCAGCAGATGGAGGATCTCTCTCTCTCTCTTTCCTTCTCTCTATGTTTGCCTTTCAAATGAATAAATAAATCTTAATAAAAACCAAGTATTTTAGCCGGTGCCGTGGCTCAATAGGCTAATCCTCCGTCTTGCGGCACACCGGGTTCTAGTCCCGGTCTGGGGGGACACCGGATTCTGTCCCGGTTGCCCCTCTTCCAGGCCAGCTCTCTGCTGTGGCCCGGGAGTGCAGTGGAGGGTGGCCCAAGTGCTTGGGCCCTGCACCCCATGGGAGACCAGGAGAAGCACCTGGCTCCTGGCTTCGGATCAGTGCGGTGCGCCGGCCACAGCGCGGCGGCCGCGGCGGCCATTGGAGGGTGAACCAACGACAAAAGGAAGACCTTCCTCTCTGTCTGTCTGTCTCACTGTCCACTCTGCCTGTCAAAAAAAAAATTTGTTTGCAGCTCACAAACTTCAAAGATAATTTGGAAAAAATAAAGATTATTCATATATATAAAAACTCAAAGTAGACACAAATAAAGAAGAGCTATCACTACCAGACTTTAAAACATAGTAGAGATAAAACTATTTTAAACATCACTGGAGTTTAAATAGATCAACTACATGTGGATGCTTCTTTTAGATAAAGGCAATAGTTCATATCCATGGGGAAGAGATTTACTGTTCTGAATTTTAATTAGACAACTAGGTAGCCATCCAAACAATAAAATAAAATTTGATCTACATGTTATATATCAAGAAAAATTCCAACTTCAAAGATATTTTCATTTTAAAATCAAATAAAAGTGAAAAGATGGAAAACTCATACTCTTAGAGAGGATGACCTTTCTAAGTGTAAAAAAAAAACCCTGAAGCCAAACAAGAAACAGAAAGATCTATAACCTAAATTTTTATTTAAAATCTGTTTAGCAAAAACCACCACAAGCAAAGGCAAAAGACAAGCATTAATTTGCAAAACTATCTGCAATGCATACCATAAAATGCCTATTTTCCTGATATGTAGAAAGTTCCTACAAAACAAAAAGGAAAATAGCAACAAGTCAGTAGGGAAACAGGAAAGAATATAAATGCACTTAGTACAGAAGAGGAAATATCAGTGGTTCTTAAACATATTAAAAAGATTCTACTTCATGTAATGAAGCAAATCTATGCTGATGGAGAAGTTTTCCTACCAGACTGGTGAGCCCAGGAAGTTTGATAACATGCTCTGCTGAATTGATGAGAAGAAAGATGCTCTCTCACATGTTGCCATTGAGTACAAATTGCTAAACCTTCATGGAAGTAACCTGCCAGTATTTATCATAGTTATACATTGGCACAGCTGCTAAATCAACAGTATGACTTCAGGAAATTTATCCCACAGAATTTGTATAGGCTTATTCATTGTAGCATTATTTATGATTACAAAAGATTGGAAACACTTAAAGCATTCAAAGAGGCATGGGTTAAATAAATTAAGGCGCACTCATACCAAGTAATATTATACAGGTACAAAAATAACAAAAAAGTGGCAGTATTTCAGGTAATTATCTGGAAATATCATCATGACATGATGTTAAATAAGAAAAAAGTATTTGTAAAATACTGCTATTTGTAAAAAAAAAAAAAGGGGGGGGAGCCTTTAGAAGATGCTGTTTGCTAGTGTGTATGTACTCAGTAGTATATTCATAAAATAACTGTGGAAGAATACACATGAGAGGTTGCAGTTACCTAGTTACCTGTGGGAGAGGAAATGAGTGGCAGAAAGAGGACTGAAAGAGGTGAATTATCATAATTTAAGAACTCCGAGGATAAAAAAAGAAATTAAAGCAACTTTGCTGAGAAATAAACAGTGGAATGATGCTTTTAAGCTCTCAGGGAAAGTGATTAGTAGTAACCTCTAATTTATGCTTAGCCATACCACAAGTATAAAGAAGAAAGTACGTTTTCAGGCATGCAAAAGTGTAGGTAATTTGCATGCATCTTATAGGAAAGGTTCCTTAAAAAGTTGGAGTAGCCAAAAAAAGAATGTTACACATGAAAACTTTAGATAAAAGAAGCAATGGTGGTTGAATATGATCTGAAAGAACCACTGGAATTTGTTGCTTCTAAAATCCTTTTTCAACTTTTCTGGCCTAGACTTTTCTATATGAAGAACCTCCTGTAGTGAAGAACATTTAAATAAACCTAATACCATAAGTGCTACTTTATTCGCTTTAATATTTCAGAATTCATCTAAAGACAAAGACAATTATAAAGAATAAAAACATGTGAGCCTAGATCATATGAAAATGATAATATAACAAAATCAGTTATATCAGATGGTGTAAATAAGCCAAATTCCTTGTCTTTCACAGTGGGACATGAACAAGTTATCTAGTATAAGGTTAATAAAATCAAGGAATATAATTATATACTTATTGTCCAAAGGCACTAAAAGGCTACCAGAAAAACATGTTTAGAAAGGAATTGGTTCAAAGTGTTTACTTCTGGGGTGAGGAGCTAGCAACTGGAGCAGGGGGAAAGAAACTTCATTTTTTGTTTTAAGATCTTTTATGTGGCTTTTTTCCACATGTAGTTAATTATTAAAATGGCAAGCAAAAGAGCAGAGGATGGGGAGAGGGAGTAATTTGCTCAATATCATACATGTATGGAGTGATGGAGCTGCAGTCTAACCCAGGTTCATGTAAGTACAAAATCTCCTTCTCAAACTTGAGTGTATGTGGATTTCTGAGCCTCACTCCTAGAGTTTCTGATTCAGTAGATACAAGATGGAGCATTTATAGTAAGTCTTCAAGTGACTGCAATGCTGCCAGTCCAGGAGCTATTTTTTTTAAATATTTTTAAAGATGTACTTTATTTATTTGAAAGGTAGAGTTAGAAAGAGGGAGAGACAGAGAGAGGTCTACCATCCACTAGTTCACTCTCCAAATGGCCACACAGCAGGAGCTGGGCCAGGTCAAAGCCAGGAACCAGGAGCTTCTTCCAGGTCCCCCACATGGGTACAGTCCCAAGCACTTGGACCATTCTCTGCTGCATTGCCGGATGCATTAGCATGGAGCTGGATCAGGGAGCAGCCAGGACTTGAACTAGCAACTATATGGGTTGCAGGCATTGCAGGTGGCTTTACCTACTACATCATGACACTGGCCCTGGAATTATGCTTTGAGAACCACATACTGCTGTACAATTGCCTATGTGTGAGATCAGTGATTTGGAAAAAATAATTATATTCAATGCCTGTGAGTTTTCACTACAATGCTTTAATTATTGTCTTTTTTGAGTACCAGAAAAATGAGGGTGTGGTTTTGCCATTTGTGCCTTCATAGAGAACAAAAGATCTTTTGAATCAATGTATTTAAGTGATTTTCCTACTGAGAAGGCACTATCTCCAAGCACTTTTGATTTCTGCATTGTCACTTTTGAAGCCCATGAAATACCCAGGCCCGGGGTGAGATCAAGAAAAAGACAAGAAATTCTCTCAGACTTAATGGATTCACACAAATTCAGTGGCTGGCAAGTAGTGGTTACCACATCACTATGGAAATCTCTGGGCTATCTTAACAGCACAGGGAATGGCTCTGAGGAAGCCTCCGTCTAAGGAGCTGAGTTGACAGCTTAATTTAAATGATGTAAAACCTCATTGTTATCATCTCTGCCCTGCACAAAACAGACTGCAGAACACATCATGATCTTAGAGATATGATATCCATCGTAGCCCTTATCCTTCTATTATGTCCTCACATTTCTCTTTCAATAATGAGCCATTTGGTCATGGTTTTTTATGGTTGCTGTTATGTATCTCATCACCCCTCTGTGGAAAATATCATCCGTCACAACTCACATCAGAAAAGTAAATGTGTTTATCTACTGTAAAACATGTTGTAAATTACTGAATTTAGAGGCCTTGCATCTAAAAGGTGGACATGTGAAATGTTGTTGACAGTTTTGTAAAGATTAGTTCAGCACATTTATTCTGATTAACACTGAGGGCTTCCCAAATGTTCAGACATGGAATGCCAATAAATCAATTACTCTATAGGAGCAAATCACTTTAGAAGGTGCATTAACTTCCTTGAATCACTAGGCTACCAATTAGTAATGGATTGCTTCTTTGTGCTTATTGGTGACCTACTGAAGATAATGGCACCCCTGAGGTATTTAATACATTCCCAGGGTAAGTTTCAACAAATAATCATCACTGTTATTTATTATATTTATACAACTGTCCCTTTCCTAGTCCTCCACATCAGGGAATCAGTGCAAAACTGAAAGTGTTTGCAAATAAATACATTGGAATTATAAAAAGTAATTGGTGGATTTTTTTAGTCTATTAAAGTAATGCTAGTTGCTGATAACAAAAAGAAGTATAATGGCTCAAATGCTACGGAAGACATTTATCAACGGTCTGTGATTTGAAAGAACTTTCCCTCATCAACAGGTAGTTGGCCTCTGTAATGGTTAATTTTAAGTGTCAATTTGACTAGGTCATGGTACTCAAATGTTTGATTAAACACTAACCTGGAAGCTGCTGTGAAGGTATCTCTTAGATAAGATTAACATTTAAATCAGTAGACTTTGAGTAAAGCAGATACTTTCTGAAATGTAAGTGGGCCTCAGTAAGTTAATTGGAAACCTTAACAGAACAAGAGTAAAGTCCCCTATAGAAGAGGCAATTCTGTTAGACATGCCTTCAGACTACAGCCGCAACCTCAGCTCTTCCTTGGGTCTCCACCCGGCTGGTCTACTATTCTACAGAGTTCGGTCCTATCAGCCTCCACACATCTGCTTTTCTCTCTCTCTCTCTCTCTCTCTCTCTCTCTCTCTCTCATACACAAACACACCCTATTGGTTCTGTATCTCTGGAGAACACTGACTAATATAATACATCCTACAAGGCATGATTCAGACACCAAAACCTCTCTGATCCTGTGACTGTCATCTTCAGTATGTGGCTTTCAAGTTCTCTATGGTTGTCTTCACTATGCATGAAGGAGAAAGTGTGGAGCACTTTCATAGGCTATTCTGCCACATTTCTTTGATGAGAAGTTAGTCATGTGACTATTCCTACCTGCCAAAGAAGTTGGCAAATGTAGTCTAATCATGTGCCTGGGGGCGAGGGTGGGATGATGAGAAAACATGAATTTTGGAGAGAAGCTAGAACTGCCTTGCTTACTGCCATCTTTCAAATGAATTTTGCCATCTCAACAGTCTGAATTCCATTACCAAATCATATTATCTAAAGACTTACAAGTCTGTGGAGCACTAAAACTTCATCCTCAAAAGTAAATCAATCCCCAGAAAAGTAGGCCAGCTGTCATTTGCTGAGAGTCAGTCACCACCTTGCCAGATGTTGCTAATAGTTCTTACCTGTCACAGCCAATCTCTTGTTCCAACACCAGGAAGGCTTCCTGGAAGGAAAGAATGCCTTCATCTAGTCTTCTCCAAGGTGAAACTTCTCTTCTTCCTTCTCTTCTTCACCATCTCATCCCTGTGATCAGCTACAAATCTGAGCACGTAGAAATAATTCCATCGACATTTTAATAAATGAATAAATGAATGCATAACAAGATTATTTAATTGAAATAATGTTATCTATAGGATCCAATTACAATTCTAGAGATTCTCTGAATTTTTTTCACTTTATGGAAAAGAAAACTGTCTTCTTACAAAGTATTTTGTTCAGGATCACATAAATAGGTATCAATAGAATTTATAAAAGAGTTAAATTCTCCCAGTTCTCAGTGGGTATAATATAGTGGTTCTAGGCAAAAAAAAAATATATATATATATATCATTAAACAGATAAGTATATGTTTTCATATAAATAGTTATTACATAAGTATGTCATGTAGTCACACAATTATTCGGTTATAGTAATTGTATCCTGATATATATGAGGGCACTTCAAAAATTCATGGAAAATGCATATTATGAAAAACCCTGCATTCATTCAAAAAATTTTGCATCAAAATAAACTTATTGTTTTCTAAAAGATTTATTTATTTGAAAAGCAGAGTATCAGAGAGAGGGAGACAGAGAGAGAGAGATCATTGAACTGCTTGTTCACTCCCAAAATGGTCACAATAGCCAGGGCTGTGCCAGGCCAAAGCAAGAAACCTGGAGAACATCCTAGACTCCCACATGGATAGCAGGGGCCCAAATACCTTGGTCATCTTCTGCCACCTTCCCAGGCACATTAACAGGGAGCTGGATTGGAAGCAGAGAAACAGGGACTCAAACTAAGGCTCAAATGGGTTGCCAGCATCGCAGGCAGTGGCTTAACCCACTGTGCCACAACACCTGCTCCTAAATTTATCTTCTAATTTCATTTTCCATGAACATCTTAAACTCCTGTTGTTGACTTAACAAATTGACACTGTTGTTTATGGCGTCAATAATCTCCCTAGGCTCTAGTCACGAGTTGCCAAGGCTATGGAAGCCTTTTGAGTTCGCCGACTACAATCTTATTTAGACAAGGTCATAGTCAAAGTGGAAGTTCTCTCCTCCCTTCAGAGAAAGGTACCTCCTTCTTTGATGGCCCATTCTTTCCACTGGGATCTCACTCTCAGAGATCTTTCATTTAGGTCTTTTTTTTTTTTTTGTCAGAGTGCCTTGGCTATCCATGCCTAAATACTCTCATGGGCTCTTCAGCCGGATCCCAATGCCTTAAGGGCTGATTCTGAGGCCAGAGTGCTGTTTAGGACATCTGCCCTTCTATGAGTCTGCTGTGTATCCCACTTCCCATGTTGGATCGTTCTCTCCCTTTTTAATTCTATTAGTTAGTATTAGCAGACACTAGTCTTGTTTGTGTGATCCCTTTGACTCTTAGACATATCAGTGTGATCAGTTGTGAACTGAAATTGATCACTTGGACTATTGAGATGGCATTGGTACATGCCGCCTTGATGGGATTGAATTGGAATCCCCAGGCACGTTTCTAGCTCTACCATTTGGGGCAAGTCCGATTGAGCATGTCCCAAATTGTACATCTCCTCCTCCCTCTCTTATTCCCACTCTTATATTTAACAGGGATCACTTTTCAGTTAAATTTAAACACCTAAGAATTATTGTGTGTTAATTACAGAGTTCAACCAATAGTATTAAGTAGAACAAAAAAATACTAAAAGGGATAAAGTATTAAGTGTGGGGAGCAACTGAGACTAGACTAAGTTACTGGAATTAAGACTTATTCTATGCACCTGCTCTCCCACAATATGGTGCTGAGAGAGAGAGAGCAAACAACCTCTACACAGCTGCCTCGTCAGTTTGACAAGCTGCAGGAGCTGATCCTGCTCCTGATTGGAGGAGAGCAGCGTACTCGGCGTGTGGGTAGCAGAGTTGGGATTGGTGGAAGAGGACTATAAAGGAGGAGAGAGACAACATGCACCAGGAACATCTGAGGGGAACATCTGAGCAGCTCCTGAGAGAGCCGGCCGGCGGTGTGCCACTCCTCCGCAGAAGCGGGGAAAGCGGCGGGGGGTGCTGCCCCTCCGCGGAGGCAGGGGGGCCAGCAGCTAACCCGGGATGGCGTCGTTCCTCCGCAAGTGGGGGAATGGCAGCTAACCCGGGAAGGGCTAGGCAAAAGGAACAGCGCAGGGTCCTGTGTCATTCCTCCACGAATTGGGGAGCAACAATTAAGTTGTTCATCAATAGTCAGGACAAGGGCTGATCAAGTCATTGTTTCTCATAGTGTCCGTTTCACTTCAACAGGTTTCCTTTTTGGTGCTCGGTTAGTTGTTACCCATCAGGGAGAACATATGATATTTCTCCCTTTGGGATTGGCTTATTTCACTCAGCATGATGTGTTCCAGATTCCTCCATTTTGTTGCAAATGACTGGATTTCATTGTTTTTGACTGCTGTATAGTATTCTATAGAGTACATGTCCCATAATTTCTTTATCCAGTATACTGTTGATGGGCATTTAGGTTGATTCCAGGTCTTAGCTATTGTGAATTGAACTGCAATAAACATTAAGGTGCAGGCAGCTTTTTTTGTTTGCCAATTTAATTTCCTTTGGGTAAATTCCAAGGAGTGGTGGTAGGGTTATATTCAGGTTTCTGAGGAATCTCCAGACTGACTTCCATAGTGGCTTAACCAGTTAGCATTCCCACCATCAGTGGGTTAGTGTCCCTCTTTCCCCACATCCTCGCCAGTATCTGTTCTTAGTAGATTTCTGAATGTGAGCCATTCTAACTGGGGTGAGGTGAAACCTCATTGTGATTTTGATTTGCATTTCCCTGATTGCTTGTGATCCTGAAGATTTTTTCATGTGCCTGTTGGCCATTTGGATTTCCTCTTTTGAAAAATGTATATTGAGGTCCTTGGCCCATCTCTTAAGTAGGTTGTTTGTTTTGTTGTTGTGGAGTTTCTTGATCTCTTTGTAGATTCTGGTTATTAATCCTTTATCTGTTGCATAGTTTGCAAATATTTTTTCCCATCCTGTCAGTTGCCTCTTCACTTTCCTGACTGGTTTTTTGTTGTTGTTGTACAGAAACTTCTCAACTTGATGCAATCCTAATTGTTAATTTTGGATAGCCCACATTTTTTGAGAGCTGACCATCAGTCAGGCACTGAGGAATTGTGTTGTTCCATAACAAACTCTTGGGATCATCCAATACTGTGTATTTGCTGATTGGAGATAAATGGACAGTATCTAAAGCAGAAGACACATGACCTCATCAGGACTGATCATGACCTTGGCCCTATTAGAGTCATAAATATTTCCTTGTGGATATCCCAAGGCACCACAGAAAGTTTATTGAGGTTTTATGGGACATTTTAAGTTTTCTTGGGAACACGGTAGCATCTGTCAAACACCATGTGAACTACTAGCTTGAGAGAGTTTACCTTCATCATTAGATTGCTACATTCCTTTTGACCTGGCATATTTTGAGCAGCTGGGTCGTCAGTGGTTGCTATGATGAAAAGCAAATTGCACATGAAAGTCAATGTGAAATAAGAGAGTAGCAGTGTCCAATTGGATCCTAAGGTTGAGAAGCTGTGTAGTGGTCAACAATTCCCAGATTGCCACAAAGACTTGTATGATTATTTGAACCAAACTACTTAATAAATGGAACTGCTAAGTATTTGTTCTGTGGGAAAAAAAATTACTGAGAATCTAAAGGCAGCACGAAGTAAGAAAGTTAGGAATCCTTTGTGGACAGCATTATTTCTGAGGCATGGCAATAAAGTGTGGGTGTTGCTGGGTGACCTCACTCTCGATGCTCTCTCTGATAATTGCTTTACAATACAAGCAGCAGCCTTTTGACTCAACCAAGGCACACTCAGGAACTAAAGCAATGGCCTGTTTCATACCCACAGCTTCTTTCCTAACATCCACTTATGTCAGAGAGATTTAGGAAGACTACCTGAGCTGATGCCTACCCACTAGAAATAAATTCAAATAATAAAAGTAACGAGCCTCCCGAAAGCCTCAAGGATCACAACTCATCAAAACCACCTCAGTGACTTCCTATCGCCTTTGCAACCGTATTTGGGCAATGATACACTCAGGAACTTTGTTCCTTGGCCTTCTGTTCTGTTTCTGCTGAGTATTTTTCTCCCAAGAGCCGTGCTCAGGACAGAAGAGCGCCAGAGCTCACCATTTCAGTCTTTTAACTTCCGTAGTTTCATCCCTCCTCCTTTTAGAGAGCCAGAGTTTTGGAAACAAGAACGGAACAGTTCCTGTTCCAAGGAATTATGGAAATAGATTCTGTATCTGGCACTTCCCTGGGATTTCAAACAACCAAATTTTAAAATTATTGTGTTAATTCATTGTCTAATGTAATAAAGATCCAGGCAACTTTTGGTGGGATAAAGCCCTGATGATGATAAACACCATTAATTCTGTCTCAAGATGAAAACAAAAATAGAAGAAAACAACTAATGACATGAGACCTTAATATAAAGGTTCAAACTTTCTAGTCACTAGATCAAGTGATGAGCTCTTTCAACAAAGGGTAATCAGAGAATTTCCTAACTTATGCCAATGAATGTAAGAGATGGAAGGAGTCTTTTAGAGTTTTGAGTGTGCTGCTTTTGCTCAAATCAGGAAATGGAGTCTGGAGGGTAAGTGAGGAAGCAGAGCAGTATGGAAACACATAAGCTTTAGCATCAGGAAAACACTAAGAGAAGGGTACTCATGTGTGAGTAGAAAAAGTTTATTTTAGTTTTAAGTTTTAATGTCCTGGCCAGCACTGTGGCTCACTAGGCTAACCCTCTGCCTGCGGCGCCGGCACCCTGGGTTCTAGTCCCGGTCGGGCGCCGGATTCTGTCCAGGTTGCCCCTCTTCCAGGCCAGCTCTCTGCTGTGGCCCGGGAGTGCAGTGGAGGATGGCCCAAGTGCTTGGGCCCTGCACCCACATGGGAGACCAGGAGGAAGCACCTGGCTCCTGGCTTCGGATCGGCGCAGCGCACCAGTTGCAGCGCACCAGCCGTAGCGGCCACTTGTGGGGGTGAACCAACAGAAAAAGGAAGACTTTTCTCTCTCTCTCTCTCTCTCTCACTGTCTAACTCTGCCTGTCAAAAAAAAATGGCAAGTTTTAATGTCTTTCAGCCAATCCCCCACAAGGAAATTGTTTGCTCAGCTATACCCACGCACACTCCGATAAAGAAAAGAAAAACTCTTGCCATAACCCCAAGTCTCTCAACAGACTTATTCTTTAGCTTTGCTACTAAAGAAAATCACAAGCCCTGAGGACTCCAGTTCCTCTCCTGGACATTCTGATATTTAGGGACCTGAAAGCTGGTAAAGGAAGATCCAGAAATCATGGGCTTCTATTATTAAAGACTTATAGGCCCCAATTCAGCTGTACTAAAGTAGCTGTTCAAACATTGCTATCCTTCTTTGCCTGTGTTCAAAGTCCCTGGTGATGGCTGGCAGAAGAGCTTTCAAGAACAGGAAGTCTAATATTCATTTTGAAGAGTGTGTGCTACCACAATGTTATGACAAGAGCTTTCTTTTCTTTACTGGTATGAGTGTGTGTGTGTGTGTATGTGTGTGTGTATATAACAGAGTGAACAATTAATTATCTTGTAGATGATTGACCAGAGGGCATTAAAACATAAAAATAAAATCCTACTTTGTGTCTCAACCGATGGCCTTGGGGTTTTCATTCTCTTCACCCAGAACTTTTAGTAGAACAACCTCTACTTATTGACTTCACCTTGTCTCCCCCTGTTCACTTCTCAACATATTGAATTTAATGGCAACCTCCCATCTCTACTTCACTGAAATTTCTCTTACACCATTAAAACACTTTAATTCCAAATCTGATGAACTCTTTTCTACCCTGGGCATATTTAAAATTACAGAAGCATTTCATTCTTTTACAAGCACCTTCCCTCCTGAAATTCCCACTTCTTTGGATCCCTACTTGGAGGGCAAGGCACTGCCCCTTAAGGAATCCACTGACCTCACCCCCTATGTCTATCTCTATCATAGCCCTTATTTCACTGTCCTATATTGTAAATGTGTGTCCTGATCTTCTACAACAGACTGCATTGTTCACAAGCACAAATTATGCATTATTCATCTCTGTCGCCACTACGGAGCAAAGTACTTGGCTTAGTCAGTATCAGCTAAGCTGTGTTGCAGGGTAAAATAACTCCTCAAAGTTCAGTCACCAACAGAACACAGGTTTATTTCTCACTGCCACAGAGTCAGATGGAGGTCAAAAGACTTTCCAGATTTCCTCCATGCAGTAACTCAAAACTCAAGACTTATTCCATGTTGTGACCCTGACATTTCAACACATAACCCCAGTGGACACTAAAATGAGAGAAGAGTGAGCCTGACAATGACACACTGACTTTTAAATGCTTCAGAATGGAAACTGCAGATATCACGTCACTCACATCCCCCTGCCCAGAAACAATTTCATGACCTCAGCTTAACTTCAGGGGAGGCTGGAAATAAAGAGAGCACATGAACTGTTTGGCACTAAGTACTTAGCCGCAGGTATGTTGAATCAATAAACCCCAATAAGAACAATAGAAAAATCATAGCTTGATTCACTTATCAGACAATGATAGAATTCTTGTTGGCGCACATTTGCATTTTTTATTTTTTATAGAAAGCTTTTATTTAATAAATATAAATTTTATAAGTACAACTTTTGGATTATAGCCGTTCTTCCCCCCATACCCGACCTCCCACCCCCACTCCTGTCCCACCTCCTATTCCCTCTCCCATTCCATTATTCATTAAGATTCATTTTTAATTATATTTATATACAGAAGATCAACTTCATACTAAGTAAAGATTTAAACAGTGTGCACCCACACAGAAACACAAAGTATAAAGTACTGTTTGAAGACTAGTTTTACCGTTAATTCGCATAGTACAACACATTAAGGACAGAGATCCTACATGGGGAGCAAGTGCACAGTGATTCCTGTTGTTGATTTAACAGTTGACATTCTTATTTATGACATCAGTAATCACCCGAGGCTCTTGTCATGAGCTGCCAAGGCTATGGAAGCCTCTTGAGTTCACAAACTCCAACATCATTTAGACAAGGCCATAATCAAAGTGGAAGTTCTCTCCTCCCTTCAGAGAAAGGTACCTCCTTCTTTGATGGCCCCTTTTTTCCACCGGGATCTCACAGAGATCTTTCATGTAGGTCATTTTTTTGCCACAGTGTCTTGGCTTTCCATGCCTGAGAAACTCTCATGGGATTTTTAGCCAGATCCAAATGCCTTAGGGGCTGATTCTGAGGCAGAGTGCTGCTTAGGGCATTTGTCATTCTTTGAGTCTACTGTGTGTCCTGCTTCTGATGTTGGATTGTTCTCTCCTTTTTAATTCTATTATTATTAGCAGACACTTGGTCTTATTTATGTGCTCTTATTATGTCCCTTTGACAGTTATTCCTATCTTTATGATCAGTTATGCACTTAAACTGATCACTTTAACTAGTAAGATGGCATTAGTACCTGCCAATTTAATGGGATTTGGAGTTCAATGGCACGTTTTTAGCTTTACCCTTAGGGTTAAGTCCAAGGGAATGGCACACATTTTTAAAGAATAGGACCTTGTGTTGGAGTCACTCAAGAATAAGAATTAAAAGAAATATCAATCTTGAAATCTTTCTAACATCTGGCCAACCACTAGTATTAAGCTTCAGGTTTTTTTCTTTTTCTTTTCTTTTCTTTTCTTTCTTTCCCTTCCTTCTCCTCCTCCTCCCTTCCTTCCTTCTCTCTTCTTCTGTTTGGTTTCCATCTAAAGCTGGAGAAAAAGAGTCAATAAATTTCAGCCACCCAAAAAAAAATCCATCTGCATTCCTGTGCTTCTGAATCATAAATAAGTACAATCTATAACCGTGTGTCATCATTGTCAGCAGTCGCCACTGCAGCCACGGTTGGCAAATACCATCGAGACACATCTGTGTCAGCGCTCACTCCATAGCCATCGTGCAGACATCACTCCTCCTCAGCCCTGCACTTCCTCCTGTCACTCACTCTTTCTATCCCAGCCAATCATTCTAAATAGTCAAGAGCAAAGCCAGCCATAAAACAGAGGAAGAGAAAATATTTGTAAGAATCTCATAAAAGCAGCAGGCAAACAACAAAACATGCCAACATGTTGCCATTTCATTGTTAACCACTTCCATTCCTTCTAGTCTCCATCCATCTCCCCAGTTTCCAATACCCTTCCAGATGAATATCTAGGATCATTTAAAATTTTCCCCAGTGACATGTGCCTCCTAATGAGGGACCTTCAGAAGGCCAGGGTGGCTGTGGCAGCACAACTCGGGGCAGAAATGTTAACATCGTACCTGAAAAGTTTTAAATGCAATTAATATTTCACTTTCATGATAAAAAGGCATAGTCTAATTTTAGATGTCTGGAATAATTTCTTAACCTTGTCAGTTACTGAATTGCTCCTGCAGTCACTATTATGTACATGTGTGAGGCAAAATAAATACTCAACATCTTAGTTTCCTAGGGCAGCTGGAGCAGAATACCACAGACGAGGCAGCTGAAAGCAAGAGAAATTTGTTCCGTCACAGTTCTGGCAGCCAGAAGTCTGAAATCAAGGTGTTAGCAGAATCATTCTCTTTCTGAAGCCTTTGGGAAAGAACTCGACTTTGCCTCCCAGCTTCTGGAAGTTGCCAGTGATCCATGGCATTTTTTGGCTTGTAGTGGCATCACCCCAGTATCTGCCACCATTTTCACATGCTCTTCTTCTCCCTGTGGATGTCTGTATGTCTTCACACAGCCTTTCCATAAAGATACTAGTCATCAGGCCACCTGAACCTAGTGTGACCACATTTTAACTAATTACAACGTAAAGACCCTATTTTCACATAAACTCAGATTCAGAGGTTCTGGGTGGACACAAACTTTTAAGGGAACACCACTCGACCCAGTGCACTTAGTCACAATCTATTTTTCTGTGGAAGCAAGATGATTTTTGCTAGCTCATCTTGTAATGTGCTTGCATCAAAGTTATCCCGAAGTACATGTTCCTTTCTCTCTAATAGCAATTGAATTAAACACAGAATTAATTGATACATAAACAAAAGGTGGCTTCAAAACATTCTTGAGAAAATGTAATTAAAAGATAAATTTATTAAAATTTTGAACTCCATGCATAATTTTTTCATAATATGCATTTTCCTTGAACTTTTTGAATTACCTCTGTATGCATGGATTTCAACTTTGTGTAGCAAAATAAATGTATTTTTAATTCTATTTTCCACAAACTTTTTGAAAATTTCTATTGTGATGTTACTATAAAGAGAACAGATTTAATGTAGTTCATAGATACAATTCGAAGAATACAATGATATTCTCCTTCCTCCCTCCCCGCTCTTTCTTTTGTCTATTTTTGTTAATTTTTTTCAAATTAAGGTTTCACTTTTTTAAAAAAATAAAAGTTTATTTATTTATTTGAAAGGCAGAGTTAGAGAGAGAGAGGACAGACAGAGAGAGCACTGGTTCATTCTCCAAATGGCTGCAACAGCCAGGATGAGGCCAAGGCAAAGCCAGGAGCCAGGAGCTTCTTCTAGGTCTCCCACATGGGGGCAGGGGCCCACACTTGGGCCATCTTCCACTGCTTTCTCAGGTGCATTAGCAGGGACCTGAATCAGAAGTGAGCAGCAGGGACTTGAACCAGTGCCCATATGGGATTATGGTGCTGCAGGCCATGGTTTTAACCCACTGAGCCACAGTGTTGGGCCCCTCTTTTTTATTAATTTTTGAGATAACATTTTTAACATAATTTATAGTCAAAGGTTTAATGCTCCACTAAATAAAGAATCCAACAAGTATCAATCAATTCATGCTTATATTCATTTACTACCTCTTTAAAAAAGTAGGGGCCAGCGCCGTGGAGTAGTGAGTAAAGCCACCACCTGCAGTGCCAGCATCCCTTATGGGCACTGGTTCAAGTCCTGGCTGCTCCACTTCTGATCCAGCTCTCTGCTATGGCCTGGGAAAGCAGTGGAAGGTGGCCCATGTCCTTGAGCTCCTGCACTGCTTGGGAGACCCAGAAGAAGCACCTGGTTCCTGGCTTCAGATCAGCTCAGCTCCGGCCATTGCGGCCATTTGGGAAGTGAACCAGTGGATGGAAGACTTTCTCTCTCTCCCCCCCCCCCTTTCAAATAAATAAATCTTTAAAAGAAAAAAAAACTAAAGTGACTCAAAGACCTTATTTTTATTTGCAAATTTTTAATCATTAATTATTCAATAAATACAATTTTTAAAAATTTTATTAATATAAAGACAACAGATTTCATGTTTTTCATATATATAATTCTTTTTGAAGATGTATTTATTTATTTGAGAGACAGAGTTATAGACAGAGAGAGGGAGAGACAGAGAGAGAGGTCTTCCATCCACTGGTTCACTCCCCAAATTCACACCAGCATCTGACCTATATTTTAAAGGGACTAAATCAAAAATAAATTCAAATGATGTGCCAACATTATATTACAGATGTTGTTTTACTGATTATGTGTGATGGTAGCATGTAATCAGAAATAATTTATCTCAGAATTCAGGGCTAATAGAAATTATGTTTAAACAGGCATTGTGCTATTTGGGCTTCCTAAAGTCCGAAGGCCAGTGCTGAAATTGAACGGAGGTTTATAACAGAAGGTGAATTTCGGTGCATGTACATCACATATTTAACTTTGCACAAACTAGGCAGAAAATATGCAGCTCTTTTTGATCACACATGGGAAACAAGTTGATCATGTTCTAGGCCAAAAGGAAGTCTTAATATACTCCAAGGACTCAGCAAACTAGATGGTGCTTTCTCTAATCATAAGCTTCTGCGTTTTTGTTTTTGTTTTTGTTTTTGTTTTTTTCAAAAATCTTGTCATAGGTTTATCTTACTAATATTTTCAGAGGATCAAGGATAATTTTTTACTTGTTTATCCATGTCTTCTCTTTTTCACTTATTTTGAGCTCATATTTATAATATACTTTTTTTGAAAGATTTATTTCATTTATTTGAAAGAATATTATTTGAAAGAGAGGTACAGCCAGAGAGAGAGAGGTCTTCCATCTGCTGGTTCACTCCCCAAATGACCACAATGGCCAGAGCTGAGCTGATCCAAAGCCAGGAGCCAGGAACCAAGAGCTTCCTCCAGGTCTCCCACACAGGAGCAGGGGCCTAAGGACTTGGGCCATCTTCTACTGCTTTCACAGGCCATACCAGAAAGCTGGATAGGAAGTGGAGCAGCCAGTACTAACCGGCGCCCAGATGGGATGCGGGCACTGCAGGCTGGGGCTTTAACCCACTGTGCCACAGATCCAACCCCTATAATATAATTTCTTTTCAATAAGTTCCTTTTATTTATTTTTTAAAAGATTTATTTATTTATTTGTAAGTCAGAGTTACAGGGAGAGGGAGAGACAGATAGAGAAATCTTCCACCTGTTGGTTCACTCACCAGAGGGCTGCAATGGCTGGGACTGGGCCAGGCCAACGTCAAGATCCAGGGGCTTCTTCCATGTCTCCCACATAGGTACAAAGGACCCAAGCACTTGGGACATCTTCTGCTGCTTTTCCCAGGCCATTAGCAGGGAGCTGGATCAGAAGTGGAGCAGCTAGGACATGAACCAGCACCCATTTGAGATGCTGGCATTGCAGCCAGTGCTTTTACCCGCTATGCCACAATGCCAGCCCCTGTAATATACTTTCAAAGTATTTAATTGAATTACTTGTTTCTAACTTTTCTTGTTCGTATATGTGCAAATATGTATGTATATATATTTACTATAACTATAAACTATTTCTACAATTCACTTGTTATACGATCTGTATTTTGTTCTATAATAATTTTCATGTTGTCAAATCTCAATATTTTCTGATTTCCCATGATTTCCTGAAATGTTGTTTAATAACATTCTTTCTAAGCCCTAGACATATGGAATGTGTTAAATTATCTTTTGTTATTGATGACTAATTTTCTTCTCTTATGATTAGAGAAAGCAAACAGTAAGATGTTGACTCCTTGGAATGCATTAAGAGTTTAAGAAAAAAAAAGTTTAAGACATAGATCAATAAAGGGTACTTGGCCCTAGATTCCATCATGTGAGAAATACATCAGAATGCAGATTTCTGGACTAGTTTCAAAGAGTCTGGAGTAGGGGTCTGAGAATTAGCGTATTTAATATATACCACAGATGATGTTGATTCCAGATGTCACAGATTTCACATTTGGCAAACACTAGCCTAAAGGCAGGAACAGAACTCTAAACAAGGTAATTGGTTACAAACAGAGAAGTCACTGGTGTACCCTAAGACCCATCCTGCAGGTTTGACAGGCAGCCTTCCAATGATATTGCATACTGGACAGATAAGAATGCCAACTAACTGGCTTGGAGGGGAAGAAAAAACAAGGAGTCATAGCCCAAATTTTATTCTTTTACTCAAATCTTCACTATCTGTTCCACACCATGTGATCTGTCACTCCTTATGCTATAGTTTGAATATTTGCCCACCCACTCCCCAGACTCAGGAGTTCAGCCTCCAAAGTCTCATGTTATTGGCACTAAGAGAGTGGAAACTCAATCCAACTACAGTAGTTAAGCTGGTGGGGCCTTTGAGAAATGATCAGATTAGATTAGGTCATTAGAGCAGAGCCTCCATGATTGAATCCTGGTGGCTTTGGAAGGGACAGACACAGATAGAAACAGATAAATAACAGACACACACATTCCCTCTTGCTTGTGATGCACTGTGCCACCTCAGAACTCGGGCGGTAAGAACATCATCACCAGATGAGGCCCTAGAACTTTTACCTCCAGAACTGGGAGTCGAAAGAAGCCTTCTTTCTTTATGGAATTCAGCTGTCTCCAATATTTTGTTAATGTTAATAAAAAGCTGACTAATACACTGGGGTGTCACAAGCCATGGACTGTAAGCAAAGAAATCTGGATTTTCAACTAAGTTCTATCATTGCAAAAGCTGTAGGATGCCGTGCAGCCCACTAGTCCAGGATCCAGCCTCTTTGTGTATGAAAAGAGGAGCCAAGATTGTGATCTTCAAAGTATTCTGGGATAAGGAGAAGACTGAATTTCAAACTCCAAAAGACCTAAGCTCAAATTCTAGCTCAGCTCTTTATTGATACTGTACTCTTGTTCTAGCTACTAAAGTTCAACATCTAGCTTTCTGGGGAAGATGTAATTTTCCTGGCAAATAGCTACCTTAGTATAATGACAGGTGTCCAATCTGGAGTTGCCTCCTCAAGATTGAATATTTTTAAAATCTTTGTATGCAATAATTTGCACTAGTTTTGGTAGTATGTTGTTAATACTATTATTTCTTTTTACTGTTTTATTTAAACTTTTCTTTGCATGTGTCTATCTCATCCCCCCTTAAAAGACTAGATTTCTTGGGGAATAGGATTTTATCAGGCAGGTTTATTTAGAGTAAACAAATCATGTCAGTTTGCCCAAGACAGAGGAAGGGCCTAGATACGGGACTTTCCAAAGCTAAGACCAGGCAAGTCACAGGTAAACCAGTGGTGCTTTTCACTGTACCTTACACTCTCCTTCATATTTAGTTAAATGCCTGGTAAATATAAAGTGAATGAATGAATTTTTCTCCCTTACCTCAATTTTAATTATTGATTTCATTTCAGTTTATCATTACTTAAATAGGACAACAAATCACCGAGAAGTATAATTAATAGTAATATCTATGTTACAGTTCTTTCCTATTAAGGAAACATTTGCTATTTTTCATAACATATTTGCTTTATTTTATTAAAAGTGATCTTTGCAATGAAATATTGCCAATCAAAGAGGCGTTCATAATTATACAGCCCAATGATGATTTTTCTTCCTGAAATTCAGGGATTATATTGTTTGCAAACTATACAAAACTTGATGTAGAGGCAAAGCCCCAAAGTAACACATGAATGAATTTTGAAAAAGAAGTTTGAATTATTGTGACTTTCTTGCATAATGTAGCCTTCTGAGTTCCTTCTCTCTTAACTACTTTTTTCTCCTCCAAGAATACAATTCTTAAAATTTTAAAAATGGTTAGGCAATTTGGGATTCCTCTGGGATTTTGATGCCAAAGCTTCCACTGACATTTTGAGAAGTTAATGGTTATAATTACTTTGCCTGTAGCAATATCACTGCCTTTAAAATAAAAGCCTCAGGACTTTTTTTAATGTATTAGATTACATTCTATTCAAAAAGACAGGATTTATTATACAAAAAAATGTTCTAAGAATACACGGATCTTTCTTCCCAAAGTCTCTTTTTTTCTAATATAAATTTAAAAACTATTATGAGAGATTTATGGAAAAATGTATTCCTCTAATTCTCCATTTAAAGAAAAATCAAAGTTCCCCTGCTTTGTCAACTTTCAGTTTTTATTTCCCTTTTTCTATGAGTCACTCTTCTTCAGGATACAAAATGCATGTTTTTGTTCCTTTGACAGGACAGAGGGTATAAATGTCCCAGATCTTGTCAAGATGATTCCTGGGACACTGAGTCACTGCTGCTGATAACAGCAGAAAAGCTGGTGGTCCCTTTCAGTGGTCAGTGACATTGTAGAGTGCTCACCAGGACTGCTGCACAGAAGACAGGCAAAAAACTATAAATATGGCCCTTAGGGTCAAGCTGCCCACATACAACAAAGAAGCAGAAATTAGTGACAAGAAAGAGGTAATCAGAAATAAAAACGGCACAGCCCAAGAGTATTTGTTTGGATACTTGAGTAAACAGAATTGGACGTGGGAATGGGTTGAATAGTGACTGACATAGAGGATGGCATGAAATGCTCCAGAAAGAACCAGGAAAGAGGTGGAACAGATACTACATGACCATGTTAGAAGGGAAGTAATACATGTCTCAGGTCCTAGAATGAGTTGGTTGAAACACAAAAACAAGACCCCAGATCTCCTGGTATCTATTCCAGCACTTTTCCTACTATGACACACTACCTGAAAATCTAACATTAGAATTACTTTTCCTTTCCAAGTGGCTACTAGTAAAATGCTAGCATTTCTGAAAAGAATGTAGCTTCATCAAGTATTATTTATTACAGGAAGTTATAGACAGGAAGTCAAGAGCTCTCAGAAAATTATATTATCAAGGTTTTTCTGATGATAGAAGTAGGCAGTTTTGATATTGAAGAAAGAAGATCTGAGAATGAAGCCAGGCACCTACCAGGGATAAAGCCCAGGGAAGGGACCAGTGCTGTGGCACAGTAGGTTAATCCCCTGCCTGCAGTGCCAGCATCCTATATGGGTGCCGGTTCTAGTCCCAGCTGCTCCTCTTCCAATCCAGCTCTCTGCTATGGCCTGAGAAAGCAGCAGAGGATGGCCCAAGTGCTTGGGCCCCTGTACCCATGTGGGAGACCAAGAAGAAGCACCTGGCTCCTGGCTTCGGATGGGCGCAGCTCCAGCCATTGAGGCCATTTGGGGAGTGAACCAACGGAAGGAAGACCTTTCTCTCTGTCTCTCCCTCTTACTTTCCGTAACTCTGCCTCTCAAATAAATAAATAAAATCTTAAAAAAAAAAAAAACAGGGAAGAAAAGTACTCCAGTGAGTCAGAAATCCTCAGTGCCTCCCTAGATCAGGGAGGGGAAGTCACGGTTAGCATGGAAACAGAGCTGCAATAAACTGAGCCTTTCCCATAGTTTCATCCAAGATCAGCTCCAAATATCATTCTGCAAGAAACAAAGACTGTGGGTAGGAGAAGATGGGAAGGAGCCAGAGATGGCAGCCATGAGGGCTTCCTCCCAGGTGGGGTCAGTCCCTAAAAAGACTTAGAGTGTTCCTGGTGGAGAAGGCTGTCACATCAGTCCATACTGCAGCTCTGAGACAAGCTCATTCCTTCCTCTCTCCAGTCACAGGCTCTGTCCCTCTCCAATCTTTTCCCCTCATTGCACCAGCCTGCCAGCACTTTGTTTTCATAGTAGTGCACAAGTGGGTGAGTGGATGAGTGTGCACACAAATGGACGTGTGGCAAGGAGAGGAGAGTAACATATACAAAGGGCCTCCTCTGCCCCAGTCTCTCTGTAAGGTAAATCATACATGCGTCATTTCATTCCATCACCAAAAGGCCCATTGTGGTAGAAAGCATTGTTCAGATGAAAAAACTGGAATGTGGAGAGGTCAGAGAACTTTCCCCAGGTCACAGAGCTAATCACTGGAAGGGTGAGGATATGTAACCAAGATTGCCTGAGTCCAAAATTGATTTTTTTCCCACCACACTACATTAACATAATTAGGGTCCTCATTTATTTGAAAAATTATAGTGCCTGTGTTCCCAAGACTGTTATATAGTACATTATTAGGTCCAAATGTATAAAAATCCTCAATCAATGATCCTCATTTCATATCAGAGAAGTGGCATTGCATAGTGGAAAGAAGGTTAGTCTGGGAGTCACATTTGAAGCTGTGATTCCAGCTGCTAAATCTGGACAGCCACATAAGCACACTGTTGCTCTGATTAATATAATGAGAAGCATTAGAATAACAATATTCCTATAACAGGACATCAGTGAATGTGAGAGCTTTGTAAAATGTACACCATCACACAAAAGGAAAATAATACTGAAAGTAAAATGAAGGTGAAAACCCATATGTCCGTCAGCTGGTGCACAGATAAAATAAACTGTGGTACAGGCACACAATGAGATACTGTTTAGCAGTTAAAAGGAACAGTCTACTGATAGGTACAATGACAAGGACGAATCTCAACTGCATTATGCTAAGTGAAAGAAGCCAGACTCTAAAGGCTACATCCAGTATGATTCCATGTATGTGACATTACGGAAATAGCAAAACTGTCAAGACAGAAAACAGACCCGTGGTTGCGCCAGGGGCAGGAGGTAAGGGAAGGAGTTGAGTACAAACTTTTTGAGGTGATGGAAATATTCTATATCTTGATAGTGATGGTAGTTACATGATTATATGTCAAAACAGAATTGTCCACATATAAAGAGTATATTTTATCATGATAAACTAGAATTTCTTTACAAAAGGAAAAAGAGGATGACAGACGCTTGATTCTAACTAATTATAAAATACTGCTTTGATTCCTTTGAGTGGTCACTGCCTCCCAACATGCAAGATGCTTTAGCTCCTTAGGAACAAATGTTTGCACTGAGTTGGGCAGCATCATTCTGATCATGAATGATTAATAGGGCCTCCTGCTCAAAGATCCCTGCAGATCCTTTGCAGAGAACCCAGTCAGCTTCTTTTTAAAGCAAACTCCATTTGGCAAGGGTTGTACCTTTACTTGATGCTTCAACAGTGTTCCAAGTTGAACCACTTTCCAAATGCAGAATGTAGGATGCAGCCAGCCAGCCAGCAAGCACCTCCTGGCGTCTCGTAATATGGGAAGACCCGACCTTGTTATCTCCCAAAGAGAGTATCCAAGAGCTCAACCATAATTACCCCACTCTGGAGTCTGCCTTGCCCTTTCTTAATGCTAAGCAGGCTGCTGCTGGATCAGAAGGAAGCCCACAGAGGCTTTTCTATTTGAAATGGCAAAAAATTTCCAGGGTAAGCATTCAACTGACATTAGCAGAGCTTCCCATCTCCAAATCCATTTGCAACATTTCAGTTTTGAAAGGTAAGGGCCAAAGGGATACAAGCTTGTTTTTTTAAAAAACAGAACTAAATTACCTTTCTGATTTAAGGTAGATTTAAAAAAAAACACTCATTTTGATTGAAGATTTCCATTTTTTTGTTTCAACTTGGGAAAGCTATTTCATTTTTTCCTACATGGTTTTCAAATATTTATTTTTGAAAGTCTTGCTAATGGCAATAATTGAAGCTGTAGATATGAAATCCACAACCATCAGACATTCTTAAATGAAACAGTTGGCGTTTTTACTAGGTCCCTAATCTGTACTGCTTTTCAGAGCAGCAAGGAAATGAGGCAGATCTTACAATATTTATAAGGAAAGCTCCAATCTTAAATAAACCCTTGAGGCCTCTGATTAGCAACTCTAACAATCTTGAAACTGAAAACAATGAAATTCCTTTCATTTTTTAATCTCTTTTTATCTCTTAAAAATACATAGGATCTACATTTGACCAACATTTTTGCACATTAATTTCATGTGTTAAGGGAGCCCCATTCCTTTCCATGGAGAGAATTCTCTTTCTTTCCCGTGGAATGCTTTTCACATAATTTTGCTAATTCCCCCAACCACATTCCATGCAATTGGCAATCTCAAAAATGCAAAACCTTCCATCAGAGGCCTTTGCCAGGCACACAGGCAGCTTTAAGACTCAACCAGGCATTGAGACAGCGTTCCCACTTTGGAGAAATGACTGATTGGATGGATTAAATGTGCTTCCAAAGTGATTTCTAAACAGCTATAAAAAAAAAAAAAACCGGAGGCTAATTAAATATAGTCATTGAAGAGCAGTACTTAACTCGTCAAGCTCTTGTATTATGCATGCTTCTCACAGGAGCCACATGCTCTGAAATTTTCTACAAAAAGGGGGGAATGAAAAAGTACAAATGTCCATTGATAAAGCAAAGGTTTAGCAAACTGTTAGAGATCAACCAAAGGAAATGTTACACAGTCATTTAAAATAATCATTAGGAAGACATTAGGAATATATACAGATCTTATAATACATTAAAAGAAAAAGGGAAATGTTAGGTAGCGTATGCATTATAATTATGGTCCTGTAAAATGTATGCTTGTGAATAATTAGAATCTATTAAAATATACAGAAATTTTAATAACTGTTTAAATTAGAGCTTTATGAGTGAGCCCTGTTTTTTATTTTCTTCAGTGCTGTAATTATATCCTTTTTAATTTAAAGAATGTTTTTTATCTGCACTGTTCTTACTGCGGATAAGAATATGAATCGTGAGTTTATGTGAGGCATTCTGATCATCCTGAATTCAATTCAGGCTACAGTGTTGCCTAGCAACACGGTAACTTTTCTGCAGTGAAATTTCCCAGCAGCAGCAACCTATGAAGTATCTCCTGAGGAAATCCCTACCTTAACTGCACCCCACACCCTGTTACCCTGTTCCCTTAGTCCATTGCTTTGGGGGAATTTCATAATCTAATCATGTGGGGATATTAAAATTTGGAGGGCTGCATTTTACAATTCATATCCCTGGATGTTTGCCTCACTAACTGGAAGCAGTTGAATGGAGCAAAGGATTTTCAAGATTTCTTCCAGTCTCTAATATTCTCCAGATAAAAACAAGGATGGAAAATGCTGAGAACTTAGATCTCTAAACTTGTGAATGATAGCTTGACATGGCTCCAATCAGATGTTATGTTTCCATTTTGTTATTACCAATTTTCTGTTCTTAGATATAATGATATAATTTATATGCCATGAAATTCAACCTTTTAAAGTATACAGTGCCGTTGGTTTTAGTATATTCATGGAGTTCTGCAACCATTACACAATTTTACAGCAGTTTCATCACTTCAGAAATAAACTCCATACCTGTTAGTGATCATTCCCCATTTCTCTCCAGCCCTCCTCCTGGCCAGGCTACCACCTATTCTGGACATTTAATATAAATTAAATCCTACAATATGTGGTCTTCTGTAACTGCTTTCTTTCACTTAGCATAGTATGTTCAGTGGTTATCTGTGTTGAAGCATGGATTGGTACTGCATTCCTTTTCATTACCAAATAATATTCCATTATATGTATATGCCATAATGTGCTTATCCAGTCATTCACAGATGGACATGTGAACTATTCCTACTTTTTCGCTATTATTAATAATTCTGCTATGAACTTTTGTTTACAAGTTTTATATAGATATGTTTCATTTCTCTTGAAAGTAAATCTAGGAGTGGAATTGCTGGGTCATTTGGTAACTCTATGATTAATACTTTGAGGAAATATCAAACTGTTTGCCAAAGCAGCTGAACCATTTTACATTCTCACTGGAGCTGTATGAGAATTCCAGGTTCCCCACATCCTCACTAATGTTTGTCACTGTCTGTCTGTTTGCTTATAGCCATCCTAGTGGGTATGAAGTGCTTTTCTCATGATTTTGATTTGCATTTCCCTGATGACTATTGATGTTGAGCATCTTGTTGCATACTTATTGGTCATTTGTGTATCTCCTTTGGAGCAATGTCTGTTCAAAATCTTTACCCATTTCTAATTGGGTCATTTGTCTTCTTGTTGTTGAGTTGCTTTTTATACCTTTTTTTTCTTGTAATACTTGGATGCATTTGTGGAGATGTGCTGACATCGAGGTCTTCACGGGCCCAAACCACTCAGCCCAAGACAGTTACCACTGGTTAGGAAGGAAAAGAGAGGGCAGTCACTGTACATCAGTGTCACTGAATGGAGACACAGCAAGCCCCAGGGAATGCTCCTGCTGAATGCGCTCAGATCTGTCTGCTATCCTCACATCACCTCCCAAAAGCAGAGTGTTGCTATTCAGCTTCCACAGAGCACAGTGTTTGCTCTTGTTCTCCAAAAGCACTGCGAGCATGGGGTGAGGGGAGACTCACCATTATAAAAAGAAAAGCACCATCCCTTTCCCCTCCCCCAGCATGATCAGATTCTGTGCATATTACAGTTTCATCTATTTACTATCTACCACTGGGGTCTGCAAAATAGTTGACACATAAATAAATGTAAAAACATCCTTTCTTAACATAAGTAACAATGGATTGGGACAGGAAGCCTATGATTTCTGTCCTTGCTTGCAAATTTCCTATATGCTCTAATTTTGTTTAACATTTATTCAGTACATACTGCTCTAAGCATTTTACAAATACTAACTGATTTAATCCTCAAAACAATTCTGTACAGTAAGCAATGCCATCTTATCTATAGATAAGGAAAACAGGAGTTACGGGGGCAAAGTAACCTGCCAAAGGCCAATAGGGGAGCAAATTGTGAAGCCATGTTCAGACTCACCCTGGCTCCACTGTGTGCTTTCAACCACTGTGCAATGCTCCTTCTCCAAGTTTGGTTGAATATATGTCCATTACAGGATTGTTGGGGAAAGAGGGACAAGGTTGGGAGCTATTACATGTTTATATCACTGCACAGTAGATAGGTTCAAGAAAGTCATCTAAAACATTTTTTGTCAATCAAATCATATTAAACACATAATTTGGTTTGAAATGTTAAGACCCTGCTTTGCATCCACTACCCCAAATAAATAACTCTGTGGTAATGTGAAATTTAATTTCTTTTCCACATGTTAGCGCTTGTTTCCTTAAGGCAAGTTGCCCATTTATTGTTGACAAAATGGTAGTCACTAGCCCAGTTTTGTACAAAGCCGGAATTCTCTAAATGATGAATGGCACTGAATGAATCAATGAATTGATCGATGTATAGTGCACAAGGTTGAAGGCTGCTTGCCTGGAGTAGGCCTCCCCCAGAGAAAAAATCCATCCAGGCCTGCTGGCTCCTGCGGACAAGTAAAATGTCCTTGCTCTACACCTGTCCCCAGAGGACCGCAGAGCCTGCCTCACATTGCTGCCTTTCCAAGAGCTCAAGGAAAATCAAAGCCCCTTCTGGTTCATCTTAACTCAACATTTTCTTCCCCTGGTGTTTTGGGTGTTCCTTTGCCTGATATAGCAATTCAATGTTTCCTTCCCTCCCAAAATCTCCACACTCTGACTTCTAGAACCCTCCTTTCCATAGTAAACAATTTCCCTGGGGCCAGTGCTGTGTTGTAGTAGGTTAAGCCACTGTCTGCAGCACCGGCATCCCATGTAGGTGCCAGTTCAAGTCCCAGCTGCTCCACTTCGGATCCAGCTCTCTGCTCTGGCCTGGGAAAATAGCTGAGGATGGCCCAAGTGCTTGGGCCACTACATCCATGTGGGAGACCCAGAAGAAGCCCCTGGCTCCTGGCCTCCTGGTGGTAAATCAGAGAGCCTCCTAGTCAGATCCTCTATGACTATGATTAGAGAACATATATGATCCCTCACCTCATTTATTTTAAAGGAAAGTATATATAATTACCACCACTACTAGTTTTTTTCCAGCTTTATTGAGGCATAATTGACTATAGTATGTATATATTTAAGATATACAATGTGATGATTTGATATACATGTAATTGTGAAATGATTACTGCAATCAAGTTGATTAACAAATCCATCACCTCACATAATTACTATTTGTGTGTATGTGTGTGTGTGTGATGATAATAAGAGCTACTCTCCAAGTAAATTTCAAATACACACCACAGAGTTATAATGATAATCACCATGTTGTACATTAGATCCCAAGAACATATTTATCTTATAACTGAAACTCGGCGACATTAGACTTACATTTCCCCATTATGCACTCTCTGCTGACACTGGAATCCACCATTCCACTCTCTGCTTCTATGAGTTCGACTTTTTCTGATTCCACATATAAGTGAAATCAGACAGTATTTGTCTTCCTGTGTCTGCCTTGTTTCATTCCAGGTTCATCCATGTTGATGCAAATGGAAAGATGAATACTATTTCATTATTCATTAATATACAGACATACATACACACATTTGTCACAATTTTTATCCAATGGACATTTAGGTTGTTTCCATATCTTCGCTATTGTGAATGATTCTTCAACATACATGATAGTACAGATATCTCCTCAAGATATTGATTTCATTTCCTTTATCTTTTTTTGTTTAAGATTTATTTGTTATTTATTTGAAACGGAGAGATAGAGACAGAATCTTCCATTCCCAAATGGCTGCAATGGCCAGGGCTGGGCAAAGCTGAAGCCAAGAGCCTGGAATTCCATCTGGATCTCCCATGTGGGTGTCAGGGACCCAAGAACTTGGGTGATCTTCTGCTGCCTGCCACGCCATTAGCAGGGACCTGAATCAGAAGTGAAGCAGCTGGGACACAAAACTGCACTCATAGGGGATGCCGGCACCACATGCAGCAGCCCAACCTGCTGCGCTACAACACTGGCCCCTGATTTCATTTCCTTTCTATGTATACCCAGAAGTGGGATTGTTGGATTATATGATAGTTCTACTTTCTAAAAATTCTTGAGATTTATTTACTTATTTATTTGAAAGGAGAGTGACAGAGAGACAGACAGAAATCCCTCTCTTTTTTTCTCAAAGAGTATTTGTTTATTTGAAAGTCAGAGTAACAGAGAAGGCAAGGCAGAGGCAGACACACACACACACAGAGAGAGAGAGAGAGAGAGAGACTCTTCCATCTACTGGTTCACTCCCCAAATGATTGCAATGGCCAGGACCAGGCCAGGCTGAAGCCAGGAGCCTCATCTGGGTCTCCCACATGCAAGTGCCCAAGCACTCGGGCTATCTTCCGCTGCTTTCCCAAGTGCATTAGCAAGGAGCTTGATGGGAAATGAGGCAGCTAGGACTCGAACTGGTGTCCATGGGGGATGCTGGCACTGCAGATGATGGCTTTACATGCTACACCACAGCACGGGCCCCTATTTTTAATTTTTCGATGAATATTCATACTGCTTAAACCAATTGATTGCTGAACCTATCAAATAATTTAAATTTAAAAGTGTTAACATTGAATGCATATAAATTTAGAAAGGATGTGTTCACAATGAAAACCATAATGAAAAGTGGTAAACAATATTTATCATATATTGAGCATTAATCACAGGCCAGACACACTGTGCCACTATTTTATGCATAATCTTTCATCTAATCCTACTAGTGCAGTACATACAATTATACCCATACAGCAAATTAGAAAACTAATTTGCACAAGAATTAAGTGCCAGGATACAAACACAAATATGCCTCTGACTGATGCTCATGATCTTTGTCACTACTCAATACCTCCACTCACCATGAAGAAGGTATATCCTTCTGTTAAGCACACTCTAAATAAGACATTTCCTTTTTTGACCAAGAAATCCCACCAGTCACAAATTTGTTCTAAGTAAATAATCTTTCCTCTGTCTTCAGTATCTCTGCAATTAAATAATTTGTGATGTTCTCTAGATACTCCATTTGCTCCACTGTTTCCCAGCCCCCTTCCAGACTAGTTCTGGTCAATGGGTTATAAGCAGAGGGACATATGTTATTCCCAGATATAAGCAGTGAAAGGCCTCAGCATATTTTTCTACTCTCTCTTCTATGCCATAAAAATTGGCCTAGGCATATGTTCCAGATGACAGTTACAGTATTATGAAGCCTCCTCCCCTCATTGACTCACATTGAACATATAGTATGAATGAGAAACAAGTTATTAGTGTGTTAAGCAACCGGCATTTGGGAGCCCATCTTTTAGTGAAACATAAGCTAGCCCATCCTAATGCACTTGACAGTTAAATAATTTTAAATAGAAAAAACCTTGTGTACAGGGTTTTTATTGCAGCATTATAAAGAGATAAGGTCATAAATGTCTAACACAAATAGTCAAATCAAATATGTGTATTATACAACTTAACAGACAATGAAGCTGAAGATTAAAACAATTGAGACACTTATGATGTAGTATTACATGGAGAACATAGATTACAAACTGTATCTTCTTTGACATTCATTTTAAAACAAATCATCTGTATCTACATACAGGATTAAAAAGAGGCCTGGAAAGAAATAAAATGAGTGTTTAATAAATGGTAGAGTATGAAGGCAGGAAATATATAGTTGTTTTATGATGCTGTTAATAAAAGTATTCAAGCAGATCCTGGGAGGTAGCAGTGATAGGTCAAGTGATTGGGTTCCTACCACCCACACTGGGGATCTAAACTGGGTTCTTGTCTCTTAGCTTTCAGGCCATCCAGTCCCAGACATTGCAGGCATCTGGGGAGTAGACCAGCAGATGGGAGCTCAAGCATGCTCTCTCTTTCCCTCTCAAATGAGTAAACACATTTTTAAAAGAAATTATTCAAATTTATTATTTTTCCATACACTTATAGCAAATTAATGCTTTCCTTCAAATAATACATTTTTAATTAAAACATTAGAAGATCAAAATACAAAATTTGAAGTAAAGGAAAGCTTTTAAAGTTCATAATATTTGTTTTAACATGGTTAAAATTAATAAAAAGAGGTGGGATCCTAGAAAATTACACATTCATTTCTCTTCATTTAGGCAGTTGAATCACATTTTTCCATCCTTAGTGTCATGGGCCTACTCAGAAAAATCTATATCCTTGCTATTTTATTCTTTACATTTCCCCTCAAGGCTATAGTCCCCTGATGTAGTGGGGAAGTCTCAACCATAAATGAGCATCCTATGAAAATTGTAATTAAATACAGAAATTTTTCTGCCTTTTCTTATCACTGGAAACAAAAATACCTTAACCTAGATATAAAGAAATATGATTTTAGGATTGAGTCACTGTCCCTATTCCCCTCCCAAAAGTGTTATCTAACTGGTTTTTAACATTTGAAACAGTGTTAAAATTCCCACTCATTAGAATCTTCTCTGTAAACCGCCAAAGAAAAAATGGAAGACCTAAGAGGTGCCGTAGAAGGAACAATGAGCACAAGACTTGCGTCTCAGGTGCTTTCATAGAACTCTAGTGATCTCACTTGCAAGTGAAATTACTAGAGAGAGAATCACCTGTTTAATTATAACTGCTATTTCTACGCTTTACCATAAAACAAATTCCTTAACAGTGGATCTTATCCCAAATAGAATGCACTTATATCATACTATTACTTTCTTATAGCTAGTATTGCAGTTCTTTTCAGTCCATTTGGAATTGAAGACAAGCTTTGCTTTTCCCTAAGGTCAAAATGTACACTGTGGACTTCATGGGTAGTCTTGACATAGAACTCTGCACTTGGCTTTAGTGAGTTAATAGGAAAAATAATAACTAAAGAAAAACAAAACAAAGCCTACACAGACCAGGCTACTGGGAAACTTGAATATCACTGGAATTTAGATGAGCTTGTGGAAAGAAAGAAACAATCTCTCCTTGGAGATAAATTTCAAGGGCCAATCTTTATAAATTCATAAGCAGAAAACACTCTGAAGAAATTCCTCTGATTAACATAATCATTTCATCAGCACTAATACTTTACATTCAAGGAAGCTGAGTGAAGAAATCAGCATGTCCATCCAAAATTAGAACCTAGACTGAAATGTCAATAAAAATTGCACCTGTGACACTAAGTATTTCTCAAAATATTACTTACTAATGCTAAAAATAGAAGATATAATGTTAACAGTTTTAAAATGCTTGATATTGTTGTCCATGTTTAGGATGATGCTCTAGAAAAAATATTTAAGCACTTGATGACTTTTAGCCATTTGAAATAAGAGGTGTGTGACAGACACTATTGATTGCCTACCCAACAAATATATCCTCCTTCATCTTTGCTGACAAAACCTCAGTTGAATTCCTTTGACTGGATGCTATTTAAAAATAGTATCCCAAACTTGGAAATAAGCAAAAATAATTGTCTGCTTTTCAATGTCTAACAGGCCCAACCAAAGACTATCTAATTATTTAGGAAATGTACCTTTGACCTATAATTTACTCTTGCCTCTGTTAAGATAGAAGTTATCTTGTAGAAATTAATGTTTCAGTGAATTTCTGTCTGCTAGAAAAGATGATCCTAAGGTAATATGTTTATAGTCCTGTAGAGTATAAGTCAGTTTTATATCTAGTTTGGCAATTTTATTTTCATTTTTTTATTTTTTAAATTGCACATATTTATGGCGTATCATGTGATGTTTAATTACATGTATACATTGCGCAGTGTCCAATCAGGGTAAACACAATTACGATTTTAGGGATTTAACATTTCTTTATAGCAAAACATTCAACAATCCTATTTCCTAAGTTTTTTATTGCAAGATATACAGTAAATTAACACTATCTATCTTCACCCTACTATACAATAGAACCCTAGAACTTCTTACTCCTGCCAAGTTATAACCTAGTGCAGATCAGTCAACCTTTCCCAATTCCCCCTCCTGTATTCCCTCCCCAACATCTGATAACCACAATTATTTTTTTTTGTTTGACAGGCAGAGTGGACAGTGAGAGAGACAGAAAGGTCTTCCTTTTGCCATTGGTTCACCCTCCAATGACTGCCGTGGCCAGAGCGCTGCAACTGGCGCACCGCGCTGATCCGATGGCAGGAGCCAGGTACTTATCCTGGTCTCCCATGGGGTGCAGGGCTCAAGCACTTGGGCCATCCTCCACTGCACTCCCTGGCCACAGCAGAGAGCTGGCCTGGAAGAGGGGCAACCGGAACAGAATCCAGCGCCCCGACCGGGACTAGAACCTGGTGTGTCGGCGCCGCAGGCAGAGGATTACCTATTGAGCCACGGCGCCAGCCCCAATTATATTTTTAACATCTATGAAATCACCTATAGTTTTTGGACTCCACTTATGAATTAGATTGTGTAATATTTGTATTTCTATGCCTGGCTCATCCCACTTAACACAATGACCTCCATTTCCATCCATGTTGTTGCAAATGACAAGACTTCATCCTTTTTATGGCTAATATTCCATTGTTGCTATGTATCATATGTTCTTTATCTATTCATCAGTTGATGGACACCTGAGGTTGCTTCCATTTCTTTGCTAGTGTGAATAGTACTGCATTAAACATGGGAGTACAAATGTCTCTTTGACAGAAGGATTTCATTTCCCTTGGATATATACTCAGTAGTAGGATTGCTGGATTATTTGCTAGTTCTATTTTTAGTTTTCTTTGTAACTTTCACATTGTTTTCCACAGAGGCTGTATTAATTTACATTGCTACCAACAAAATGTGCAAGAGTTGCCTTTTCTCCACATCCTTGCCAACACGTGTTACATTTTATCTTTCTGATAATAACTAATCTTACTGGAGTGAGGCACTATCTTTTTGTGGTTTTGATTTGCATTTCCCTGATGATTAGTGATATTGAGCATTTTTTCTTATGCCTTTCAGTCATTTCAATGTCTTCATTTGAAAAATGTCTGTTTAGATCTATTGCCCCGTTTTTAATTGTATTATTTGTTTTGTTTTCTTGCCGTTGAGTTTCTTGTATATTCTGGTTATTAACCCCATGTGTATAGCTTACAAATATTTTCTTCTATTCTGCCAGTTGTGTCTTTACTCTGTTTTTTACTTTGCTGTGCAAAAGCTCTTTAGTTTGATGAAATCTGATTTGTCTATTTTTGCTTTCATTTCCTGTGCTTTTGAGATCTTGTCCAGAAAACCCTTGTCCATTACAATGTCCTGAAATGTTCCCTCTATGTTTTCTTCTGCCATTCTCAATGTTTCAGGTCTTGCATTTAGGTCTTTAATCCATTTTGAACTTATTTTTTATAAATGGTGAGAGACAGGGTTCTAGTTTTATTCTTCTGCATGTGTATATCCAGTTTTTCCATCACCATTCATATAAAAAGACTCCTTTTTCAATGGATATTCTTAGTACCTTTGTTAAATATCAGTTGACTGTAGATGTGTAGGTTTACTCCAAGGATCTCTTTTCTATTCCACTGGCCTGTGGATCTGTTTTTCTGCCAATACCATGCTGTTTTAATTACTATAACTTTGCAATCTATTTTAAAGCCAGGTAGTATAATACCTTCTGCCTTGCTCTTTTTGCACAAGATTGCTTTGAGTATTTGGGGCTTTTTGTGGTTCCATAAAATTTTAGTAATGTTTTTTCTAATTCTGTGAAAAATGTCATTGAGATTTTGATAGGGATTACACTGATTCTGTAAATTACTTTGGGTAGTTTATACATTTTAACAATATTAATTCTTCTCATCCATGAGCATGAGATGTCTTTCCATCTCTTTGTGCCCTCTTCAATTTTTTCATCAGTGATTTACAGTTTTTATTATAGAGATATTTCAACTCTTTGGTTAAATTTATTCCCAGGTATTTTATTTTATTGCAGCTATTAGAAATGTGATTGCTTTCTTGACTTCATCTTCAGATTGTTGTCTATTGCTATGTAACAATGCTTCTGCTTTTAGTACATCAGCTTTGTGTCCTACAAGTTTGCTGAACTCTTTTATTAGTTCCAACAGCTTTTTGGCTGAATCTTTGGGGCTTTCTATATATAAGATCATGCCATCTGCAAACAGCAAGAGTTTGACTTCCTCCTTTCCAATTTGGATGCCTTTTATTTCTTTCCCTTGCCTAATTCCTCTAACTAGGACCTCCAACAGTGTGTTGAATAAAAGTGGTGAAATTGGGCACCCTTGGCTTGTTCCAGATCTTAGAAAGCCTTCAACTTTTTTCCATTAACTATGATGCAAACTATTGGCTAGTTATATATGGCATTTTTCATGTTAAGATGTGTTCCTTCTGTACCTAATTTGATCAGAGTTTTTATCATGAAGGGATGCTGAATGTTATCAGATGCCTTTTCTGCATGTATTGAGATAATCATGATATTTTTAAAAAGATTTATTTAGTTATTTGAAAGGCAGAGTTATGGAGATAGGGGGAGAGACAAAGAGATCATTCATCCTCTGGTTCACTTCCCAAATGGTCACAATGGCCAGGGCTGGGCCAGGCCAAAGCCAGAAACCTGGAACTCCACCCTGTTCTCCTACATGAGTGGCAGGGGCCAAAGCACTTGGGCCATCTTCCACTGCTTTCTGAGGCACATTAGCAGGGAGCTGGATTAGACATGGAGCAGCTGGGACTCAAACCAGTGCTGGTATAGGATGCCAGCATAGCAGCCAGGGGCTTAACCTGCTGTGCCACCATGCCAGCCCCAATCATACAATTTTTGTCCTTCTTTCTGTTGATGTGTTGTATCACATTTATTGATCTGAGTATATTGAACCATTCTTGCCTCTCTGGGGTGGATCCCACTTGACCATGGTGAGTGATCTTTTTCATGCACTAGTATTTTATTGAAAATTTTTGCATCAATTTTTATATTATCATGTAGCTTTCTTTGTTTATTGTGTCATTGTTTGGTTTTGGAAGCAATGTAATTCTTACCAAATAGAATGAATTTGGAAGAATTCTCTCCTCTTCTATTTTTTGAAAAAAATTTAACAGGTATTGGTATTACTTCTTTAAATGTTTGGTGGGATTCAGCAGTGAAGCCATCTATTCCTGGGCTTTTCTTTGATGGCAGACTTTTTTTAAAGATTTATTTATTTTTTATTTGAAAGTCAGAGTTATACAGAGAGAGGAAAGGCAGAGAGAGAGAGGTCTTCCATCCGATGGTTCACTCCCCAATTGGCTGCAACGGCTGGAGCTGCGCCAATCCGAAGCCAGGAGCCAGGAGCTTCTTCCAGGTCTCCCACGTGGTCCCACATGGGCCATCTTCTACTGCTTTCCCAAGCCATAGCAGAGACCTGGATCGGAAGAGGAGCAGCCGGGACTAGAACCAGTGCCCATATGGGATGCTGGCGCTTCAGGCCAGGGTATTAACCTACTGTGCCAGAGCATGGGCCCCAGTGGCAGATTTTTTAATACTGATTCAATCTCACTACTCATTATTGGTCTGTTTAGGTATTGTATTTCCTCAGCACTCAATCTGAGTAAAGTGTATGTCTAAGTATTTGTCCATTTCCTCTAGGTTATAAAATTTGTTGCTATATAGTTACTTGTTCATAGTAACTTCTAATAATCTTTGTATTTCTATGGTATCAGTGGTAACGTCTTCATTTTTAGCTTTAATTCTATGGATCTTATTTTTTATTTGACAGATAGAGTTAGACAGCAAGAGATAGAGAAAGAGAGAGAAAAAGGTCTTCCTTCCGTTGGTTCACTCCCCAAATGGCCGCCACAGCCTGCGCTGCGCCGATCTGAAGCCAGGAGCCAGGTGCTTCTTCCTGGTCTCCCATGCGGGTGCAGGGGCCCAAACACCTGGGTCATCCTCCACTGCCCTCCTGGGCCACAGCAGAGAGCTGGACTGGAACTAGAACCCGGCGCCCACATGGGATGTTGGTGCCGCAGGTGGAGGATTAACCAATTGAGCCACGGTGCTGGCCCCCAGTTCTATGGATCTTTTTGTTAATATAGCAAAGTTTTTCAATTTTATCTTTTAAAAAGGCCAGCTCTTCATTTCATTGATACTTTGTATTTTTTTAGTCTCTATGTCATTTATTTGTGCTCTGATTTTTGTTATTTCTTTCCTTCTACCAATTTTAGATTTGATTTGTTCTTGTTTTTCAAGTCCCTTGAATTGCAGCAATCAATATTCTATCATGCCTTGACCCTGCCTGTCAGTCTCCCCTGACCATGTTTGAACCTTTTTTTAAAAAAAAGGTTTATTTATTTATTTGAAAGTCAGAGTTACAGAAAGAAAGGGAGAAATACACACGCGGGCACACACACACACAGTGGGAGAGCGAAAGTGAGTGAGTGAGCAAGCAGACGAGAGAGAGAGAAAGAGAATCTCTATCCGTGGATTCATTCCCCAGATGGCCACAACAGCCAAGGCTGGGCCAGGCTGAAACCAGGAACCAGGGGCCTCCTCCAGGTCTCCCATGTGGGTAGCAGGGCCCCAAGCACTTGGGCCATCTTTCACTGTGTTTTCTCACACCGTTAGCAGGGAGCTGTATCAAAAGTGGAGCAGCCGAAACTCAAACCAGTGAACATATGCGATGTCAGCATTGCAGGCTATGGCTTTACCCACTATGCCACAACACTGTCCCCAGCTTTAGTATTTTGATTATAAAGGAGTCACCTGTGACATGCGCTTACTCTATGCTTGCATAAGAATCCTGTTTTTAACCATTTAAAATTTAGTTTGACCATATCCTCCCCCAGGGAGTAAATTATGATTAATCTCAAATATTCTTGTATCCTTTTGTCAGTAATTGTTTTAGGGGTGAGTATATGGATTAGTTCTAATGAATGAAACAAAGAAAAGTGTGCTACAGACTTCTAGGACAATTTTGTTTTCTCTGAAAGAAAGATAATGAAGATAAAGCCTCTTTTCCTACCACCTTTTGTGTTTCCTGCTTAGCATGGTGTCATACAAATATGAGCCAGCTGTCCTGCAACCCTGAACTCCCTGAAGATGGCAGAGAATTCCTGAGTCCCTGACAACATCACAGAGCTTCATAACTGACACTGAACCACCTGGTTCTGGACTTCAGGTTGAGTAAGTAACCTCAGTCTTTGTGATATTACATGTTATTAAATTAATGGTCCGCTACTTGCAGCTGAAAGCATTCCTAACCAATACAGAAAATTAACAGGGACAAATGAAATACAAAAGTTTGTTATTTGAATTCTTAGTTGCTACAATGAAGAGTTTCCAGAAATGTTTGTTTTTAACTTTATACTACTTCTAGAGTGCAATCAGAATATCTGGAGGCATATATAAGTGTAATTTGCAATGGCAGTGGGCTAGGGGCTGGCGTGCGTATAGGTAGAATGTGAATAAATTGTCTATTACCCAAAAATTTGTTGGCCCATTTCAAAAAGGATATTCTTGAACTCTTCCTAGAATTAAGAACTCCTAGGTTGGCTAGCTTTCCATTCTCAGTTGTCTAGCTCTCTGCCATCAGTAGCTGCTCTATAACTCTTTTGGTCTGACATGCAGACCTTACAAGCCCTCATTTGTATTATTGCTGTTCCAACCAAAGTACCTTTGCAGAGTACTTCTGAACACTGACATTGCATTACTTTAGTTAGTTCAGAGTTTGCAGATGTGAATTATATTGTACTCTCTGTAATAAGTTTAATTACAGAAGCTTCTGATGACTGTGATTTACTTTTCAAGGGTGACAGAATTCTTTGAATTTCCCAGCAATGGACACACATTCTGATTAAACAATGAATGTACTCTATAGTTTTGAACATTGTGAACCTGAAAGTGTCTTTACAAAAAT